>NC_132847.1:58690485-59005230 GCF_048164855.1 Canis lupus baileyi
TTTGTTTTTCTTTCCTGTGTCAGTTAGGACTTGGGGAAAATGTTGGCTGGTAGCAGTAGGCCTGCCCTGACAACTTCAGGGCTCCCAGGCATGAACACAAAGAGTTCCACACACTGTATGTTTAAATATTTAGAGATTATAAATCAAGCTAACAAACTCTTAGATTAAAAAGCTTTATCCTGCTACCTTGACACACCTCAGTTATAGCAAACATACATATAACAGTCCAGAAGGCTAGGTTCAAATTTAGAGTCCTTGAGTGCCACGTCTCCCTACAGTGGTTGAGGCAGGTTTTTAGAACTTATTTTGAATGACCTTCATTTCAAAAGATCTTGCTTAAGTGACCCTTGCATGGAAAACATTTTCCCATGGCATGGCTTAATACTTTAATTAATTTCTCTTATTAAAATTCAAAATTCCAAATCCTTTTATTCCCAGAATAAAACAAACAAACAGAACAACCTTCATTACACCCACAAAGAATCTCCAAGTTGCTTAGATTTGTTTTGTTTTTCTTTAGGTTAGAAATTGCCTATCAAGGCTTTCTCAGAGGCCCCTAATTTTGTCTATAATCTCCACCTCTTCTCCCACTCACTTGGGAAACCTTAAGACCTGAGTTTCCTGAGCTGTGGCCTGAACATCCTGATGACTGTCTGAGGATAATATTGTCAGGGGTCACATTCTAGACAGGTCATCTGAACATTCACAAACACTTAAGAAAGGCTGGGTCTGGAAGTTAGGTCATGGGACCCGGACAGAGCTTCAAAGCCAACCATCTGCTTGGTCATTGGTAGCAGCTGGTAACTGGAAGAGCTTGAGAGGGAAATTAGGAAACCCAGTGGAGTTCCCAGCTCTGTCACTAAGTAGCTGAACTGAGTGAGTCACTTAAAACTCTTTGTTTAACCTCAGCGTCATGATCTATAAAATTGGGATAAGGACAGTAGCATGGTCTCCCCCGGCTTTGATGGGAAGGAAAATCACAACTCATCCGAGCTTCAATTTCTGCACCTGTTACCAGTTGTTAAGATTTGCGTCCTGTCCATCTCACGAGGTTTGGGGGGGGGGGGGTGCGGTGGTGAATGAGAGAAGGCACAACCTTTCGGAGTTTCAGTTTCTGCATGTGTAAAAAGCTCAGAATGCACGGCCAGCCTGCCCATAAAATTCCTGTTTAAACAGGAAAACAGGGCAGCCCGGGTGGCTCAGTGGTTTACCACCGCCTTCAGCCCAGGGCCTGATCCTGGAGACCCGGGATCGAGTCCCACGTCGGGCTCCCTGCATGGAGCCTGCTTCTCCCTCTGCCTGTGTCTCTGCCTCCTTTTGTCTCTGTGTCTCTCATGAATAAATAAATAAAATCTTAAAAAATAAAAAAAAGTAAACAGGAAAACAGACAGCAAACTTTGCAAAAATGTAGAAAGCTATGCGTGTGTGAATTACGTCCTACTGAAAAGACAACAAGCAGACCTAAGAGGTGATTGTAGGTCTCTTTCCTCCTGGCTCCAGGGCTGCAACCCCGCAAACAGACGCCAAGCCCACTTTCTTCAATCCTCCCCGCGGCCGGCAGCCGTCACGGCGTCGGCGGCCCCACCCGGCAGGGCTCCTGCGGGCCGGGAGGGGGCGTGGCCCGGGACCGCCCCGCCCCTCGCGACGCCCCGCCCCCTGGCGACGCCCCGCCCCGCCGCGCCCGCGCTTGCGCCGTGCACAGCCAGCGGCCTCGAGCGCCCCGGCGGGAGGTAAGGGGTTTGCGGGAGGCCGCCTCGGGGGCGTCAGGCCCGGACGGGCTTTGAGGGCCGGGCGCTGAGCCCGCGCGCCGCAGAGGCGCCCCCTGGGGAAGCCCGGCCTCAGGTCCCGCGTGCCCGCGCTTGGGAGGCTCCTCCCGGCTCCCCGAAGCGCCGGTTTCGTTTCTGGAAGCTCTTTGCGAAGCCGGTGTGGGGAGGCGGCCTCCCGGGGTCGCGGGGTGCGAAAGTTCCCTGCAGCTGCCGTGCCCGCGGCGCAGGCTGGGCCCGGGGCCGTCGGGGTCGCCCGGGTCGCCCGGGGGCGTGGTCCCAGGCCGCCCGCGCATCCGTTCTCTGGTTGGGGCGGCGGGGGTGGGGGGGGGCGCCGTGGGGCTCGGGGGCCCGCGAGGGGCGGAGGACCCGGACCCGGAGCCGGAGCCGGTGCTTCTGGAAGCTCCCGCAGCTGCGCCCTCGATAAGCCCGGCCTGGGAGGGCTCAGGCGGGAGACCCAGGGAGCAGCAGGGGCCGTGACCTTGCCTTCCAGAGTCCCCGGGTCAGGAGCTCGGGGAGGCCTGCCTGGGGCCCGTGTGGATCCCTGCCCTGGGAGGCGGCCGCTCGTCGCTCTGGGGGACGCCGAAGGTCGCTGGCACTTGGGGACTTTTTCTGAGAAATGGGGCTTTTTAACTTATACAGTAAATAGTCTAAATCATGTAGTAACCCTCCCCCCCCCAGTACTTTTTTCTCACGGAAACAGGAGTAGTCATGGTACCCAGGTGATGATAGTAGTCGTAAGCCCCGAAAAGGGTCAGGGTCGTTTGTAGAGCACCTGCCCCGCAGGCCCCCGCCAGTGTTAGTCTAAGTGACCCGTTTCCGGTGAAACATCAGACCTTCCTAGAGAGTCTTTTTATTCTTGAAATGATTTTCCAGTTACAGAGAGGTGGCAAAAGTAACAAAGGTCTCTGCAGCCCCCTTTAATGTTAACACCTTATATAACCATAAGTACAGTCATAAAAAATTATAAAGTATCATTGGTACGTTTTTTTTTTTTTTTAAGATTTTATTTATTCATGAGAGACACACAGACATAGGCAGAGGGAAATAGCAAGGCTCCCGCCGGATTTGATCCCAGGACACCAGGACCACAACCTGAGTCAAAGGCAGACTCTGAGCCACCCAGGCGCCCCTCGTTGGTACAATTCTAGTGACCAAATTGCTACCTTTTTCTCAGATTTCCTGACTTTTTTATACTAATGTCCTTTTTTTCCCCCTATTTCAGGATCCAGTATAACATCCCACATTGCATTTAATTGGCATGGCTCTTTAGTCTTAAGTCTTTCCTAACCTTAACACTTTTGAAGAATCCTGGTTAATTATTTAGCAGAGTGTCCCTCAGTTATGTTTTGTCTGGTATTTTCTTTTGCTTTTTTTTTTTTTTTTAAGATTTTATTTACTTATTCATGAGACATAGAGAGAGAGAGAGAGAGAGAGAGAGAGAGACACACACACATACACACAGGCAGAGGGAGAAGCAGGCCCTATGCAGGGAGCCCAACGTGGGACTCGATTCCGGGTCTCCAGGATCAGGCCCTGGGCAGAGGGCGGCGCTAAACCACTGAGCCCCCCGGGCTGCCCCTTGTCTGGTATTTTCTTACAATTAAAGTTAGGCATTTTTAAAGTTATGCATTTTTGTTGATACCACAGAAGTGGATGTACCCTTCTCAGTCCATCCCACGAAGGGTTCATGTTATGACACACTGCTTTTGGTATTACTGTTGATCACTTGGTTGAGGTGTCTGCCAGGATTCTCTAATGTAAATTAACTGCTTTCCCCTTGAAATGAATGGATATCTTGAGTTTCTAAACTATGCAAATATGTTGTTCTCCTCAAACTTTCAGTTGCTGATTTTACCATCCATTGGTGGATCTTGCCTTCAGCAATGATTACTATTATGTTCTAATGGTGATTTTTTGTTTCCCCTCATTCCTTCTTTTATTTTTTTATTTAAGATTTTATTTATTTATTAACGAGAGACACAGAAAGAGAGAAGCAGAGACACAGGCAGAGGGAGAAGCAGGCCCCAGGCAGGGAGCCTGATGTGGGACTCGATCCCAGATCCCGGGATCACACCCTGAGCCAAAGGCAGGCACTCAACCGCTGAGCCACCCAGGCGTCCCCATTCCTTCTTTTATTAATTGGAGTTCTGTAAGGAAGGCTTGCCCCTTTCCATTTGTTTAGTCAGTTATTTTTTTATATAAGTATGAACTCATTTATTTTACTTTTTGGTTATTTTTGTTATTTATTTATGTCTCAGGTTGTTCCAGCCTTGGCCCTTGGGAGTTTTTTCAGGTTGCTTCCTTTTGACAGGCTTCCATCTCTCTTTGAGAACTTCCTTACTTTCTAGCACCATAAGATGTTCCACGTTTATCTTGCGTTTTCTCTGCCCCAGTCCTGGATCACCCACTTCTCCAAGGATCCGTGATTTCCTTTTTTGGAGAGTGGTATTTAAACACCAAGATCAGGGCACTTGGTGTGCTCATTGCTACTAGAATATTATTGTTTGTGGTTCTTTGCAGAAAACAGCTAGGACTATATGTAAATATATATTTTATTTTTATAAGTATTTTTCCTTTATATATAAATAAAATATATCATTCTATTTATTACTTATGTAATTATGAAAAATTAAGTATTATATTTTATTTATATCGTTTGTTATGTTTATTTGTAAATATATGTTTCTTAGCTATATACATATATATCCACATATTTCATGGATACACAAAGATTTGTTTTGTATTTAAGTGTGTCTATGTACTCACATCTGAGTATATATATTTTTAAAAAAACAAAAATTCATTCTGAGAGTTCCATTTGTAAACCTAAACCACAGGGTTCAGTCTACCCATGCCTCTTAATTGTTACTTCTTTCTTTGACAGAAATCTGATTTTCATGCTCTACAAAATATTCTCTTATTTCTTCAGTCCTGGTATACACATAAAGGATTTTCAGGATTTCTAACACATATTCCTATAAAAAATAAATTTTCTAATTAGAACATAGTAGAATCGTATATAGTTCTTATGGTCTTTAACCTTGTAGTATCCAGTTAGAATAGTGTTTTCCAGAGTTACTTAGGTTATTTTCTTCCTCTACTTTTAGTGCGGTTATGCTATTCATTGATAATATAGTTTCCTTTCTTATGGTTTGTGTTCCATTTTGTGTTCCTCCACATTTTTTGTTTTTTAATTTTCAAAAATTCATTCTTTGTAATGTGCAATTCCATGAGTTTTGACAAATGCATATAATTGTGTATCTACCACCACTGTCATGATATAAAACAACTATCACCCCAAATATTTCATTACACTTAAAAAAATATTACAAAGAAATCAACTCTACAAAAGTTTGGAAAATTAGGCATTTTTCTATGTTTTGTCTTTTTCATAAGCATATTTTACACAGTTGTGAAGTTAATGTAAATGTATTTTTTTATTTTTGTCATTTAATTATCAGAAGTATGTTCCAGTTTTTTGAAAAATCGAGATGGTGAAATACATTTACTTGTTGTTCAATTTTATTTTATTTTATTTTTTATTTTTTCAATTTTATTTTGAAACTATGTCTTGAATGTTGGATTATACTTTAACAACTTACAAACCATATTTGTGCTATTTTATGATTGGAGCCACTGCTGGACAACTTTCCATTTCAGTAACATCATGACTTTTTTTTAAAGATGTGATTTATTTATTCATGAGAGATACAGAGAGAGAGAGACAGAGAAGCAGGCTCCATGCAGGGAGCCCGATGTGGGACTTGATCCTGGGTCTCCAGGATCACGCTCTGGGCTGAAGGCAGGCACCAAACCGCTGAGCCACCCAGGTATCCCAGTAACATCATGACTTAAGCAATTATTTGAACAATATGTTCTCATTTTAGTTTCTGTAGACATTTTGTTGTAATTTATAAAAAATGGAAATGATGGAGAAGAGAAAAAAAATACCGGCCAAAAGGAGAACAAGAATTGGAAATGTATGTTGGGAGGTTCCTGGGGTGGAATGTCTTCCCTGATAGATGGTCTTTATGAGGCGGTTGGTTTTCCTTGGATAGAAAGCTGAAGAGCAGAATCATGCGTAACTCTGACCTAGAAATATCACTTCTGGAACTGGAAAAAATCTGTCATTGTAGCATAAGGAAACAGTGTCAAGTCAAACATCCAATAATCGGGGTTTTTTACATATACTATAAACTGATTAGTGGAGGAGAAAGGAGAATCATTAGAGTTGTATATAAAATGATACATAAATTTTAGAGGCAGATGGGATATAAAAGGGCATCTAAACAGAGGGAGCATCATAGCAAAGCCCAAAGTAGAAATTGGGTGATAATACTTAGATTGAACATTGTATTTTCTTGTTCAAATAATAGGGAATTCTTGGAAGTTTTTGTTCAGAGGAGAACGTTGCAATTGGTGTTCTAGAAATATTAATTGGTGGTAATCTGTGAGGAACAATTGGAGAGGGGAAAGAGTTTAAAGGGAAGCCAATTAAGACACTTGTAAGGTGCTGTGCATTGCACTGTTGGAGTGATGGGATTAGTAATAGTGAAGAAGGGACATGTGAAGAAATATTTTAGTTCCATCAGCACCTTTTGAGAACCAGTATTGTTAAAAAAAAAAAAAAAAAGGAATGGTGGTGGATAAAAACGTATCTTCATATAGTATATAATCTGCATGACAGAAAAAAAATACAAGCAATGTGATAAACTGGGAACATTGTGAGACAATCGGTAATTTATGAGTCTATTATATGTTGAATATAATAAGAAAAAGACATCCCCTGTAGTAAAATAGATATAGCACCAGCAGGCAATTCGTAAGAAGAAAGCAAATGGCTAATAAATCAATGCCACCAGTAATTTAAGGAATGTAAAATAAAACAATGAGACACCATTTTTGAAAGTTTAAGGAGAATATAGTACTATGTGTTGGTGGGAATATGGATATTTGGATATTTTGATATGTTGCTAGTGAATATAAACAGGAATGTAAACAGGGAATGTAAACAGGTACAACCTTTTGGGACACTTGGTCTCGAAAGCCATAAAAAATGTGTGTACCTATTCAATTTCTAATTATTTATTTTGAAGAAACATCATAGATGGTTATATGGATTTATGTATAAAAATTACACTTTAGCGTAGTTTATAATAGTGAAAAATTGGGAACAACCTAAGCAGTCAACAATAGATGATTAGTTAAATTATGGAGCATCTATGTAAAATACCACTATGCTGCTATAAAAATGTATTATAGAACAATAATAATTTACATGTAAAGATTTTTATTATACTTAATCAGAATATTCAAAATAAATCCTTTCATTCATTTATCCACCCAGTAACAGTATATTATATTATATTCATAGCTCCTTGGCATTCATCTCCTTTAGATTTTGCTAAAGTGTGCCTTTTAGTAGTTCTTTTAATGAGGGGCCTTGGTTATAAACTCTGTATGTCTAAAAATTATTTTGCGTTCACTTCTGAATAATAATTTACTGGGGCATATACCAACTCCCTCAGCACTTTGAGGATATTCCTGTCTTTTGATATCTGTGATGAAAAGTTTGCTGCTTTTGTTGCTTTAGTTTATCTCTGGTTTTCTTTTTTAAAGATTTTTTTTGTTTGCCCTTCACATTCTGCAGTTTCGCTTCCATGTGTCGGTAATTTTTTTTTTTTTTTTTAATTTATGCTACTTGAGGCTTATGTGCATTTTCAGTTTGAGGTCTTGCATCTTAATTCTCAGCATGTTCACTTTGAATAATGCCTTTTCACCACTTTCTTTATTCTTCCCTTATGGGACTCCTATTTGTTATTGAGCTTCTCACTTTATCTTTTATGTTTTCCATCTCTTTATTCCTCTGTGTTCTGACTGATATCTTCCAATCAATAATTCTCCCTTCAGTTACAGTTTATTGTTTAACCTATTTTTGAGGTTTTTCTCGAATTTGTACTCGATTTTTCAGATTAGCCTGCTACTATTTCATAGTACTATCTAATTTTTAAAAGGATTCTATTCCTTCCTTTATATCTTTGAATGTTTTTAACTTACCTATTTTAATTTTCTTTTTAGATTTTTATCTCTAGTCCATTAGCTATGAATTTTCCTGTTTTGCTGGGCTTGTGGACTCTTGGCAATGAACTTCTCCATGTGTATCCAGTTCCTACTCAATAGTGTAGCTGTTGAACTCTTTTTATTTTTGGTGTGTGGAGATTACCCCTTTTTGCTTTAAAGCTGAAACATAAAGACCAAGTTACTAAGTTGATGAGATATGTATAACCAACACTTAAAGATTTTCAATTGAAAGAAAGAAACATTAGAGTTACAGTTCCTCATAGTTCTGCAATGATCTCTTTTCTGTTTTTCATATCATAAAAGCAATGGACTGTCCTCTGAAATAACTCAAGAATACATTCACAATTACTCATAAAGATTCAGGGACTCCATAAAGTATATTTGCAAACCTCTGAATGGATCCTGGTTTAAGACACCATAACCTATTGGATTGACATAGTCAAAAAAATTGTTTAAATATAGGAGAGGTTGTGGGCTAACGAGATGGCGTGAAAGCAAGGTTGCATAATAGTGGTTTTCAAGCTTAGGCAGTGAAGCCCTTTATTGATGTAAAATCTAACAAGTTCAAATTTATGACGAAATAGATAGAAGTAAATTTTCTCCAACTGAAACAGGCATGGGGTCCTGGAGACTGCTTCACCTCTCCTGGCCCCAGAGGCATACCCTTGGACATTCTGGAACACTGCTAGAAAACTGTTGGTGAATTCGAAAGCGCATTTGATTGCACTCCCAGGAACCCTGAGTTCTTATTCCAGCTCTGTCACTGGTTATTTGTATTGGTTGTTGACGATGCAAATAATCACTTTGTAAGACAGGGAAGAGGCAGTTTAAAGGATGTCAGTGAGAAGAGTTGCATATGATGTTATATTTGAAGTATATAATTATGAAGTATTACATTATGAGGTTAGAAATGGAGTTTACACAAGCAGAAATGTTAAGAATGAAATGTTTTATTTTGCTATTTGCTGTCATTTTAAAAAAGTTTAGTCATTGTCCAAGATACATTGGGAAATGAAAACCTGGACAGTAAACTCATCATTTAAAAATTTTAAAAAGGTATTTAAATGTATGCATTCTTATTTTGAGAAAAACCTGGAAAGACATACATCAGAATGGAAAGAATAATTAGCTACAGGTGAGGAGGTGATTGATTTTATTTTATCCTTTTTCATGTTTTCTAAACATTTTATTTTTTATTTTTTTAAACATTTTAGATTGTGTATACATCTGTAGAAAGAAGGTTTCAAAATGTTTCTTAAGTCATTCAAGTCCAGAATTAAGTTGAAATATATATATTTAGAATAAGTTGTAAATAAAATTACCTAATTGTTGGTTTTTAAAAATAACAGCAACTGATTAAAAACATTCTTAAATATTTCCCTTAGGTTTTTCTATCTGAGTATAGAAGACAGTTGCTGACAGTAGAAGTGACCCAACATTTTTTTAGGATGTCTGAAGATGAAGAAAAAGTGAAATTACGCCGTCTTGAACCAGCTATCCAGAAATTCATTAAGATAGTAATACCAACAGACTTGGAGAGGCTAAGAAAACACCAGATAAATATTGAGAAGGTGAGTTTTTTCATTTTCTACCACAAGAAACAGTTACAAATTCTGATTTATACTTATGTATTTCAGTTAAACTTAGAATATTAAATAAGAGGCTTTGCTAAGACATCCATCTCCTATTGATTTAGCAACATTCATTCTTTTCTACTGGGTTTTATTTTACAAATATACTTCATATTATTCCTTTTTTTAGGGAGGGATGTAAGAATAGAAACTATACCTTTTAGATTGTACATACTGACATATTAAGCAGTTAATAATTAGCATACAGATTGTTTGATAATGCACCATAATGTGAAGGCAGTGAACTTTGGCAAAGGGACCTGCCTTCATTTCATTCACCCCATGGCAAGGCTTTTGAACTTTGGTGTCCATCAGTAACTCCTGTCTTCTTCAGGTGCACTTGGAGTAAAAAGATAAATCATCATGCGATATGAGGGAATTTCCCAAATTGACTTCTTCCCTTTGAGGAAACCCCAAAATTGGGAAATAACCACCTAGGGGTCCATTTAGAAAACAGGTAGAGGGAAGAGTCTTTTGGACCATGGTAAAGGTTGCATAGAACCTGGACTCCCAGCATCTGGTGGAACAGGTGCGGCATTCACGGGAACATCAGGTTTACTGGGTACTGAGCATTGATGCAGCAGATTATATTTTTTATTTGCTGTAGGACAGGTCAGTGGGATTTGCTCCTTCAGAGAGAAGGTATAAATTTTAAGCTGTATGGCCTTCCATTATTTTTTTGTGGTGGGGGTGGGGTGGAAATGCTCATTAAGCCTTTAGTATAAACAGTATTTATCACCCTCACTTGAGTGAGGTGATATACAACTAAGAATGTCAGCTGCTTTTTCCCCGGTACATACCATCTGTCTTCCTAATATTTAAGTCTTTTAAAAAATATATAGAAAATAGGGCACCTGGGTGGCTTAGTTGGTTAAGCGTCTGCATTTGGCTCAGGTCATGATCTCAGGGTCCTAGGATTGAGCCCCACATTGGGCTCCCTGCTTTGGCAGGGAGTCTGCTTCTCCCTCTATCCCTCCCTGCTGCCTGTGTGCTCTCTTGCTGTCTCTCAAATAAATAAAATCTTTTTTTAAAAGTACAGAAAATAAGTGCCAAGAGTATTAAGATGAAAATTTTAATGCAAATATAGAATTTAAGATTGCTATTTTGTCATCTCTTAAGTTTTTATTTATTTGTAAACAATAAGTACTGTGACTTTTTAGGGTGGAGGAGTTTTCTGTTAAACTGGTTATTCTTGTCATGAGCAGAAACAAATTACAGGGCTCTGTGCTTTGATTATTAATGAGGAGGGCTTGTTCTTTTAGCACTATAATGATACAGAAATTGAGTTGTTTACTTGGTTGATCATATCTGGGTGGTAGATTGATAAGGTGTGTTTTAAAGACTGAGCTCGTATCAAAGCGCTCAGTTACAAAGAAGACTAGAATTTGGCAGTTGAATTGATTCTGAAAGCCAGACATAGGTGGACTATAATCTATTAAGACCATTTCTTTCCTTTATTGCCTTATATTACCTTTGAGGTTCAGCATGTCTTAGATTTCCTTTTTCTTATACTTCTTCTGTATGAAAGTGCCTGCAGTCATACCTTCAGATCATAGCCACATGTACCACCTGGTCAGTCATCAGTGGAAAAGTCAGAACCCTGGGAACAAGGCAGGTGGAGTAGGAAAGGATTTATTATTGATTGGATTAGTTGTGCCATAAGAAAATCATTCCAGTTATGTTGATCTTTCACTGCCATAACATTTTCTTTGAGCATTTTATGAAATATTTACTTAATGTGAAATTTTTAGACAAAGTCAGAATAATTATAATTTACAATATAGATGATATCTGAAGCTAATGTGCTCATGTTGATCTATGTTTTATTCCATATTCTTGGTTGTTATACTTTCTCTAGGATTTCTAGTTTTACCATGAAAGTGACTTTTTATGTATATAAGATTGAATAGCATATTTTAGTAGTTTGTGGCAATGTAAGCATATTTAAAAGTTGCTGTGTTCACTGTGGACAAAAGAGTTAAGAACTTAGGTTTGGACTCCAGGTGTTTGACAGTGCCTCACTTTTAAAAAAAGCCATATTCTTCCTGAGGGAAGGGTGTAGAAAGATAAAATATTTATTATGTTAGCCGTCAGTCATCCAATGTGAATTTAAAAGAAGAAAGTCATGCTGAAGGGAAATTGAAGGTAAGCCTTAGGGGAGTGATTCTGCAACATCTGAAAACAATGAGAGTAGTGTGCTATGGACACCTGGAACTGTATTCCATAGGTCCTTCAGCATTACATTTTATTATACATGATAGACTTGATTAGAATGCAGTGCTGAAATTTGAAGTGTTAGCATTCAGTTTTCTGGGCTAACGGAAGGTAGGCTTAAGCGTAGTTAATAGAAACAAGATCATATGCTTGGAGCATAATTTTCTTTGTTATTGTAGGGTTAGGAGAAAACCTACTGTGTTGCATGTACTGTGTTAGTATATCGCTACAAGTCACAGAAAACCCCAAAATAGTGTATTATATCAGATAGACTTTTTTTGTTTTTGCTTTTATTTTTAATCTCTCATAGTTACAGAGGCACTCCCGGGCTGCAGTGGCAGCTCAGCAGTCATTAAAGACCCAGGCTCTTTTTATCTTGCTCTCTGATCCTCAACTTGTTTCTATCTTGCATGTAAAATAGCAGCTCCAACTTCAGCTATTACATCCACATTCCAGCTAAGATAAAATAATGGAGATCATATTTTTGTTCTTTTTTCTTTCTGTTCTTTTCTCTCTCTCTCTCTCTTTTTTTTTTTTTTTTTCTCTTAAAGAGAATCCTCCTGTTCTTGTTTCATGGATGCAGTATCATAGCATCTCTCTGGTGGTTTTATTGTTATTTTTAAGGTTTTTATCTACTTCTTTGTCTCTTTTCCCTGTCTTTATTCTTTCTTCCCTTTCAAATTTATTTCTTTCTCTCTGCCCCCGCACTCCCCTTTTTCCCTCCTTTTCTTCTTTGTGTCAGCCTGCAGTATTATGGGCATTCCTTGGCTAGCTGTTGATATTTAAGAGTGCTAATTGGAAGGTATTTGTGTGTGTAGCAGGAGGTAGGTGGGGTCTTGTTACCTGCAGGGGTGAGCAGTAAAAGGTCTGTTTTAATGGGGAACCACCAGATACTCTTCTGGAATGTGGTCTTCTGTGTTGGTAGGGGCAGTGTAGTTGCTCAGGCCTACAGAGATAGAGCGTTTGGTAGACTACCTCTTTTTTACCTAAACTTTAAACCAGTCCTTCTGCCCCACCCTACACATCCTCCTGAGTAGCTGGTAGTTCTGGTTACTTGAGTCTTTCAGGAGTGGTGGTGTGCCTGTTGGCTTGTTACTCACTGCCTCTTCCATGCCACTCACCCCTTCTGCAACCTCATGGTGCAGCTTTCTCAGATATAAGTCAGTTGCAACATGTCTGTAATCTTTCCAGCTTCTAAAATTTTGTTAAAATTTATTGTCAGCTGATATCTACTGTTATATTTTCATGAGTCTTGTGAATGTATACCTTTTAAAGTTCTTTATTGCCATTTTAGTTGGGTTTTAGAAAAGAGCAGAGATAAATGCTTGTGTTCAAACTTCCCAGGCATAATGAGAAGTCATTAATTACAAGTAATAAATGTATGTTAGCTTTTCCTAAGTGTTTGTTAATGTTTGGTGTTTCTTTTATTGTTAGCACTGAAAAGCTCATAAAAAGTTAGATTTCTAATCCTCAAGAAGTATACAGTTCAGTTAAGGAAATAAATTATGAAATATTCTGAGAATAATAGGTGATATATAATTAAGTATGAAAATGAGTGGCATGGACTGTTCAGCTTAGGTATGAAGCACAAAACTATATGATACAAAATCAAATCTAATCAGTCTCATTGGTATATATATATATATATATGTATATATATACACACACACACACATATATATGATTATAAGGTTCTTACACATGAAGTGTAGCATACATTTATGCATAAGCTGTATAACCTTATAAAAATATACAATATACTTCCATTTTCTCTCTCAAGGTCTTTATAGTATTATTGTCATATAATTTGCTTTCATGTATGTTATTAGCCCAACAATACATTGTTGTTAGTTTTTTTATTTATTTGAGAGAGATATATAGAGAGAGGGTACGATTTGGAGGTGGTGGTGGAACAGGCAGACAGAGAAGGAGGAGCAGGCTTCTTGCTGAGCAGAGAGCCTGACATGGGGCTCAATCCCAGGACCTCGGGATCATGACCTGAGCCAAAGGCAGAGGCTGAACCAACTGAGCCACTCAGGTGCCCCTGAACAGAGTTTTCTTTCTTTTTTTTTTCTTTCAGATTTTATTTATTTATTCATGAGAGACAGAGAGAGAGACATAGACAAGGGAGAAGCAGGCTCCCTGTGGGGAGCCTGATGGGGGACTCAATCCCAGGATCATGACCTAAGCCAAAGGCAGATACTCAACCACTGAGCCACCCAGGGGGCCCCAGAATTTCTTTCAAAGAGATTTTAAAAATAAGAAAAAAAATTTTTTTGAAAAGATTTGATTTATTTTGGGGGGGAAGGGCAGAGGGAGAGAGTCTTAAGCAGACTCCACTCTCAGTGTGGAGCCTGATGTGGGGCTTGATCCAATGACCCTGATATCATGGCTGAAATCAAGAGTTGGATACTTAACCAACTGAGCCACCCAGGTGCCCCTGTATGGCACATTTTCATGTATCTGTCCTTTCACAGTATTTCTAGGTTGATTTTTTAAAATATATAATATGTGATGTTTGATGTTGATGTTTATATTCTGTTTAAGTGTTGTGCTGTGATGTTACCACATTTTGCTATAGTTCCTGTCAAATGAATTTTCCATTATCATGCTTATAAAGTTTCTTGGTTGAAACTCTGAAAGCTAAACAGTGCTTTGGTAAAAACTGAAACATGTATATTAGATGTTCATTCTCATTTTTTGTACTTTCTAGTCTACAGTATCAATGTTACTTTTTCTCAAAGTCAGATTTAGTTTTTAATACTTGACATTCTCATTGACAAACTTAAATTTCTTCATATATAGTAAGAATACCTCATGATATACTGAATTTTTAAATTTTTCATATTTGTTTACATTCTCATTTTTTTCATCTCCAAAGAATTTGCAAGACAAAGTATACCATCTTTTTTCAGTAAAATAAATTATTTTTATTTCCTTTACCATTTGCCAGAATTTTGTCTGTAATGTTTTTTAAAATTTCCTACTTGTCGTTGGACAGTTAATTGTCACTATTAAGTCAATAACTTTTATCTGGTATATTTAAGTTTGGTTAGGTGAGTGGAGATTTTTGTGGTAACTAGAAGTAATAAGTTTAGTAATTTAAAAAAAACTGTAATTTTGTCTTTTTGATATAGTATCAAAGGTGCAGAATATGGGACAAGTTGCATGAAGAACATATCAATGCAGGGCGTACAGTTCAGGTAAGACTATTACATTGTTATGCCACTGGCTTTCTGTTTATTTGTAGTTAATTTTTTCCTAAATGCTCCACATCTCTGCTCCATGCTATCAGTAATAATTTTCATATGCTCAAATATACTACTATCCATTCTTTATCCTGAAGACTCCTTCCTGGAGCCCTCTTCCCAATCCCAATCTGGACTTGCTTTCTAGGCTTCTTGCACAGCTGCTGTTCTCGGACTTCCTTAGCTACTCTTCTTTGTTGGGTCCCTGTTTTCCTGGATATCGTGCCCTTAATTATTTTTGGTTCACTTCATTGTTTTGTTGGAGTACATCTTTTAGTAGATCTCTAAATAAGGGAACCTGGGAGGTAAATATTTAAGTTATTATGAATCTGAAAAATACCTTTTTTCTCCCCTCATACATGATTGCTAAAACAGTAGGTATAGAATTCTAGTTGGAATTCTTTCAAATTTGAAAGTTCTCTAGTTTAGTGTTGCCCTTAATAAATCTGATGTCTGCTATCCCAAATTTTGTATGAGATCCTTTTTTTTTTTCTCTTTGGGAGCTTTTGTAATCTGTTTAATCCTGGTGTTCTCAAATTTGATGATATGCTTTGTGTTGGACTCTTTCAATCTAAAAACTTAAGTTCTGTACTAGTTCTGGGAAATTTTGTTTATTTAGTTAGTAAAGATGTAGTTATTTATTTTAGAGAGATTGCACATGTGCTAGCAAGGGGACGGGCAGGAGGGGAAGAGAGAATCCGTAAGCAGACCACTGCTGAATATGGAGCCTGATGCGGGGCTCGATTCCAGGACTCTGAGATCATGACCTGAGCTGAAATCAAGAATCAGATTTTTAACCAACCGAGCCACTCAGTGGGAGGTTTAAATTATTTGATAATTGATTCCTCTGTTTTCTTTTTGCTCTATTTTTTTTTTAATCTTTAATTGCAAGAATCAGCAAATGATGGCATTTTCCTTGAAGGAGGTTCATTCTGGTTTAGTTTTCTAAAGAAGAATCCTCATTCTCCTAGGGCGAGTGGATACTTATTTTTCAGTTATAAAAGCAGACTAAGTGAAGGCTGTTCAGTAGAGGCTTTCACATAAATCTCTTTTAGCCCTGTGCCTGGTTTCTGAATCTATGGTTTGTTTCTCCAAAGAATGCATCTCTGGTCTTCTTGCATTTCAAAAAGGCTTCTATAGCTGCGGTATAGTGAATAGATTAGGATAGAGTGAAATGAATGCAAGAGATTGTTCAGGAGAGATTACAAAGATATTGGAGATGGAAAAAAACAGATTGACTTGAGGTCTAGTAGAAATTAGACTTGCCTCTCCATATATGTATTTTACTGCTTGCTAACTAGATTATAGACCTGAAGATCAGGGATTGTGTCTTTGCTATTTGTGTATCCCACCGTACCTGTTGTTCAGCAAGATTGTTTATTGAATGTTATTAAGCATGTAAATGTCAATGAGATTATTATAACTAGGATTTCTTACTTCTTCACTGTTCAATATGTCAGTAAAAATCACTTACTTTCTTGAGACAGTGCTTATGGTCAAAGTGTTTGTTTACTGATTAAAGTATATATATATTTACATTATTGATCTCCATCTGGCACAAAAGATTTATGTATACTAGTAGAAGAGATTGAAACTGTTTTTAGGTGTTTACTTAGTTTTATTCATATATTCCCTGAATTATGTGTGTAGGCTAGGTCTTTGCTAATTTGTGTAAAACTTAGTTTTGAACAGTTTCGTGAACAGTTACAATAGGTTTTCTAGATTTATTATTAGAGATATGTAATAAGAACTATCTTATAAAGGGCTAATATCAGGGGCAGCCCCAGTGGCTTAGCGGTTTAGCACCACCTTCAGCCCAGGGCCTGATCCTGGAGAACTGGGATTGAGTCCCACGTCAGGCTCCCTGCATGGAGCCTGCTTCTCTCTCTGCCTCTCTCTCTCTCTCTGTCTCTAATAAATAAATAAAATCTTTCTAAAAAATAAAATAAAGGGCTAATATCCAAGATCTATAAAGAACTTAGTAAACTCAACATCCAAGAAACAAACAATTCAATCATGAAATGGGCAAAAAACATGAACAGAAATTTCATCAAAGAAGACATACAAAAAAAAAAAAAAAAAGAAGACATACATCATATATATGGCCAACAAGCACATGAGAAAATGGTCTGCATTGCTTGCTATCAGGGAAAGACAAATCAAAACACAATGAGATACCACCTCACACCAGTGAGAATGGTGAAAATTAACAAGACGGGAAATAACTAATGTTGGAGAGGATGTGGAGAAAGGGGAACCAACCCTCTTGCACTGTTGGTGGGAATGTGAACTGGTACAGCCACTCTGGAAAACTGTGTGGAGGGTTACTCAAAGAGTTAAAAATAGAGCCACCCTATGACCCAGCAATTCACTACTGGGTATTTATACCAAAGATACAGATACAGTGAAAAGCTGGGACATCTGCATCCCAATGTTTATAGCAAGTGTCCACAATAGCCAAACTGTGGAAGGAGCCTTGATGGCCATCGACAGATGAACGGATAAAGAAGATGTGTGTATATATGTATACACACACACACACACACACACACACACAATGGAATATTACTAAGCCATTAGAAACAACGGATACCCACCATTTGCTTCAACATGGATGGAACTGGAGGGTATTATGCTGAGTGAAGTAAGTCAGTCGGAGAAGTATAATCATTATATGCTTTCACTCATACGGGGTATAAGAAATAGTGAAAGGGATTATGGGGGAAAGGAGGGAAAATGAGTGGGAAAAATTAGAGAGGGTGACAAAACATGAGTCTCCTAACTCTGGGAAATGAACAAGGGGTAGTGAGTGGAAGAGGGGGTGGAAAGGGGGATGGGATGACTGGGTGACGGGCACTGAAGGGGGCACTTGACGGGATGAGCACTGGGTGTTATATGTTGGCAAATCAAACTTCAATAAAAAAATATATAGAAGAAAAAAACTATCTTTTCACTTTATAGCATCTTTGTTGAAAGGAGTTTTTAATTTAAACATAGTCTAATTTGTCAATCTTTTGTTTTATGGTCATGCTTTGGATGTCATATTCAAGGAATGCTCCCTATCCTAAGATCAAGAAGATATTTTCCTATATTTTTTATTGAATGTTTTAAATGTTTTGTTTTAAACAGTTAAGTCTTTAGTCCATCTGAAATTGATTAGATTTCAGATGAAGCAGATACAAATAAAATTTCCTTTATTCCATTCAGAAAACCAGTTGTCTCTTACTATTAACTGATTTCTACAATGCTATTTACATATCACAATTCCATATCTCTGAGGCTGTCTCTGGTCTTTCTATTCCACTAGTCAGTTTGTCTATTTCTCCATCAAGTTCCACGCTATCTTAAGACAGCCTTATGATAAAGCTTGATATCTGGTAGCACAGTGCTTCCATCTTATTCTTCCTTTCCAGAAGTGTTTTGGCTATACTTGGCTCTTTACTCTTCCATATGAAATTTGGATCTGCTTGTCAAAGTCCATATAGTCTTGTTGGGAATTGTATTGGATTTATACATGTATTTAGAGAAAATCGACATGTTTACATTGTCCAGTTTTCCTACCTATGAATATGGAATATTCTTTTGTCTTTTTTAATATTCTTAATACCGATTGTGGTAGATTTTTAAAGATACCTACAAAGTATTTCCATCCTAATTGGTATTCTACAGTATGACCTTACTACTTCCCCACCAACAGGTAGAGCATGATTCCCTTCCTGTTGAATCTGGGTTGAAGCAGAAATAATACTGCCTGATTTCTGAGGCCAAGTCAGAAAGGTCAGATAGCCACTGGTTTTCTGAGCATGCTTGATCTGGGGGAACTTTGCCATCATGTGAAATGTCCAACTATTCTGAGACCCCTTTGTGGAAAATAGCCACAGCCACAACTGAGATCTCAGGAACTTGCAGCCTCAAGTGCTAGCCACATGAGTGAGTCATCTCAGACATCTAGTGTAGGTGAGCTTTCAGATGACTGTAGCCTCAGTGGGTGCCTGACTCAACCACATGGGAGACCCCAAGTGAGGATGTCTTTAGTACATGAACTACACAATCATTAGCAAAATCAAATGGTTTTAGTCCCTTCAGTTGTGGAGGAATTTGTTATGCAGCAACAAATGACTGTATGTAATGATTACTGTTATTTTATTCATCTATTTTATTTATCTGGTGTTAAGTACTTTACAGTTTTATGGGGTGTGTGTGTTTGGTAGAGGTGCTAAATGTTTTTTAAATTATGCTTTCTAACTTGATGGTGTATATAGAAATACAGCTAATATTTATGCATAGACCTGTGACTGATTAAATTCTCTTGTTATTTTGGATAATTGGTCTAAATCCCTTTGGACTTTTTATTTATAGTTTTTTAAAAAGATTTTATTTATTCATGAGAGATAGAAGCAGAGTCATAGGCAGAGGGAAAAGCAGGCTCCCCACAGGGAGGCCAGTGTGGGATTCCAGGACCCTGGGATCACGACCTGAGCCAAAAGATGATCAACCATTGAGCCACCTAGGTGCCCCTATTTGTAGGTTGTTTTGAGTAATATGTTTCTTCTCTTATAAGATCATCCATTTTTCCTGATTTCTTTCTTGTTTTGATTGTTTGTAGGTTTTTTTTTTTTTTTTTTTTCCAATCTGGCTTTTTAGTTTTTGGAAGAAACGATTATAAACAAGCTTGTTCAAATTTATCCTTTTTAAAAAAAAAAAAATTATTTCTTTAAAGAGTGAGTGTGTGTGCATTTGTGAAGAGGGGGGCAGACAGAGGGAGACAGAGAAAGAATCCTCAAGCAGACTCACCACTAACCCCAGATGTGGGACTATATCCCAGGACCCTGAGATCATGATCTGAGCCAAAATCGAGTCGGACGCTTAACCAGCTGAGTCATGCAGGTACCCCATTGTTCAAGTTTGTCTTTTAAAAAAAGATCTCAGGGGCGCCTGGGGTGGCTCAATGGTTGAGCATCTACCTTCGGCTCAGGTCGTGATCCTGGGGTCCCGGAATCGAGTCCCAAATCGGGCTCCCTGCATGGATCCTGCTTCTCCCTCTGCCTGTGTCTCTGCCTCTCTCTCTCTGTGTCTCTCATGAATAAATAAATAAAATCTTTGATTAAAAAAAAATCTCATAAATGGCAACTGCTCCCTCTGCAAAAATATTTTAGATACTATTTATATATAATCTTTTCTCAGAAAGTAAAGTCTTATTCTACTGTATTCCAGGATGATTGTAAGGATTGTTAATCATGTGTGCAAAGTGCTTACACAGCCTTGTCATGCAGTAGGTATCCAGTAAATAAGAGGAATTGGAATAAGCTTGATTTCATACTTTTCACTTTCAACTACTAGATCAAGCTAAGCAAAAGTGTTGGGTTTTTGATAGTTTAACCTAAAACACATTGTAATCACATCACTTTTGCCTATTTTGGTTGGCTTATCATACAAAAGTACAAAGTGTACATTTAGAAAAGCTTAGTTTTCCCTGCCCTTCTTCCCAGGTACTTAACATATAATAATAATAATAGCTGATGATAGAGGATTATACAAAATATATTACAATTTTTTCTTTGAAGAAACTTATCTATATGGGAATTCATAAAAAGTTAAATAAAATATTTAAATAATAGTTTAAGGCTTTAGTAAAAGAAGTAAGTCAATATGTGATTGTCAAATATAGAGACCAGTAGGTGATATAGTACTAGCTAGCTAGATACTGGATAAGGGAAAGTGTTACCTTCATTTTATATTTAAAAGAAAGCTGAAAAACAGAGAAACTTAATGGACTAACTGCACAAGACCTTAATAAGTGATAGTACAGGAATCTAATCTGGAATTATTATTAACTTAGGTGAATAGAAAGGGAGCACTGCACTTAATACCTATATATTAGATCCTCATTAGATACATGTTGAGTAAATTAATGGAGACCTTTTTTTCCTTTGAGTTTTACTGCTTTTGGTAGTTCAGTTAATATTTTTTAAGAATATGTATGTTCTTTTGGGTGCCTTTAGATATTGAAATTAGTGTAAAGTTGTTATACTACTAACAATACCTTAGTGTAGTTAGGTAATATAAGAACAGTCCAGATATATTGTAATTAAGCAGTTATGACTCTGGAGCCTTTAATAATAAATGACATGTCTAGAATGTGTTTACTCTAAGTTGTTTAAATGTTTACCGTGGACTTGTGCTCTGTATTTGTAAGGAAATCAGATTATTATGATACCAAATGTTTTTAGCTGTACACAATTTGCTCACAAAATTACATGTTGTAAAAACACATTAGGAATCCTTAAATCAATATTTAACAAAAGCAAATATATGCATAGCCATTCTTTTAATCATTAAATACATAATTAGCCATTTTTCAGAATTTCAATTAACTCAGAATAATTACTTTCTGCAATCATCAGTATAGATAAGTATATGTTTAAACATATCTTTTAATCTTTAGACAGAAACTTCAGAATATTTCTGAAAGGAGGGGGGAAAGCTATAGCTAGTTATTAAATTTAGTTATAGAACTAAAGAGAGAGATATGTGACCTTCATTTTACTGAAAGTTTGGCCATAGTTTGCAGTTTACTGCTTGCATACTGCAAGCTTGTTAATTGCTGAGTTAGTATACTTTCTTGTTTTTAAATTTACTTCAATAACTGTAGACCCATTTATCTAACTTGTGGATATTGCTGTATATTTTTAAAACTTGGCATATTAGCCTCTCTGACCTGATTATTAAAAGAACAGAAACAGTTGCGCATTTGCTGTGTTCTAGATACTATTTTAGACCCTGGAAATATAGCTGTGAGCAAAACAAGAAAATTCTTGTTGTCATTGAACTTATATTCTGGGGATGGTAAGTGGAAAAAGCAGAAAAGATAATTTTTTAATATTTAGATGGTTATAAGTGCCATGAAATAGAATTTAAAGAGATTAAAGGGAACAAAAAAAAAAATCACAGAAAGTGATGAATATTCTTATATCCGTGGTGGTTGTGAAAGGTTTCTGATGACATTTGAGTGGAGACTTAAAGGAAGTTAAGGCATAAAGTTTGGATACTAGGGAATCAAGTGGGAAGACAGGTGAGAGGATGCAGTGGCATATTCAAGAGGTAGAAAGGATGTCAGCAAGGAGAAGAATATAGGAGATAAGGTAAGGGAGATCGCCTGGGTCTGATGATGGAAGGCCTTGCAGGATGTGGTCATTTGAAGTTGGGTAGAGAGCCTTTGGAAGGACCTGAGCAGATGATGACCTGATACAACTTTAAAAGATCATCTTGAGGGAGGCAAGATGGCAGAAGAGACCTCATATCATCTGGTTCCTTGAATTTAGATAACTATCAAATCATTCTGAACACATAATGAATTCAATCTGAGGTATATAAGGAAGAATTGATAGAATTCTACAAATGGAAAAACTACTTTTTGCAGGGTAAGAGGTGCAGAGAAATGAGTCTGAGGGGATATATTGGAAGATAATCGGCAGGGGGAGGGAGCCTCTGTAAGCAGGTTACTGGAAAGTGATATAGCCCCAGAGCGTAGTATTGGAACCTTTAGAAATCTCCTACAGGGAGAGACATCCCTGCCTGAAAAGTGCTCAGGTGGTGAATCAGGGCAGAATCCTAGGTAGGACAGTGTGGCCTCAGGATCCCCAGGGTCACAGGAAGACTGTGGGTGTCTAAGCTGACAGAGTTCCCAAGCATTGGAGCAGGGAAACCACTGAGGGTCAGCAAGCCCAGGGGGAGGCTCTTAGGTCACCAGAAACTGCAGACTGCAGCATGATTGGGCAACAGCTCTCTGCAGGGGCCCTGGGAAGAGCAGAACTGTGGTGACCCTCTGCCTTCCACCAGGAGGATCCAGGCAGGCACGTACCACAGGAGTCTGCAGAGTTTGGCACACAAAAGTGAAGACCTCTTATCCTTGAGGGTTTACTGAAGAGAGGAGACTGGTATCTCTCAGTTCTGTGACTAGAGATCAGGGCATGACCATTTTTATTTTGATCCTCTAAAGAGATGGGGAACAAAAGCCACATAAAGCACCCCGTAGCTGCTCACAATGAGCCTGGCCCTCTAGCAAGGGGCCATGCAACTCTGCCCAGGCAAAGACACCTGAGAATCAGTGTAGCAGGGCCCTCCCCCAGAAGACCAGCTGAAACAACAGGCAAACACCAAGTTTACAGAGCACACAGGATGTAAAACTCCAGGACTAGGGGAAAATAATATATAGAATTCGAGGTTTTTTTTTTTTCTCATGATTCATTTCTCTTTCAGTTTAAAATTTTCCTTTTTTTCTCCCTTTTCAACTAGTTTCTTATTTTATCAGCTCTTTGTTTTTAAGTCTTTAAATTTCCATTAAATCTTTACATTTACATTTTATAGATATATTCTTCATTTTGGGCTTCTTTTCACCGTATTCAATTTAATTTTTGTATGTATATAAGTTTTGCTTTCTTTACAATTTTAGGATTTAGTGTCTTTTAATAAACAGACCAAAATACCCAGGACCAAGTGGATCACCCTGTTTTGTCCACTTGGGAGATTATATTCTTTCCCTCCTTTTATTCTTTCTTTTTCTTTCCTTTTTGATTTCTGACCTCTTTGGATTTGTCTAGTGTATATTTCATTTGGGTTGTGGTTGATATTTTTCATCTTGTTCCCTCATTCATTCTTTGAGCAAAATGACTAGAAGAAGGAATTCACAACAGAAGAAAGAACTAGAGGTAATACTTTCTGCTATAGAGGTAATACTTTCTGCTAATCAATATGGATATAAGTAAGATATCAGAGCTGGAATTCAGGATAACAATGGTAAAGTTACTAGCTGGGCTTGAAAAAACCTTAAAAGACACTAGAGAATTTCTTAGTGCAGATATGAAATCTAATCAGGCCAATATTAAAAATTCTCTAATTGCAAAAATAAATTCTCTAATTGCGATGCAGTCTATATTGGATGCTCTAACAGCTAGGGTAAATGAGACAGAAGAGAGAGTAAGTGACATAGAGGACAAGTTGATGGAAAGGAAGGAAGCTGAGGAAAAAAAGAAACAACTAATGGGCAATGAGGGGAGATTTCAAGAAATCAGCAATGTCATAAAATGAAACAATATTAGAATTATTGGTGTCTCCAAGGATAAATAAAGAGAGGGGGTGCTTAGGAGATATATTTGAGTAAATCATAGCTGAGAACTTCCGTAGTCTGGGAAAGAAACCAGCATTCAAGTCTAAGAAATCAGAAAGGACCCCTCCCAAAATCAATAAAAATAGATCAACACCTTGACAATAGTGAAGTTTGCAAGTTACAGAGAGATAAAATCCTGAAAGCAGCTCGATACAAGAGGTTCTTAACCTACAGTGGTTGAAACATTAGGCTTGCAACAGATCTATCCATAGAAGATCTGGCAGGCCAGAAAGGGCTGGTGTGATACATTCAGGGTACTAAATGAGAAAAACATACAGATAAGAATACTTTATCCAGTAAGGCTGTCATTCAGAATGGAAGGAGAGATAAAGAGCTTCCAGGACAGACAGCAACTGAAAGAATTTGTGACTACTAAACCAACCCTGCAAGAAATATTAAGGGGGGGGGGGCGGTCCTGTAAGCAAAGAGAGAGCCCAAAAGTAACATAGACTAGAAAGAAACAATCTTTAGAAACAGGGACTTTACAAGTAATACAGTGGCACTAAATTCTTATCTTTCAGGAGTTACTCTGAATATAAATGGGCTAAATGCTCCAATCAAAGACATAGGGATCAGATTGGATAAAAAAGCAAGACCCATCCATATGCTGTCTATATGAGACTAATTTTAGACTTAAACATACTTCCAGATTGAAGGTCAGGGTAGATATCAATTTATCATGCTAATGGATCTCAAAAGAAAGCTGGGGTAAGGATGCCTGGGTGGCTCAGCAGTTGAGCATCTGCTTTTGGCTCAGGGAGTGATCCCAGTCCAAAGATTGAGTCTTCCATCAGACTCCCTGTGAGGAGGCTTCTTCTCTCTCTGCCTATGTCTCTGCCTCTCTGTGTCTTTAATGAATACATTTTTTAAAAAATCTTTAAAAAAGAAAGAAAGCTGGGGTAGGAGTCCTCATATCAGAAGAATTGGATTTTAAACCAAAGACTGTAGAAAGGGATAAAGAGGGACACTATCATATTTAAAGGGTCTATCCAACAAGAAGATCTAACAATTATAAATATTTATGCTCCTAACTTGGGAGCAGCCAATTAATAACCAAATTAACAAAACACATTGATAAAAATACAGTAATAGTAGAGGACTTCAACACCCCACTAACAGCTATGGATAGATTATCCAAGCAGATCAACAAGGAAACAGGGCTTTGAATGACACATTGGACCGGATGGACTTCACAGATTTATACAGAGCTCACATCCTAAAGCAACAGAATACACATTCTTCTTGATTGCACAAGGAAAATTCTCCAGAACAGATCACATACTTGGTCACAAATCAGGTCTCAACTAATAGCAAAATATTGGGATTATTCCATGTGTATTTTCAGCCCACGAGGCTTTGAAACTTTAACTCAATCACAAGAGGAAGTTTGGAAGGAACTCAAACACTTGGAGGTTAAAAAGCATGCTGAAGAGTGAATGGGGTTGGAGCACCTGGGTGGTTTTCATTTGGTTGAGTGTCTGCCTCATGGCTCAGGTCATGATCACAGAGTCCCAGGATTGAACCCCACATTAGGCTCCCTGCTCAGCTGGGAGTCTGCTGCTCCCTCTTCCTCTTTTTCTTCCCTGGCTTATGTGCTTGCTTTCTCTAATAAATAAATAAATAAATAAATAAATAAAGAATTAAAGAATTAATGAATCAAATGGGAAATTAAAGAATTTTTTAAATGCATGGAAACAAATGAAAATGAAAATACAACTCTTCAAAACCTTTGTGACACAGCAAAGGCAGTCCTAAGAGAGAAGTACGTAGCAATAAGTCTCTCTCAAAAAATTAGAAGTCTCAAATACACAAACGAACCTTACACTTGAAGGAGCTGGAGAACGAACAACAAAGCCTAAACTAAGTAGAAGAAGAGAAATAATGATTAAAGCAGAACTCAATGAAATAGAAACCAGAAGAACAGTAGAACAGATCAAAGAAACTAGAAGCTGGTTCTTTGAAAGAATTAGTAAGATAGACCTCTTGCCAGACTTATCAAAAAGGAAAAAGAGAAAGGACCCAAATTAATAAAATCATGAATGAAAGAGGAGAGATAATGACC
This sequence comes from Canis lupus baileyi, assembly GCF_048164855.1. Classification (NCBI taxonomy): domain Eukaryota; kingdom Metazoa; phylum Chordata; class Mammalia; order Carnivora; family Canidae; genus Canis; species Canis lupus. Next base: position 58,716,654 of record NC_132847.1, read on the forward strand.
AACACCAAGGAAAACAATTTTAAGAACATATTGTGAACAATTATATACCAGCAAATTAAGCAATCTGAAAGAAATGGATGCATTCCTGGAAACTTATATAAACTACCAAAACTGAAATAGGAAGAAATAGAAAACCTGAACAGACCCATCCATAACCAGTGATGAAATAGAAACAATAATCAAAAATATCCCCAACAAACAAGAGTCCAGGGCCAGATGGCTTCCCAGGGGAATTCTACCAAACATTTAAGAAAGAACTAGTACCTATTTTCCTGAAGCTGTTTCAAAGAGTAGAAATGGAAGGAAAGCTTCCATCCTTGTTCTATGAGGCTAGCATTACCTCGATCCCAAAACCAGACAAAGACCTCATCAAAAAAAGGAGAATTACAGACCAACATCCCTGATGAACATGAATGCCAAAATTGTCACCAAGATACTAGCCAATAGGATCCAAGAGCATATTAAAAGGATTATTCACCAGGACCAAGTGGGATTTATTCCTAGGCTTCAAGATTGGTTCAACATTGCAAATCAATCACTGTGATACATCACATTAATAAAAGAAAGGACAAGAGCTATATGATCCCCTCAATTGATACAGAAAAAGCATTTGACAAAATATAGCATCCTTTCTGAATGAAAACTTTCCACAGTGTAGTGGGATAGAGGGAACATACCTCAACATCATCATAGCTATCTACAAAAAGCCCACAGCAAACATCATTCTCAATGGGGAAAAACTGAGAGCTTTTCCCCTAAGGTCAGGAACACAAAAGGGATGCCCACTGTCGTTCAACATGATACTAGAAATCCTAGCAATCAGACAACAAAAAAATAAAAGAAATAAAAAGCATTCAAATTGGCAAAGAAGTCATCAAACTCTTACTCTTCACAGATGACATGGTAGTTTATATGGAAAACCCAAAAGGCTCTACCCCGAAATTGCTAGAACTCATACAGGAATTCAGCAATGTGGTAGGATACAAAATCAATGCACAGAAATCAATTGCATTTCTATACACTGAGACTGAAGAAAGAGAAATTAAAGAATCAATCTCATTTGTGGTTGCACCCAAACCATAAGATACCTAGAAATAAATCTGACCAAAGAAGTAAAGGATCTAAAGGATCTGTACTCTAAAATTACAGAAGAACACTTAATGAAAGAAATTGAAGGAAGACACAAAGAAATGGAAAAAACATTCTGTGCTTATGGATTAGAAGAATAAATATTGTCAAAATGTCTATGTTATCCAGAGCAATCTACACATTCAGTGCAATCCCTATCAAAATAGCATCTACATTTTTCACAGGGCTGGAACAAATAATCCTAAAATTTGTATGGAACCAGGGAAGACCCCAAATAGCTAGACAAATGTTGAAAAAGAAAACCAAAGCTGGTGACATCACAATGCTTGACTTCAAGCTCTGTTACAAAGCTGTGATCATCAAGACAGTATGGTACTGACAAAAAACAGACATATAGATCAATAGATCAGACTAGAGAACCCAGAAATGGACCCTGAACTCTATGTTCAACTAATCCTTGACAAAGCAGGAAAGAATATCCAATGGAAAAAGGACAGTCTCTTCAATGAATGGTGCTGGTAAAATTGGACAGCCATATGCAGAAGAATGAAGCTGGACCATTTTTTCTCACCATACACAAAGATAAACTCAAAATGGGTGAAAGACCTAAATGTGAGACATGAATCCATCAAAATCCTTGAGGAGAACCTGTTCGACCTCAGCCACAGCAACTTCTTGCTGAACACATCTCCAAAAGCAAGGGAAACAAAAGCAAAAATGAACTATTGGGACTTCATCAAGATAAAATGCTTCTACACAGCCAAGGAAACGGTCAACAAAACTAAAGGTCAATCTATGGAATGGGAGAATATGTTAGCAAATGACATATAAGATAAAGGGCCAGTATCCAAGACCTATAAAGAACATACCAACTTGGGATGCTTGGGTGGCTCAGCAGTTGGGCACCTACATTCAGCTCAGGTTGTGATCCCAGAATCTGGGATCGAGTCCCACATGGGGCTCCCTGTGAGGAGCCTGCTTCTCCTTCTGCCTATGTCTCTGCCTCTCTCTGTCTCTCATAAATAAATAAATCTTTTTTTTTTTAAAAAGAACGTACTGACTGAACACCCCCAGAAACAAACAGCCCAGTCAGTAAATGGGCAAAAGATATGAACAGACATTATTTTAAAGAATGCATACAAATGGCCAACAGACACATGAAAAGAAAAAATGCTGAACATCACTTGGCATCAGGAAAATACAAATAAAAACCACAATGAGGTACCACCTTATGCCAGTCAAAATGGCTAAAATTAACAAGACAGGAAACAATAAATGTTGGTAAGGATGTGGAGAACGGGGACTCTCCTTACACTGTAGGTGGGAATACAAACTGGTGCAGGTACTCTGGAAAACAGTATGGAAGTTCCTCAAAAAGTTGAAAATAGAACTACCCTGTGACCCAGCAAGTGTACTACTGGGTGTTTACCCCAAAGATTCAAATGTAGTTTGAAGGGGCACCTGCACCCCAGTGTTTATAGTAGCAATGTTCACCATAGCCAAACTGTGGAATGAGCCAAAATGTCCATTGACAGATGAATGGATAAAGATGTGGTATGTATGTATACACACACACACACACACACACACAGACACACACAGTGGACTATTACTCAGCCATCAGAAAGGGTGAATACCTACCATTTATATCGACCTGGTTGGAACTGGGGGGTATTATGCTGAGTGAAATAAGTCAATCAGAAAGACAATTATCATACGGTTTCACTCATATGTGGAATAGAAGAAACAGCACAGAGGATCATAGAAGAAGGGAGGGAAAACTGAATGGGAAGTCATCAGAGAGGGAGAAAAACCATGAGAAACTCAACTATAGGAAACAAATTGAGGGTTGCTGGAGTTTAGCTGGGTAGGGGGATGGGGTAACTGGGTGATGGGCTTTAAGGAAGGCATGTGATATGAGCACTGGGTGTTATATGCAACTGATAAATTGTTGAACACTACATCTGAGACTAATGTACTATATGTTGACTAATTGAATTTAAATTAAAAAATTATCTTGACAATTATTCAGAAAAGTACAAATTCTAAGGGAACAAAGATGGAAATAAGAATATAGTTAGATGGCTAATGTAATAATCAGGATAGTATGGGTTTACTTTTTAAAGGTTTTTTGTTTTGTTTTTTGGAGAAAGAGCACATTTGAGCAAGGGGAAGGGCAGAGAGAAGAACAAGCAGACTCTGCACTAAGCACAGATCCCCACTCCAGACTCCATCTCATGACCCTGAGATTATAACCTGAGCTGAAATCAAGAGTTGGGTGCTCAACTGACTGAGCCATCCAGGTGCCCTTGGGTTTACTTTTTAGAAAAATGCAGACCTGCACATGTGTAAACAATTTTGTTTAGGATCTCAGAGACCTAATATGTTAAGATTTTTATCTATTCTCTTTATAGCCCTGGTAAATGAGGGTTCTGAACTTAAAAGCTTGACAGGAATAAGGACCTACCCTGATATCAACCTAACCAATGAAGTAACTTTTTGACAAATTATGCACATACACACTTCAAACATACAAGATATGGAAAATATAAAAATAATGTAACACTTATGTACTCCTCACCCAACTTTGTTAAATATTAACATTTTGTCACAGCTTTTCCTTTTAAAAAAAATTTTAATATAATTAGTATTAAAATAATTTTGAAATTTTAAGAAATTTTTATTTAAAAAATTTTATTATAATTATTATTTTTTAGAGGAGGAAGGGGCAAAGAGGGAGGGAGAGAGAGTGAGAGAGTCTTAAGCAGACTCCATGCTCTGTCTTACAACCCTGAGATCATTGACCTGAGCTGAAATTAAGAGTCTGATGCTTAACTGACTGAGCCACCCAGGTGCTCCTTCCCCCCCCCCCTTTTTTTTAAAGGCACTTTAGAAATACCACTGGGGAAAAAAAAAGAAATACCACTGAAATCCCTTGTGTACCTTTCCTTGATTCCATTTACTTTGTTCTTATCTTGATCTGAAGAAAATATTTTCTCTTGATTTAAGTATTTATCATCTTTTTTTAAAAATTACTTTTATTGTTTAAAGTAAGCTCTGTTCCCAATGTGGAGCTGGAATGCACAACCCCAGGATCAAGACTTGCACACTCTACTAACTGAGCCAGCCAGCAACAACTATTATTTCTATGCATTTAACTGTTCATAAATAATAAATGATACTGTTTTGTATTTTTCTTTTTTCCAATTTTATTGAGATGTAATTGACATATAATTACACAATTTGATAACTTTGACATGTGTACCATGAGACTGTCACTACAGTCTAGATAATTAATATATGCATTGCCTCAAAAAGTTCCTTCATACCCCATTGAAACTCTTCTGGCTTCTCCCTCCCACATCCTTCTGCACTCCTTTTCATTCTGTACTCTGTCCATGCATGTGCATGCATGCACACACACACAGACACACACACACTGAGTACCCAAGCAATCACTGTACAGCGTTTGGATTTCCTAGAATTTTATATAAATAGAATCATGAAATAAGCACTTATTTTGTCTGGCTTCTTTCACTCTGTATAAATATTTTGAGGTTCATTCGTATTACAATGTGTATCGTTATTTCATTCCTTTCCATTGTTGAGTAGGTATTCTGTTGTATGAGTATACCACAGCTTGTTTATCTGTGATAAAAATTTGGATTGTTTCCAGTTTAGAGTTATTAAAAATAAAGCTGCTACGAACATTTTGAGTACAGGACCTTGTATGAACAAAGGATTTCATTTCTCTTGAATAAATACTTATGGGAATGGCTGGATCATATTATTGTTACTCCTTAACTATTTAAGAAAGTGCCAAGCTGTTTTATGAAATTGTAATTTTAATTTGTGATTGATGTTTCAGTTTTATTTTGAATTGAGTATTTTTTATTCTGTTGTATCTCCTTATCCTGCTACCTATGAAACTTACTATTTTCATTGTGTAATATGTCTTTATTCTCTGGTTGCTTTTATAGTTTTCCCTTTATCCCTGGCTTTGAGTACTTCAATTATGATGAACTTTGGTGACATTTTCTTCACAATTCTTGTGCTTTCAAGTTGTAGAACATCATGGATCTTTAGGTTTATAGTTTACATCAAATTTGAAAAATTTTGGCTATTATTTTTTAAATATTTTTCTGTCCCTTCCTATTTCTCCTCTTCTTCAGAGACTCCAATTACACATGTGTTAGACTGCTTGAGGTTATCTTACAACTTACTGAAGCTTTTAACTTTTTTTTTTGGATTCTTCTTTCTCCGTGTGTTTCATTTTGATTGGTGTTATTTCTGTGCCTTCATGTTTATTAGTCTTAGCAGCAGCATCCAATCTGCTGTTAATATATTCAGTGCATTTTTAATCACACATCTTACATTTTTAAATTCTAGAACCTTGATTTTGGGGGAGGTCTCTCTCTCTCTTTCTCTCTCTCTCTCTCTCTCTTTTTACTAAGTAGGCTCTACCCCTAGCATGGGGCTTGAACTCAGGATCCTGAGATCAAGAGTTGCATGCTCTACTGACTGAGTCAGCCAGGTGCCCTGATTTGGGTCTCTTTATATCTTCTGTGTCTCTACTTAACTTTTTAAACATATGGAATACATTTATAATAACTGTTTTACTATCCTTTTCTGCTTATTCTAATATATCTGCTTATTCTGGGTCAGTTTCAATCAAGTGATTATTCTCATTATGGGTCATATTTTCCTATTTCTCTGTGTTTCCAATGATCTTTGATTGGGAGGCCCTTGCCTGGCTGAATGCTAGATTTTTTTTTTTTTTTTTTTTTGAGTGCTAGGTATTTTCATGTTCCTATAAATCTTCTTGAGTTTCATTATGAAATATAGTTAAGATACTTGAAAATACTTTGATTCTTTCGGATCTTACTTTTATGATTTATTAGGCTTGATTGGAGCAGTCCCCCGCATTGCCATAAAACCTTTCTGAATGCTCTTGATCAGCCTAGTTTCCATAACAATGGTGATACAGAACTTCTTGAGAACACAGATTTCTAGGATGTACCTTAGAGATTCTGAGATAGTAGATTTCAGAAAACATTTAGAAAGATACTGCTCCTGGGGCTCCTGAGTGGCTCTGTTTTGGCTCCATGGTCATGGAGTGCTATTAGAAGATAAATTATTTTAGATTATTATGAGCTTCAATTGAATTTAAATTTTAATTTTGCCTTGAGGTACTTAAAAGCTGATTAATCAGGATTTAGGTTTTTGACCTCTACTCTGATTGGCATAGGTACTATAGAACCTCAGGGAGGAAATGAAATCTTAGGTACCATCTATTGTAAGATACACCATTGTTTTGTGTACCTCCAAGGAAGAAAAGTGCTGCCAGTTAAGAATGGCCCATTGCTTTTTTTTTTTTGACATCTATTTTAAGATGCATTCCAATTTCAGAGATGTTAGAATGTGGGAAAGATGTGTCTTAAAATTGACAAAATATAGTATTTAGAAGACTTCTACCCTTCTACTACACCTCTGTCCTTCCCCAGTTTGGCCTATTTAATATCTTCTGCTTTCCTAATACATTCTTTAGGGACAGCTCAAATTGCACTTCCTTCATGAAGCCTGTCTAGATTCTTACAATAAGATATTTCAGATTTCCTTTGAGTATGTTTCTTATGCTCCTTTCCATTTTGAATATTTGTCCTTAATAGAGAGTCAAAAGCAATATAGGAATTTGGTAGTTGTGCTTTCTCTGCATCATCTGTTAACATTATACCATCTGCCCCAAGCAGTAGACCTAATCCTCCTTTCTTGTTCTTGCTCTACATGTATTTTTTAAATCCTTTTTATTGTTCTTAACATTTTTCTTCAGCCTCCGCTCATTCTGGGCTCTTACTTTACTTACATGAATCTCCTTGTTTCACACCACTCTTTTGTATTCATCCTTGTTCACATGGCTTGCTTTCTTTTTTTTTAACAAGTCTCTTAAAATTCTGAACTTATAGCACACCATACACAACCATAGTGGATTCTTTAGATGCCACTTTCTTTTCTTACCAGATTAATTTTTTTTTTATTTATAGTGTCAGCATTTCACCTTTTAGAAACTATCTTTCTCTTTCAAAAAAGTTCTTCCTATTACATATAATTTCTATGGTATCACAGAGGTATTTTCTCCAGAAAAAACTTAATTCACTTCTCTAAAGTATCAGTGTTTCCATTATTCCTTTTTTAACGATTAAGAACTCCAAGGTGGTATGGTTGCTTTTTCTCATGGGTTTCATTTCCACGTCACTATTTTATGCTTGTATGTCAGAAAAAAATCCAAAAAAATGGTTCATTATTTCTTCCAGCTAATGAAAGATGAAATGTTTCATATGCTTAGTGGCTTATATTATGCATTCTTAGGAAACAGATCTAGTTGCATTCTTGAGAGTTGGAGATCTCTTTTGTTGTTGAAGTACTGTTTTGCCACTTTGTGGAAAATATTAAGAAAGCATTCATTCATTTACGTATTTATTGAATTGAACCATGTATCAGGGATCAAATATGGCATTAAGAACACTATGGTATAGTGTCAGAGACAAGCATAGTCTCTGTCCTTACAACTGCACAATCTAGTCAAATGAATGAATTAATCTTTTATCCAACAAGGTGATAGGTAATATACTTCCATACTTAGGTTGATACTCATTTTTACCCCTACCCAAATGCTTTCAAACTTGTTTCTATCCTTGGGACGCCTGGGTGGCTCAGCAGTTGATCGTCTGCCTTTGACTCAGGGTGTGATCCTGGGATCCAGGATTGAGTCCCGCATTGGCCTCCCTGATGGAGCCTGCTTCTCCCTCTGCCTGTGTCTCTGCCCCCTCTCTGTATCTCTCATGAATAAATAAATAAAGTCTTAGTCTTAAACTCCTTTAAGAAAAACACTTGTTTCTATCCTTAATTGGCCATACAGGTTAATATAATGCTCTTTTCTAAAAATGTTATTAAAACTTTTTATTGTGAAATATAACATATGTGCTGTAAATATATACAACATAAATATACACCTAACCAAATTGTAGTGGGAATACTCACATAACTACTATTCAGATCAAGAAGTAGAAAATTGCCAGCATCCTAGAAACCCTTTATAGCCTCTTTCCTATAACAACTGCTTTTCTTCCACCAAAAGTAATTACTATCTTGATTTATGTGGTCATTGCTTGTTAATATTTCTGTATAGTTTTAAAACCAAAATGTCTCATTAAGCTATAGATTAATTTAGTCTGTTTTTGAACATTATATAAATTTAAATAAACAGAATATATCCTTTGTGTCTGGCTTGAGATTTATCTGTGTTGTTGCCTATAGCAGTATTCATTCATTTTCTTTACTGTATACAGTCCATTGTATGAGTTTACCATAGTGTTTGGTAAGCATATACTATGATATGTTGATGGTCACTTGGGTTATTTTTAGGTTTCTTTGTTTTGTTTTCATTTTCTATTATAGATGCCATTAACATTCTTGTATATTTTTACTTGTATATGCATGCATACATTCCTGTTAAATGTATTCCTAGGACAGGAATTGTTGGTTCATTAGGCATCCTTATTTTAACTGTAGTATAATGACAAACTTTTCCAAAATAATTGTACTAATTTTATACTCCTTCCAGCAATGAATGTGAATTCCTGTGGTCTCCACATCCTCACCAATATTTAGGAAAGTCAAACTTTATTCTGGTGGGTAGCTAACTATGGTTTAATTTAATTTTACCTATTAGTCAGATTGAGTAACTCTGGGTTTGTTTGGGTGTTTTTTTATTTTTTTGAAGATTTATTTATTTACTTAAGAGAGAGAGAAAGCACAAACAGGGAGAGGGAGAGAGACAGAGAAGCAGACTCCCTGTTGAGCTGGGAACCCGACAGGGCCTCATGACTCTGAGATCAAGACCTGAGGCAAAATCAAGTCAGACACTCAACTGACTGAGCCACCCAGGTGCTGTGTGTAACTCTTTGTTTATGAGCAGTGCCCATTTAGAGTTCTTGCCCACATTTGTACAGGTTTTTTGTCTTTTTCTTAGCTATGAGTTCTTTATTCTGTCTGTGACCACTTTATCAGCGTATGTGTTGCAGTTTTCTTCCACTTAGTGGTTAATCTTTTACTGTCTTTATTGTATTCCTTGATGACTAGAAGTTCATTTAGTTTAATATAGTCAAGACTATCAGTTTTTTCTAGGTGCTTTTTGTGCCACATATAAGAGGTATTTCCTATCCTAATGTCATAAAGATGTTCTGTTGTGGTGCCTTTCACATTTAGGTCTATAATCCATCTAGTTGATTATTGTGTATCATGTAAAGTGGTGTGTTCAGTTTTATTTTTTTCCCATGTGGATACCCAAATGGCCAAGCACTGTGTTTTGGAAAGATCATGCTTCTCTGCAGTGCCACCTTTGTTGTAAATTCAGTGCATATAAGTTTGGGTGGTTTCTTGGCTGTCTGTCTCATTGGTGTATTTGTCTATTCTTGCACTAATACCACACTGTATTAATTATTGTGGCTTTATAATCAATTGATATCTAATAGAGGAAGTTTTCTTAATCTTCTTCAAAGCTAGTATCAGCCTATATATGCAGTTCCATATACATTTTGGATTCAGCATGTCAAGTTCCACCAAAACAATGAACCTTTTTTCAAATTTAGTCTAATTTATTGAATCTGCAGATTCAAACCCATGTTGTTCAAGGGTCAGCTGTACATGGTTTGTTATTTTACCCTTTTTTTTAACTGTCTTTGTATTTTAGATGTATTTCTTGAGTTTCATATATTTTCCTGTCTGAAAATTTTTCTGTTAACTGGAATATTCCACTTATGTTTAATGTAATTGTTGATGTATTTAGGTTTAGATCTTACAGCCTCTTATGTGCTTTCTACTTCCTTCACATAATCTGTGTTCTTTTTCATATCCCATCTTCACTTGTATTTTTTTTTTACTGACCCAACTGTTCTCTTGTTAGTTTTGGAATTATATACTCTTAGAAATTACAATATACATCATAAACAATATAGATTGTATAGGTAGCTTGAAATATTTTAGTTGTATATATGCCCCCCCCCAAGATTAAATGCTATTTTAATCTTACACATGTATTTAAAAGATATTATTGTTTTAGTATAGTTACTGGTCATGTAGATTTATACTTTTACTGTTTTTTTTTCTTCTTCTTACTATTTTTTAAATATACTTCATTTCTTTCTGCATCTCCAACTTAATATCTGGATTGATTATTATTCTTTCTGAAGGACATCTTTATATTTACTGTGTATTTCCTGGAGATAGATTCCTTCAGTTTTTATATTCATTTTACCTGAAAGATATATTTGCTGGGTATAAAATTTTAGCTTGATAGCAGTTTTTTCTCCATAGTTTGAATGTATCATTCTGCTCTCTTCTGGCTTTTGTTGCTTTGAGAAGTCATATTATAGTCTTACTGTTTCTTTTTCTGATCTTTATTATTGCCTACTGGGTGTGACACTGCTTTTTTTTTTTTTTTGTCATTGTTCAAGATTTATTGTTTTTGTTGGTATAACCCATGGATAGTTGGTTTCATTATTTATATATAGATTTTGTTTTTACATTATATGGCAGTGTATGCTATTCTAATACATAGAGTACACAGAAAATAAGAATCTTTAGAACAGTTATACATAATACATGTAATGTTGGATTTATATATTGGATCCCAGAATGTGACTGATAGAAGAAAAAAAGTTGGACTAGTTATGTTGGATGAAGGAACCAGATGTTACATAACAGAGTAGACACACATCTGGTTTGAAGGTTAACTGCAGCATGTGCAACATTGGCAGTAGTGCCTCTGAAGTGGTAAGACTATTTTGCAAGAATTTGTATTGCCTCTAGCTCCTTTGAGCTCCTTCTGAGCTCCTTCTGAGAGGTCCTACCCTCTCTCTTTTCTTTTTTCCCTATTTGGCTATATGTTTTTCTTTTTATTTATGCTTATTGAGATTTGTTGACCTTCTTGAATCTGTGGCTTGATATCTTAGTCATTATCTATTCAAATTTATTTTGTGTACTTTTCTAGGATTCTAAGTAGATGTATTTTGTATTCTTCTCTAACTATATCCTATGTCTTTTATCTCTCCTCTATATTTTTTACATAGTTTCTTTTTTACATAGTTTTACATTGTTTCTTCATATCTAGTTTTCAGTTTACTAAGTCTTGAGTTGGTCTAATATGCAGCTATTTAAAAAAATTATTTATGTATTTATTTGACAGGATGAGAACACAAGCCAGGGGGAGTGACAGGCAGAGGGAGATGGAGAGCAGGTGGGGCTCGATCCCAGGACCCTAGGATCAGGACCTGAGCTGAAGGCAGATGCTTAACTGACTGAGCCACCCAGGTGCTCCACAGCTAAACTCTTATTAAACTTTTTCTTTTGTATACTTTATTTTTAAAGATTTATTTATTTATTTTAGAAAGAGAGAAAGAGCACATGGGGGGAGAGGCAGAGGGAGAGAATCTTCAAGCAGACTCCCCACTGAACATAGAGCCCAACACAGTGCTTGATTTACCCATGAGATCATGACCTGAGCCAAAATCAAGACTCAGACATTTAACTGAGACACCCAGGTACCCCTCTATACTCTATTTTTAAACTATAGAATATTCATTCTTTTTAAAAACCTGTATTTTGCTTTTTATAATTCCATTGTTTGCTGAATTTCCAAGCTTGGTTTTTATATCTTTGGACAAAGTAACCATAGTTTTTTAGGCTACATTTGCTTTTATGCATATCAAATGTCCCTTTGGATGCTCCTATTGTCTATTGTTTCTGCTATTCTTTCTCCATGTTGTGTTTGTCCTTCTGTGCTTAATTATCTTTGGTGGGCATTATATTTGAAAACTTATTTATAGAAATTATTTGAGGATAGGGATAATATTATCTTCCCCTAGAGAGGATTTCATTTACTGCCTCTAAGCCCCTGGGGTACTGATTTTCTACAATTACCTTTTTTTTTTTAAAGATTTTATTTATTTATTCAGGAGAGACACAGAGAGACAGCAAGAGAGGCTGAGACACAGAGGGAGAAGCAGGCCCTGTGCAGGGAGCCTGACGTGGGACTCGATCCTGGGTCTCCAGGATCACACCCTGGGCTGAAGGCAGCACAAGCCGCTGACCCACCCATGCTGCCCCACGATTATCTTTATATAGTTTCAAGGATTAAAATTTTTATACACTACCCAAAAGACTGGAAGCCAAACTATAGTTCATGTGAGGGCTGATTTATTTCAGGATCACCTGTGCTCTCTGGGTACAGCTCTTTCAGATCCCAGCTCAAAGCACCATAGTGGTTATATTTAGCAGGCCCCCGCATTGAGTATTTTACCCAGAAATTTGTGAGGCTGTCAAACACTCTGGTAAATAAATACCTCCAAGCAGATGTGGCTTTGAGTTCAGGACTCACCTGTGGTTTTCCACCTTTGTCTAGTTCATGGCCTACAAACTTTTTACTATTTTATTTGCTTTTTGATGCCTTTGAATTTTGTTTCTTTGTCATTTGTTTCATTGCCAATGCTTTAACTAGTCATTGGTGAGAGGGTTAGTTTGAATTATCTATCTTGCTACACCCAGAGGCAGAAATACCTACTTTATATTTTTCACATATGGCCTTACTATCCTGTTCCTTTTATTTGATTTTGGAGCGATTCTGTTGCTGTGCTAATACGGTAGCTCCTAGCCACATTTAATTGTTGAGCACTTGCAGTGTGGTTAATTTGGGGGTACCTGGGTGGCTTAGTCTATTAAATGTCTGACTCTTGATCTCAGGTCAGGTCTTGATCTCAGGGTCATGACTTCAAGTCCCCTTTGAAAAAAATGTGGCTAGTTTGAATTGAGATGTGCTATGAATGTAAAATATTTCATTAATAAGTTTTATATTGATCACATGTTGAAATGGTAATATTTTGAATGTATTTGGTTAAATAAAACATTAAACTTAACTTGTTTCTTTTTACTTTTTAATGTGACTATTATAAAGTTTAAATATTATATATATATATATATATATATATATATATATATATACCTTATATTTATGGCTTGCATTATATTTCTGTTGGATAGTATAGCTATGTACAAAAGTTGTTGAGAACATATGCTCTGTAGCCTGGATTTAATTCCTGGCTGTACTTTTTACTAGAAGTGTAATCCTGGGCTTTTTAAAAAAAAATGTCTTGTGGGGGACGCCTTGGTGGCTCAGCGGTTGAGCATCTGCCTTTGGATCCTGGGGTCTGGGATCAAGTCCTGCATTGGGCTCCCTCTGGGGAGCCTGCTTTTCCCTCTGCCTGTATCTCTGCCTCCCCCCCCCCAATGAATAAATAGGTAAAATATTTTAAAAAAAAACTTAAAAATGTCTTTAATTTTCTGCCAAATGAGCATAGTAGTAATATCTGCTTAAAGGTAAGCTGTGGAGGTAAAAAAGATGAAGGTAAATACATAGTACAATGGACAGCTTATAGTAAGTGTTAATAGAAATTTAGCCATTATTTTTGTTTTTGTTACTTTAGTGTCAGATTTTATAGTTCAGTGGATGTTTTCTTTCTTTTAACATTTTCCTCTCTACCCTTAGCAATAGAATTCCAGACACTATAATTTGGGGACATAAACATGTACAAATTCTATAAGAGAGGAAGAATGTCATAAGCAAATGGTCGTTAGCTGCAGAAACTTTAATGCTTCTCCAAGATAATACTGCCTAAAATATTTTGTGGACTATGTGGCAACTACGTAACCAAGCTTTACAACTGTAGTTCAGAAAGGAATTGCACAGCCAAGAATTGGTGGTATGTTAGAAATAGTATTGTTCCAGGACTTGAAAACTGGACACTAGACCTAATTCTGCCACTGTGTTCCATCTGGAGTCCAGTTTCCCTCTTGTAAAATCATAAGATTGTATTAGATGATCACATATGCCTCTATGTTCTATGATTTTTCCGTAGTAATGCTTGCATATCACATATTTTATTTTATTTTATTATTTTATTTTTTTAAAGATTTATTTATTTATTTATGATAGAGAGAGAGAGAGAGAGAGAGAGAGGCAGAGACACAGGCAGAGAGAGAAGCAGGCTCCGTGCCGGGAGCCCGACGTGGGACTCTATCCCGTGACTCCAGGATCGTGCCCTGGGCCAAAGGCAGGTGCTAAACCGCTGAGCCACCCAAGGATCCCCTATATCACATATTTTAAACTTACAGTACAGTTATCCTTAGGTTTTCTAGTTCACATAAGAGTGACAGAAGGTTAAAGAAAATATAGAGTCATGGCAAGATGGAAACACAACTTTTTTTATTCACCCAGAATATCTCACAAGATACATTAGGTTGTAGCTAAACTATTTTTTCCAGAATTGTTTTTAATTTTGCTAGAATAAAATAAATACCTTAGATTATATTAAGGTACCATATATATGAATTATGGTTATAGTTTAATGGGAAGATTGCTGGACTTTTAAGAATACGTAGGTTTTCTTTCTTTTTTTTTTAATTTTTATTTATTTATGATAGTCACACACAGAGAGAGAGAGAGAGAGAGAGAGAGAGGCAGAGACATAGGCAGAGGGAGAAGCAGGCTCCATGCACCGGGAGCCCGACGTGGGATTTGATCCCAGGTCTCCAGGATTGCGCCCTGGGCCAAAGGCAGGCGCTAAACCGCTGCGCCACCCAGGGATCCCAATACGTAGGTTTTCATAAAAATCCTAGAAGGAAAAAAAAAATCCTAGAAGAGAGCACAGGCAGTAATTTTTCTAATATTGGCCATAGCAACATTTTTCTAGATAGATATCCTAAGGCAAGGGAAATAAAAAAATAAACTATTGGGACTACATCAAAATAAAAAGCTTCTGCACAGCAAAGGAAACAATCAACAAAGCTAAAAGGCAACCTACTGAATGCAAGAAGATATTTGCAAATGACATATCCAATAAAGAGTTGGTATCCAAAAGATAAAGAACTGATACAATTCAACACCCCGAAAACAAACAATCCAATTAAAAGTTGACAGAAAACATGAACAGACATTTCTTCAAAGAAGACATCCAGATGGCCAACAGACACATGAAGTAATACACAACATCACTCATTATCAGGGAAATGTAAAACAAAACTACAATGAGATGTCACCTTACACTTGTCAGAGAAATCAATTATCTTGTCAGAATGCTAAAATCAAAAACACAAGAAATAAGCACTGGTGAGGATATGGAAAAAAAATGAATCCTCATGCACTGTTGATGGGAATGCAAACTGGTGCAGCCACTGCGGAAACAGTAAGGAGGCTCCTCAGAAAGTTAAAAATAAAACTACCCTACAATCCAGTATTGCAATACTGGTTATTTACCCCCAAAATACAAAAGCCCTAATTCAAAGAGATACACGCACCCCTATGTTTATAGTAGTAGTATTTACAATAGCTAAATTATGGAAGCAGGCCAGGTGCCCATGGATAGATGAATGGATAAAGAAGATGTGATACACACATACCAGAATATTATTCACCCATTACCAAAAAAAGAATGAAATCTTACCGTTTGGAACAACATGGATGGAGCTAGAGAGTACAATGCTAAATAGAATAAGAGAAAGACAAAACCATATGATTTCACTCATATGTGGAATTTAAGGAACAAAACCAGCAAAGGAGAAAAGAGAAACCTAGAAACAAACTATAAACTGAGAACAAACTGATGGTTACTAGAAGGGAGGGAGGTGGGAGAATATGTGATGGGGATTAAGGAGTGTACTTGGGATGAGCACTGGGTATTGTATGGAATTGTTGTATTGCTGTCTTGTACACAGGAAACTAATATAATTCTACATGTTAACTATGCTGGAATTAAAATGAAAACTTAATAAAAAAATACCCGGGTTTTAATTTAACTAAGCTTTGCTACTAGATAAAATTAAGTAAATTCTAAGCAAGTTTTCTTTGATCTGATTTTTCTATAAGTTAATAATGTGGAATGTAAGAATATAGGATGTAATACTTCACCCAGAGTAGGTACTTGAGAAATTAAAGAAGTTAATACATTCTGTCCTATTATACAGAACTTGCATTAGAATATGTGGAAGTGCAATAGGGGAGAAGAATTTAAGATATTACACAAATATTAAAGTATATTCTAAAATATATGGTCAATACTATAGAGATCTATAATTTTTCAGAAGCATCATACTCAGATCGTTCATGCAAGTAAGTTCTATTTAATTGTCAAACAATATTTTTGGTTTTTATGTTTTCAAAGTATAGGCCATTGGAAAAGATGGAAAACTCCCCATGTCGTTCTGTGAAGCTAGCACAACCCCAAACCTCTTATAGTGAGTTTAAATCTAGTAAAGATAATATAGACGCACGCACATATAGACAGACATGTGTTAAAGTCCAAGTAATTTATTAGCTAATAGAGTCCAAAAAATTATATATGTGATCAGGAAGAGTTTTTCTCAGGAACGTAAAGATGGCTCTATATTATGAAACCTACCCATAACTCGTATCAGCATATTAGAGGAAAATTTATGATTATGTCAGTAGATGATTCTAAAAAGAGGAGGAAATAATTTGATATAAATCCAGTAACTTCACTCAGAAATGCAATTAAAGCAACAGTGAGATAACCATGTAGTACTGGCAGTATGTGGGAAAACTCATACTTTGGTGGTAATATAAATTCTTACTTAGGTAACTATTTACTTTAGCTACTGATAATAGCTATTGAAATAAAGCACATGATCCTTTGAGTACTCTCACTTTTGGGAATCATTTCTACAAAATACAGTACAATGTATATACTATAATACTAATATATACTGTTATGGTATATTAGGATATATTCAAAGACTCCTGTTTTGGAAACAACATGCATGACTGTTGATCACTTGGAAGGGTCACTGCATAAATTATTATTTAATAAATAATATTATTTAATAAATTATTATTTATGCAGTGACCCTTTATGTAATTATACATCCATACCATGGAGTACAGTATACCCATGATGGTATTGTTACATCACTGGGGTGAGGAATAACAAATTATAGATTATCCTGCACATGTTATCCATTTCATTGTAAAAGGAAAGTCTATATATGTTAATGTTTGCATGAGCATTGGGAAATGTGTAGGAGGACTGGGTTAAAAGAGGTGGTTGGATTGGTGAAGAGGGAAATCATTAAGTTTTTCTTGATATGTTCTACACTGTTTGGTTTATTATGAAGAGTGTTTGTTACCTTTGTAATAATCACATTTAATGAAGGAAAAAATGCTAAATAAATTCAAAACATGAGAATATGAGTTCTTAAGCTCAATTTGATTAAAGACATGAAAAATAGAAAAATGTTATAGGTAGCTTTTGTTGTAGAGGACACTGGAAATCATTTCCATTCGTGATCATTATCACAGATTACCTCTGAAAATAAAGGTATTTTAACAGATGGTGGCTTTAATGATTTTTTTTTCTTTTATAGCAACTCCGTTCCAATATTCGAGAAATGGAGAAACTTTGTTTGAAAGTCCGAAAGGATGACCTAGTACTTCTAAAGAGAATGATAGATCCTGTTAAAGAAGAAGCATCAGCAGCAACAGCAGAATTTCTTCAACTCCATCTGGAATCTGTAGAAGAACTTAAGAAACAATTTAATGATGAAGAAACTTTACTACAGCCTTCTTTGACCAGATCCATGACTGTTGGTGGTAACGTACTAAGTCTTACTCTTGTTCATAGTAATGCAGTTCACCATCTTGTATAACTATTGCAGATACATAAGTTTCCAGGGATCACGTCCTATTTCAGTATGTTGAATTCTTGGACCCTGGGCATGCCTAGAAATTCATGTAGAGGGGATCCCTGGGTGGCTCAGTGGTTTAGAGCCTGCCTTCCGCCCGGGGCGTGATCCTGGAGTCCCGGGATCGAGTCCTGCATTGGGCTCCCCGCATGGAGCCTGCTTCTCCCTCTGCCTGTCTCTCTCTCTCTCTCTCTCTCTCTCTCTGTCTGTCTCTCATGAATAAATAAATAAAAATCTTAAAAAAAAAAAAAAGAAATGCATGTAGATAAAGTTTCATGGGATAAAAATTTTGAAGCTATGTTATATAGAGTGGAACTTCTAAGTACCTATTTGTCTATATATTGAAAATTTCATCCTAATTTGCAGAGGATACCCCCTTCATGTCCGGGTGCAAGAGTAGCCTAACCAGGCATACCTCTTTCTTTGGCATTCTGATTTTCTTTCATAGGGACTTTAGATCTATCAGCTCAGTTTTCTGAATTTAACAGACAACATTAAAAAAAAAAAAAAAAACAAACCTGCATTGAGGGTCATGCTATCAGCTTTTGTGAAATGGTACTCTAAGAAACGGTCCAGCAGAACTTTTCATCATATCTTTTTTAAGAATGTAACTGATAATTGAACCCTGAAAAAAAATTCTTGGTTTAATACATAATAGTACTTGAAAGCAGTTGGTCTTTTTAAAATCTCATTAAAAGGATATTGGCTAGAATAACTGATAAGGTTTCTCTACTTCAGTTATTTACTGGAATGCTTACGTCTGAATTTTTTTTAACTACCAAAAGCCAAAGTTTTTAACTGTCCTGGCTTTATTTTATAATTGCTCCCTTCATTTTTCCTTTTTTGTTTCCCTTTTAATTTATGCTATCTTGTTATATTTTGTATGTTCTAAGATGCTTTTAAATCTTAATAAATTATAAATTAGAATCTAAGAGATGTTATACCTGTCCAGTTTTCACCATTTCATGTATGTAGGAGGCTCTTATACCATTCCCTGTCTCCAAAACCAGATTATTTTTGACGTTTTATTTTCAGTGCTAATGATCCAGTAATTCATAGGGAAGTCAAAATTGAAAAATTAGAGGAAACATTTAGGCCATCATCCAGAGTTTCTTTGCAATCTTGCTTTTACTATATCCTGAGTACCTAGCACATAGTACATAGTGCTTGGCACATAGTAGACCATTAATAAATGTTTCATAAATGTGAGAGAATAAGTACTTTTTTAGAGGCAGTTTTGTAATTTCAGATGTACTATACTCACTACACTCTGTGGATAACCAGTACCTAAAGTGTCATTTAGGATAGAAGGAGATGTTACCACTCAGCCCCTTGGTTGAAGAATATTTAGGAATAATGCCTTTTGATAGTTTGTAGCTACTGTTTATGTTATTCTGTGTGTATTAATCACCACCATAATGATGCAGCTAAATGCTGTTCATATCATTTAGTGTGAACCTGATACTTTATGTGCATGTATAGAGAAACTGGGCTTCCATGTGATTAAGCAGCTCTCTTATCTACCTAAACACTGTGACAGTTGTGAGGACAGTAACAACAATGAAGATATGTTGGTTTTTCTGGAAAGAGTCGTTGATATCAGTCTCTTGCTATTTAGTTTTGAATTGCCCATCACCAGCAATTCCTTCAAAAACAAAAGGTTTGAGTTCTGAGGTTTCTCACATATGATACTATTCTAATACTTGGTCTTATTTGCATTTTATTACTGCATTATTTGAGTTTCTGCCAGTGGGACTCAACAAACTTGGGTTTGGGCTCAACAAACTTAGGTTTATATATCATCAGAGGAACTGGGTGATTATGAGAAGAAGGCAGTTTACATAGTTTGCTGGCAATTAAATTTCTCTGTAGGAAAGCTGACAGGTATTAATATATATATATATATTTAT
This sequence comes from Canis lupus baileyi, assembly GCF_048164855.1. NCBI lineage: Eukaryota > Metazoa > Chordata > Mammalia > Carnivora > Canidae > Canis > Canis lupus. The sequence goes on from NC_132847.1 coordinate 58,736,459, forward strand.
GCAACATTTGAGGAAGCACATGTACAGAGAAGATGAAAAAGATTGAAGCAGAGCCAGAGGATGAGGAAGAAGAAATGACAAAATTCATTTTCCAACTCTTTTGATTCTTAGATTTCTCAATTCATGGAACATCAAATCAACTAAAGACCTAATCACTTGCCACTGGGAAAAACTACATGATTAAATTTCTATAACTAGTGCTGATTTGATTGAGACGGTCATCTTATTTATAAAATACCTAATTTATACCTAAAACAATGTGTAGAATTTCAAATTCCAAATGGTCTACTGGTGAGATAGTACTTTGACTTTGAATTCATTGCCAACATTAAGCAGTTAAAATGACCTGTCTCACCAAGTGCCTGAGAATTTCACCAAATGAGAAATTCTACTAGGTTGCCTTAAATCCAGAATTATTATTAACAAATAATTGAGAGGATGGGAAAGAAGAAGAATAAAAACAAAGCAACTGATTTACATAAGACCTTAAGAGTAGGATAGGAATTGGGTTTGTTCCATGTGTGGTCTTCTAGTTATGGACTCTTTTCTGCAATTCTACATGTTTTTATCCTGTGCTTTCTGGTTTTTCTTTGTTTTTGCTTTCAATACTCATTTAGTAGTGACAGCCTATACAGAAAAAATGTGTTTGATTTGCATAGAAGTTAAATGCCTTAAAATACTTCTTCCTTTAAAAATTCAATCTGATTCTAAATAAATTGGTTGGAAATATCAGCAGAGATTCAGGAGCAATGTTGCCACATTTCCATGAGTGAGATCAAAATACAAAAATAGTTTTTCATTTACAGATAGAAATAACAAGTAGAATAGGGTGTTTTATGTTCTCTGGAGAGTAAAAGAAGCTTATTAAGTTTAGGGGGAAGCTGTGATGATTTTGCTGCTTCTTTTGTCCAGATTCTGAGAGTTCCTAAAGCAAATCTTCTCTGCCAATCTTGCTTGATCTGAGAAACTCCCTTCTGTCTCACTTGTGTGTCTAGTTTCATTTTTAGCATATTGCTTCCCACCAAGAGAAGTGATGAACCTACAAATTTGATTTGTATTTAGAAAGATATATCAAGTCATATAGAGTGAATCAGGGCTTCTCTCCATCTTTGTCTTTCTTACTCCCCTTCCAGCACATACAGTTCACCAGTGCAATAGGAATAGAATCTTATTACATTTTAAACAAATACTCAGAAAAGAAAAGAATCCAATCTTAAAACTGCTGGGAACTTCAGACCGCATATTGAATTTGATGAAATATCAGATTTTATCACAGGTATATATACATGTAGTGAACAGTTTTGTGAAGCACGTGGATAGTTTTGTATATTATTAAGAAGATATGTTTTCTGTTGGTTTTAATTTTCTTAAAAATACTCCTTAAGCCATGACTTAGAAGTCATTTTATTTGGCTAGATAGGTTGGTATTCATGATCAATAGATTAATTTCACTATTTTTAAACAGTCAGAACACGAAGAATTCAGGAAATGCCTTTGAATTAATTTAGATTTATAATGAAACTTTTCCTCACATATTGAAGTTTAGTGGAAATTTCTTCTGTGTTGTATTATAATTCTTTGAAGAATCATTGCCTTTCATGAAATACAGAGAGAAAGAGAATGTTTGGTTGTATAGAGAGAAGGGAAAAGTCTTATGTCTGTGTTATTAGCTTCAAATAAGAATATCTTCATGTTTATTTGAGTTTGAAGTCAATAATAAGATTTTAAAACTGGAGTTTGAAAAACTGGGGAGTGATATATGTATTCTACATGTGTTCTACATTCTTTACACTTGCAGTTGTTTGCGTGTGGATGGAACTATCTTAGATTATTTCATCATATAAAACAATAGCAATTTGAGTTCTGTGCACAGGGTGAGTACTTCATCCTTCTTTCCTGCAGCTATAATCTGTCTCACTGTTTTCCCTCATCACGTCTGTAGCAGTTTCTAAAAGTTCAAAGTCAATAGATGTTCACTGAGGTGGTGATTTCTAAAATAAGCTGGAATAAATGAATTATGGAAGTTGTAGAAATTAAAGGATTTCTTTCTTAATTGTTAGTTATGCCTCAGATTGATTAGTGATGTTCAGAGTTGTAAGTTTACAGCAGGATTTTCCATGGAATAGAACAGATTTCTTTGTTCTAAGACTCCATTTGAACTAAGATGCATACGCAGTTTGGTTTCAAGTGAGACGTAAATGACTTAAACACTTCTTATTTTTTACCAGAGGAAATCTGTTAGGTTTACTTAAAATGCCAAACATTTCCCACTCCTTCATTTTTTAGATCAAGAATTTATGTATGACAGTCTCCCCTCATTTTGTTATATACCCTGGTATACTCCATTTAAATCCTCTATAATAGCATAAAGGTTATGGCTTATAAAAATCCTTAGAGTGGATGTTGTAATTATAAAATTCTGCTTTACATTTGGTCTGTTAATGATAACAAAGTTATCATTATTCATCATCCTATTAAAGAAGTTGGAGTTCTTATTACAATAGAAATATTAAGTGGAAGAGCGGTCTTAGAGGAATTCATTTATCTTGATTGATGGGAAAATGAAAGTGTCTTTATGTGATAAGTTAGGACATAGGATAAATAACTCTTTTAAACATTTGTAAAAATCAGAGAGCTTTTAAAATATTGGATACTTGCCATAATGTTGTAATGTAAAACTTTATCTGATGTTTTTGCTCTTCAAGATAAGGAAATGTATTCAGATAAGCTAAAATTCAAAATTAAAAGAACACTGTCAATTCTGATAAGCCTACGAAATATTTTTTAGTCAACTGACTATGCCCTTCCTAAACAATTCAAACAGATTCTTTTCCTCGAGAGGTAAAACATTCATAAATTTCAAAAGTAAAATAGTAATGCAGTTTTATAAAATGCCATTCAGTTATAGACTAGGATGAAAAAGAAATTGAGAAGATGAACTTAGAGTAATGACTTTTAGGAGTAGATAAGGTGTCATATGTCATTATGTCAAGTCTTTGCATGTAACACTTTAGTAGCTCTCTACTGTCTGCCAGATAAGGTACAAAGTCTTTAACTGGTCTATGGTTAAACCCCTCCTAACCATCTATATAATATTCTATGTTTGTAACTCTGTGTCTTTTATTTCATTCTTTGGCAAGACCAACCTGCTGATTTTATGTTAAGGTTTATCTTTTCTTCTTTGAGGGCCTTTTTTGTGCTGGTCTCTCTATGTAGAATTTATATTCCTATTTTCTTTGTCTTGTAAGATCACCTATTTTGGGACGTTGTCTCATAAACTGCACACCACACCAAGCTGGGTCAGATGCCATCCCAAACTTAGAATACCCACAGAATATTGTATGTACCTATATATGATTATCTAAATACCATTGCAATCTCTTACTGTTTTAGGATTTATCTCTTTGTATGTCTAACTCTTCTAGAATATAAGTTCCTTGAGAACATCTACTTTGTATTACTCATTTTCTCATCTTTGGTACCTAACACAATACATAACAGTTGTCAGGTAATATTAAAGTGGTAGATATTTTGAATTTGAAGTAAGGAGGACAAAAGGAATTAGACCTTCACATCTCTTCTTTCCATTTCCACTGCCACTGTCCTCAAACAGGCCATCATCATTTTGCACTGGACATACTGCAAAGTCTCCCAACTGGGTTTTCACTCTCTAATTTTTTTTTACCTTTCAACTTTATCCTTAATCTATTCTTTACACTACAGCTATGGTTCTCTTTCTAAATCTGAAATCTGATTATGGCACCCTCCAGCTTCCCAGTAGTTTCCAGCTCCTTTTAATAGTTCCATATTGATCTTATGAGAAAAACAGAATTCTTTAACATAGTTTACAATGCCATGAATAATGTCACGTTAGATTTCTAAAAGAGCTCAACATTTGCTTTTCTCTTTCATAGTCTGTATTTCAGTTCCCAAACCTATGCATGTATCATTCTCCCTGACCTGAATACTATGCTTTCCCCTCCACCTTTGCCCCAGTTCACCTATGTAATTTCTGTTCATTCTCAGGTTTCAGCTTCAAAACCTCCAGCTACTCTCCCCTCCCCACATCTAGGTTAAATACCTCTCTTCTGTGCTCACCAGCATTACATATTTATTCATATCATAGTTCTTATCAGACTATACTGGCCTTGCCTGTTAATATAGTGTATTGTACATAATATGGTAAGTTCCATTAATAATAGTAACAGTAGCAATGCCTATTTATTGTAGTAGTAACTACTAAGCCACTTATACTCAATATTTAAGCCAGGCACAGTGCAAAATAAATACCTATCACCTTATTTTATTTTATTTTAAGTTTTTATTTATTCATTTAAGTGATGTCTACACCCAGTATGGGTCTTGAACTCACGACCCCAAGATAGAGAATCACATGCTCTTCCAACTGAGCCAGATATCATCCCTTTCACCTTATTTTAAAAATGAGGACAGGGCAGAAGTTTAGCGCCACTTTCAGCCCAGGGCATGATCCTGGAGACCCAGGATCGAGTCCCACATTGGGCTCCCTGCATGGAGCCTGCTTCTCCCTCTGCCTGTGTCTCTGCTTCTCTCTCTCTCTCCCTGTGTGTCTCCCATGAATAAATAAATAAAATCTTTTTAAAAAATAAATAAAAATGAGGACAATGATTCAAAGAGCTAGTAATTAGCCAAACCAGAATCTAACCCAGGTCTTTCTGACTAGGCCCATGCTCCTAACCATTGTACTATGTTGACTTCTGGAGCTGTTTATATGGTTTACCATTGTGTCTATAGTACCTTAGCATACCGATTAGCATTTACTAGGCATTCTGTACATATCAGTTTAATGAATGAATGATAGGGAAAACCAATACAAGGAAATAAAAACTTGAAGGTGGAGTTTGGAGTGTAAATTAATTCATCATCCTAGCAGTTTTACTGAGGAAGGCTTTAGTGGATTGACGACTTTTCAAAACTCAGAAAAGAAATAGAAGCAATGGAGACATGGGCTAGAAAAATGAGTCTGAGAAGGAGGATGACAATATGTATGAAAAGATCTTCATGGTAAGAGTTGTTCATTTGATAACAAATTTATTGTTACCCCAAATGGCTGATTTTCATTGTTAAAAAAAAAAAAAAACAAACATGATGTCCCTACTTGTAACACCTTCTGAATCTGATATTTATTACTAAAATATCCAAAGGAAAGGTTAATGATTTACATTGAAAGTGTGAAACCTGTTTCTAGTGGGTCTCTTCATGGAATGTTGGCCAAATAGAATAGTTCTCCTTCTGTGCTTCTTCCACACTGAGCTCTAGTTATTCAGATTGGGTAGATGGCATTTGTAGCTATCTTCTTGAGATTTTTTGTAGAATATTTGTTACCCTTGGAATAATCTGCCCATAGATACATCTATTTTTATAGAATAATCAATTTACTTTTAGCCTGAATTCAGTTAGTTAGCATTTTACATGGGAATTGTTTTACAAAATTGATTTATGCTATCTGCTTTCTAACAAAAGCCCATAAACTAAACACGAGGCTGTGTTCATCCAGGAACATTTCACACTGCTGAGGCTGAAGCTGATCCTCAGACTATGACTCAGGTATATGCGTTGCCTGAAATTCCTCGAGATCAAAATGCTGCAGAATCATGGGAAACCTTAGAAGCGGTATGTTAAAAATTCTTTTTGTTTTGGTAGCTGTTAGGCAAAAAAGTAAGTAACTTTCTTCTCTCTCTTTTTAAGGATTTAATTGAACTTAGCCAACTGGTTACTGATTTCTCTCTCCTAGTGAATGTAAGTATTTAATTGTTTTTGGCTCAGAGATGTTAGATTAATAAGATAAGAAGCTTTTATTAATTCCTAGGCTTTTGATTATAATTTCAATAGAAATTAGAATTTTTTTTTTTTAAATTATTTATGATAGTCACAGAGAGAGAGAGAGAGAGAGGGGCAGAGACACAGGCAGAGGGAGAAGCAGGCTCCATGCACCGGGAGCCCGATGTGGGATTCGATCCCGGGTCTCCAGGATCGCGCCCTGGGCCAAAGGCAGGCGCCAAACCGCTGCGCCACCCAGGGATCCCAGAAATTAGAATTTTTAAGACTGATGTTGAACCATGGATTGAAGTCCAATGGTCCTCAACTTCCAGATAAATTTAATAAACATTTATCAAATGTTTGTTATTTAAAAGGTACTGTGTTAGATCCTTGGCACCTGGGGTCCGACAGGGTTAGCTATAGAAGTAAATGAAGCCTATTCTTTGCCTTCAAGGACTTAATAGTGGCTGTTGATAAGGTTGGACCCCCAAAACTGAAATTTCAAGCATGATTATTAAGTGCAAAAATGAGGTATGAAGGGAGGTATTATCAGCTTTAAGAGAAGCATTTTATTCCAAGGGAGAGAGGCAAGGGTTGTGAGATAGAAGCATTAGGATAGCTTCACGAGATAGGTAGCATTTGCTTGAGCCTTGAAAATTGAGTACAATGTCCACAGATGGGAAGTGGGGAAGGGTGCGTTTGAAAACAGCTGAATAAAGACATGGAGTACACAAGTGTATGGCCTTTGAAGAACGACAAGTATTGCAGTAATAACCAAAGCATGAACTACTATAGGCAGGCAAAGCAAGGAGTGTGCAGGCCAGAATGAGGTGGCATTGAAGGCCATACCAAAGAATTTGAACCTAAATTTGTAGATATTAGGGAGCCAGTATAGATTTTTGAGCAGATTAGAGTGATATGATCCATTCTGCTTGAGAAAGATTACTGTTAGCAGTGTGAATTATGGCTCTGGGAAGGAGGAGATAGTAGGCAGGAGGACTAGTTAGAAATCAATAGCAAGAGTTTCACCAAGAGCAATGGCAATACAAGTATGAAGGTAAAGGACAGCTAAGAGGTATTTCTGGGGTAGACTTAGTAGAAATTAGAGGAAGATGGAAGAGTAAAATATTAAAGCTTATTCTGCATAATTGCGTGGCCAGTGATATCAACATAGATGAAGGAACATAAAGTAGATTTGGTGGGAAAGACAGAACAGGTTTTCTGTCATTGTTTTTTCTAAATTATTCTTATGTTTCCTTCCCAGGAGGTATAGGAAGGTTGGATGTAAGTGTGTGTATATCTGTATGCACATACAGGAACAAACCTGTGTCTGCTCATGCTTATGTCTAGGTTTAGTCCTTTGTTCTCAATCAAACTGTGATTTGGGGTTTTATATATATATGAATTATGGTTTCCCTGACATCTGGCTTTCAAGTATAAGAAATCCCTAGATTACACAATATTGGAACTAGCACTGCAAAGGACTTAATGAGGCCAGCTAATCTAATTCTTCTGTTCTTGCCCCAGCTTCTCATATAGATGGTTTTTCACCTCTTTTTGAACAATTATAGTACAGGAATACTCTATACTTTAGCCATTCCATTTGGAGACTCTACCTCTTAGAAGTTCTTCCTGATATAAACTCTGCCCTGTAATAACTTCCCATTGGTACTTTTGCCCTCTTGGAACCATATACTGAACAAGTTTTGTCATTTTCTCATATAATATTTTTCAACTTTTTGAGGCCAACATTATCCTTCCTCACCCTGTCCAACGTCATCATATTTTTTTTTCTTTTAAGAGCTCTTAATTCTCAAATGTGTTCTTTCTAGAATGTGTGATTCCTAGGCTTTTCAGTGCTAATCCCTTCATCTGCTTGTTTTCTAGTTTTTATATTTTTTCTTAAAATCTAATGCCTAAAATTGAACATCAGTAAATTGTTTAAAGCATTTTCCTTTTTTGATGCTTCTAAATCAGAAGAAGCAAAATGCTTGAAGTTTCTGGATTAGGTAGCTATACAATCTGTCAATATACTTGCATATAAAAGGGAACGATACAAGAATCCCCAAATATTTGTTGTTTCAGAATCAAGTTTTATTCAGTTATTTTAACTCTCTGATTTAATGCTGTTTGTAAAATCTGTACATGTATGGTTCTGCAAGTATATACATTTGTCAAAAATCATTGATATCTACACATAAAAATTTGTGAATTATAATGTATATAAGTTATACCTCAATAAAGTTGATTTAAGAAACAAACTAAACATGTCCAAAGTTCTCATTCCAGACAAATACATTTCCCTTCTAAAGGGATAGGCACATGAAAGGAAAATTGAGGGCTTGTGGCCATTTAACAATTATATATCCAATTAGGTTACGTAAGCAGCTCCCAACCCCTAATCTTAGGAAGATTTGTGTAGGAACACTTTGGCTATAGCCATGGTTCTATACAAATGTCCTATTTATTATAATCTGTGTGAGGCCATGGGACAGAAAGCTATTAGGCAGAAGCTCAAAGGAGAACCCCTGATTACTATTCCCAGGGTAATTGAGTTCTCATGACCAAATGGTCAGGACTCACAGAAGCTCCATTTAGGCACCAAATGACTTGGGAACATAAGCAGAGTGACCACATCCTCTAATTATCATCACATGGATGTGATAGATTCTAGACAAATTAGCCATGTATTTTTGGAGCCCTTTCTATGTGCATAGTACTGTGCTAAGTAGGCTCAATGAAAAGTACAAAATAGTTTAAAAAAAAATCAGGGGGCCTGGGTGGCTCAGTGATTGAGCATTTGTCTTTGACTCAAGTCATGATCTGGGATCCTGGGATCGAGTTCCACATCGGGCTCCCCGCAGGGAGCTTGCTTCTCCCTCTGCTTATGTATCTGCCTCTTTCTATGTTCTCTCGTGACTAAATAAATCTTAAAAAAAAAAAAAAAACAACCTTATAGGATAGTCTTGATAATGGCATAACATTGTGAATGTACTTAATGCCACTGAATTGCACACTAAGAATGGTTAAAATAGTAATTTTTATATTATGTATTTTTTTTACCATAATGAAAAATGAACCTGCAAAGCCATTGAGAGATCCAGGTGTGATCCAATAATAAACTAATATCTACTAAGCACCCTGCTTCAGTTTTCTTCAATCTTTATTGCTCAAGTGCCCTCTTCTCTTCCTGTAACTGTGGAACTAGCCTTTTTTCTTGTCAAGGGGAATTTAAAGAACTCTGGGCCTGTAGCCCAGTGGCATGTCACCCTTGCTGCTGGTCCAGTTTTGTTTCTCCCTTCTACCTTATTCCCTATGGTTTTTACTCTGGATACCTAAAAACTGGATTGTAAAGGATTAGATCAGATCAATCAGATTTATTACCTATTTGACCTTAAGAATGTTGTTTGACAACAATGTGCTTTATAAAATTGTGGGACGACTAAATGAGATAATGTCTTTTACTTCCCATCTCGTTTCCTTTCACTGACCCCCAACTGCACTCCTGCCTTTGTCCTTCCCTTATAGGATTCCCTCTTTGGCTTTTCTTTTTTTTAAAGGTTTTATTTTTTCATTCATGAGAGACAGAGAGAGAGGCAGAGACATAGAGGGAGAAGCAGGCTCCTTGCAGGGACTCTGATGCGGGACTCGATTCCCAGGCCTGGGTTCACGACCTGAGCTGAAGGCAGATGCTCAACCAGGGTTACCTGAGCCACCCAGTCATCTCCCTCTTTGGCTTCTTGCTTAGAGTTTTACTTCTGCCACCACTGTTACCTTTAGACATTTTAGTACTATAGTCTCTAGAGTCCCTCTCCTATTGTTGAATCCCATGATATCAACATCCTACTTTCCTACTCTGTTTATCACCTACTCTAGGTCAATATAATCCTGGACTCTGTCTGTATATAGTAGTCTTTGTATGTTTCTGAGCTTTTCTGTGTGTATTATTTATTGGCTATGATTAAGAATTATAGATTACATACTTTTGGACTTAAAAACCAGGATAGCTCAGTGTTACCTGGATTGACCAAGATCCAAGATTAGAGCTAGCCTTAAAAGATAGCTAGAATTGCGAGAGTCAGGAATATAATAAAGGAAAATAACTGCAGTTTTGGCAATAACTTCTTAAAGAAACCCATAGCTTTTTTGGCACATTAATAAAACCATACAACGACTAGCAAGACTCTCCAAAGGAGAGCATTTTTATTGATGTAAATAGATTTGCATGGATTTTTTCAATGTATTATGTTGCTTGATAAAGAGGATGCTGGTTATACAAGTGTCCACAATAAGCATTCAAGGGAAAACTGCATTCTACTTGACCAACATTAACTTAATAAATTACTCTTTTTTTTTTTTTTTTTTTTTTTCAGAATCTTAGATGCTCCTACAACTGCTCATTAAGATTCAATTATTTTTTCAGGAAGATAAAGGGCCCTAACTCAGTATTTTTAAAAATGAAATTCATAGGCATATTCTTAGTCTTTTGAGAATTCTTTTCCTTTAAAAAAGGGAAGAGTCTTTATATTACTTTACAGAAACACTAGTGTCTTTCCTGTATGGTTTAACTCTTTGATAAAGGGATGCTGAGAATATATAGGAGGGGCCAAAGTATAAAATGTCAAGAAGGGAGTTTGAAGATTGTCAAATGTGGGAGACCCAGACAGAGGAAAGCAACATAAGCAAATCAGAAGCACAAAGGGGAGGTTGGTAGGTATATGGGAGGAGACTTCTGAGCCACTATCATCAGGAAGTTGGTTTCCTGTACTCTGCAGTAAGGTGGTAGTTAGATGGTTTGGCCCAGCATAAAGAACCAAAGACACAGTGAACAAGTCTGAATGGAATCTAGTTTGGCATTCTTAGACAGTGACTGACAACTGGCACTGGTTTGCTGCTTAATTATAATTGTGTCATTGATCTTCTTTAAATTCGATATTTATGAAGCAGAATTTGAAGATATGGGCAAAGTTTGGGCTTCACACCAAGAAAAATAGGGGAAGAAAAGGCAAGTCTGTATAACTGAGGGACGGTTGTTGATCCCAGGAGAGGGACTGGTCTACCCTCTGCCTTATCTCCATGTCCACATTTAAGCAAGCTTCCACATGTCGGTGATTAAGTATTCAAGTGTGGGCTACTCCTCAGGGTGAGACAGACCTCATCAAGTATTGGTGATATCAGTGATAAGGGAGCATCAGTGATCTCAGGCTTCATTTTGTCTTGTGGTCCTTTCTCAATTATACCAAAAGATTTTTGTGAAAAAATATTTAAATTATTTTTAAATTTTTATTTATTTAAAAAGAAGAGGGAAGCCTGGGTGGCTCAGTGGTTGAGCGTCTGCCTTTGACTCAGGGCGTGATCCCAGAGTCCAGGATCGAGTTCTGCATCGGGCTCTCTGCAAGGAGCCTGCTTCTCCCTCTGCCCATGGCTCTGTCTCTCTCTGTGTCTCTCATGAGTAAATAAATAAAATCTTTAAAAAATAAGAAAAAGAGTCATAGAACTGAATATCCAACCTTTTTAAGAAGGAGTATCAAAAATATTTCTCTGAGGCGATGAGATGAAACAGGGTATAGAAATGACAATAAGTCTAGCAGGCTCCATCATCTTGATGGAATTACTTGGGGACTGAGAGAGAGGAGGAGACATGTTGGGTTTTTTTCCGTCTACCCCTCAGCTCATCAAGAAGTGGAGGCTGATGGTAACACCTGTGATTTATCTGCTAGCACAAACTTTCAGGCAAAAATGGAAAGTGTTGGGGGTGTCCCAAATGGAAACAGTGATAGAAATTCAGTGTCATGGGGCACCTGGGTAGATCAGTAGTTGAGCGTCTGCCTTTGGCTCAGGTCGTGATCCCAAGATCCTGGGCTCGAGTCCCACATTGGGCTCCCTATAGGGAGCCTGCTTCTCTATGTCTCTGCCTCTCTCTGTGTCACTCATGAATAAATAATTTTTTTAAAAAATCTTAAAATTCAGTGTCAAATCCCGGTAGGCTGGAACTGGAGAGTACTATGCTAAGCAAAATAAGTCAATCAGAAAGAAAATTACCATATGGTTTCACTCATGTGGAATATAAGAAACAGCTCAGAGGTTCATAGGGGAAGGGAGGGAAAACTGGGAAAAAATCAGAGGGAGACAAAACATGGGAGACTCTTAACTACAGGAGATTGAGGGTTGCTGGAAGGAAGGTGCTGGGGGTGATTGGGTAATGGGCATTAAGGAGGACACTTTAATGAACACTGGGTGTTATATGCAACTGATGAATTACTGAACTCTATATCTGAAGCTAATATAACTATATATTGGCTAATTGAATTTAAATTTAAAAAAAGAAATCCCAACAGGTTGGGTATTATTAGTGTTGGCACTTATGCTTCTGTGGGTTGGAAAAAGAAAGCTAACATTAAAAAGTTTATTATATGAGGAAAAGAAAAACAATGAATGACTAGGAGAGATCTAATGTTTTAATGCCCAAGAATTTTCAAGCGTCATAGGAAAAGGTTTAATATGCTTTTTAGAAAAGAAAGATGGGAGCTAAGCTTTCTTGAGAAGATCATGACTTGTTCTATTTTTCTCCTCACACTCTACAGACCCTATCTCATTTTAGCCTCACTTCAACTCCCTGAGGTATATTATCCTTATTTGAGAGATGAGAATATTGACACCTGGAGAATTTGAGTAATTTGTCCAAGGGCACACAGTGCTGGGATTTAAACACAGGACATCTGTCCAAAGGTTGTGCCCTTAATCCCATTGTGTGGACTTGCAGTATCACTTGGGAACTCATTAGACATGCAAATTCTCAGGCTTCACCTAAAGTCTACTGAATCAGAAACTCTGGGTGTGGGACCCAGCGGTCCATGCTTTAATAAGTCCTCTGGGTGATTCTGGTGTGCACTCACATGCAGGAATCACTGTTGTACTTGTCTCTGACAGAAATGTTCAGAAGAAAACTGATAAAGGACTTGTTTAGGGGTTGTGTTAGAGATTGCAAGATAGCAGGGGAGAATACAGGAATGAAGCGATACCATGAAAGGTCTACCAGTGAAAAGGTACATACTTGGTGTATGAGAAGGGAAGGAATGTCAGTAAGGCTGATAGGAAGCAACTGTGGGGAAAAAATCAGCTGTGTTGTTACATGTTCTTTAAGATGGTTGGAGTTAAGTGTAAATATCTAATGCAGTGTAAGTTAAGAGGGAATCAAGTGCTTGAGGATTAAACTTGAATTATTTCACAGTCATTGTAAGAGTGGGATTTAGCTGGGATCAAAGAGGGATTCTCTTCCTTTTTTCTATGAATTAAAACAACAACAACAAAAAAAAAAAACCTAGGAGTGCCTCGGTGGCTCAGTTGGTTAAACATCCAGCTCTTGTTTTTGGCTAAGGTCCTAATCTCAGCATCGTGGGATCAAGCCTCATGTTGGGCTCTGCACTCAGCATGTAGTCTGCATAAGGCTCTCTGTCTCTCTCTCTCCACCCCCTTCCCCATATGCACATGCTCTCTCTCAAATGAATTAATCTTCAAAAACAAATAAAAACCCTGGCCTATATATTGATGTGATGGTGGTCACTTGGGTTTTATACGTTTATTAGAATTTATCATACTGTACCCTTAAAATGGGTGCATATTATTGTATGTAAATTCTGTCTACATTTTATTTAAAAATTCCCATTGTTCCTGTGGCAAGTAATTGAGTTCCCATCCCTGGTGGTGTTTGAGCTGAGGTTCAGTAACCACTTGTGAGAAATGTAGTGGGGCTTCACCTCTGAGAGGAAAATCATTCCTTCTACCCAGAGGTTCTATGTGTCACAAGTGCTATTGTGTCAGCACAGGTGTTGCCTTTTTTTGTAGATTGCTTTATTAATATCTTTGATCTGGAACATCTTAACTTGTCATGATTTTAAAATGTATTAAAGTGTACAGGTGTGAAGCTCAGGACAGTAAATTCATTCAGTGCTCCCTACTGCATATCACAAGTAGAAAGTTTTAATGACAGATCAAACCAAATTGTGTTCTCATTTTTAAAATGTAATCATTTGTATTTATTGGATCCAGGGCATTTTATTCCTAAGGCAAATTTGCCTGTTTTAAATCTTTGACTCTTCAAAGAAGATAAGGAGGTTTTTTGTTTGGTTTTGTTTTTTTTATCATCAACTTCTACATGTAAATGCTTATTTGGATTTTTCTTCTCTTACAAAGTAGATTCATTTGGAGAATAATATGTATGTTTGAATTTTAGTGTGAAATGCTTTCTCCTATAAAGGTGCCACCCTTTTATTATCTAATAAGTCCCCCTCTTTTTTTATGTATACAAGTGAATTTGTACTTTCAACATAGTTTATCAGACGCTATTAATGAAGCACTATTCAGACTGCAAGGCTACAGTACACGGGATCCTGATTACAGGAATTAAAATAGTGTGTATTGGCTGACTGCTGCTCCCCAGCAGGAACGCTCACTCATAATTCCTTTGCATCTAGTCTCAGCAGGAGAAGATTGACAGCATTGAAGACCATGTCAACAGAGCTGCTGTGAATGTTGAAGAGGGAACCAAAAACTTGGGGAAGGTAAGATTCTGCTCCTGCTGACAAATCAATGGTACTCTGGCTCCCAGGAATCTCTAGTATTAACCCAATTGATCTGCTCTCTTTAATGTGGAGGGAACCAGCAATTAAGGAAATAAGGAACAAATGACACATAGGTAGTGCAAGAAATCAATGACTGTTGTAATATTCTACTCTAAGATCCACTCTGTTGGGAGAGAAATTTTTTAGGGAATAAACCAAAGCCCTGCTATAAGGCATTTTGGTGTTATAAGGGAGCATTTGTAGAGGTTCAGATAGTGAAGTAGAGAGTGTTGGCGGAATCCAGTTGGGGCAAAAGTGTAAGGATGTGACGGCATGTGTGGAGTGCGACCGTCTATTTTCCATAGAATATTGCTTTTAGCCCCAGGTATACAGCACAGAATAATCTCTATGCAATGTAAAAGCTTTGGGGTATCTATAGTAGCTGAAACTGTTTAAATAAGCTTGCTAGATAGTTAGTAGATTGATTGTTTTGCAAGTAAAATCAATTGGCAGTAGTCTGCTTTTTATAGCTCATTTCTCTAAGTTCTGAGACCAGAAGCAATTGTAGTACCTGTGGAATACACCACTCCCCCCACTCCCCAATCTCTAAGGTTAATTATGTACCAAGAGTTAAAGAGGCATTGCCAGGAGTAATGAGAGGAAAATGCACATCACCACAGGCAGATATTCTCAACTCAATTTCTAAATTGAATTTTTTATTTTTTTTATTTTTTTTTTTTTACAGGCTGCAAAATACAAGCTGGCAGCTCTGCCTGTGGCAGGTGCACTCATCGGAGGAGTGGTGGGGGGTCCGATTGGCCTCCTTGCAGGCTTCAAAGTGGCAGGAATTGCAGCTGCACTTGGTGGTGGGGTGTTGGGCTTCACAGGTGGAAAATTGATACAAAGAAAGAAACAGAAAATGATGGAGAAGCTCACTTCCAGCTGTCCAGACCTTCCCAGCCAAACTGACAAAAAATGCAGTTAAAAACCAAACTTTAGTATTATTGGCGCCAACATGTCTATTCTAATGAGGACTTTTGCTGCTGTTGGACACTCAGCTTTTGGAACATGATTCTATCAAGATAGTGGCTGTAGATGCTCAAGTGGGATTGAACTGTGATGAGTGGATGTATTTTGTTGTTTGCTGGAGTGTTAACAGAGATGTTAGAGATTGAGGAGCCTGGACTGAGGGTGAGCTACGTTGTCAGGTAAAGTTTAAAGACTGCCAAGGAGCAGATTTTCTGCCTGGAAATGTGAAAAATGAATTTATAATATTGATAAGGACTCGAAATGTGTGGACATGATGTTTATTCCATAACCCTGACTTGGAGACCCAAAGGCTGAGTGTATTATAAGCATGCTTATTTATCTCCTAAATATAGGAGGTTATTTAGGCCTGTTAACAAAGAAAAGAATGGGGAGTTCAGGAGCCTTTCTTATCAAATAAGGAAATCAGGATCTGGTGAGGGGCAGGGGTGAACTACATAGTGGAATCCATTTGGTGAACCCTCTTGTGGCTTGGTCCACCTGTATTTTCTGATGAGGGACACTAATCATGTAAGAAAATGTAAGAAGTGTAAGAAGGTGCACTTCTCTTTGAGATATCTTAGTTTGTGACACAAGCTTCTCCTCTGAACTCTTCCTTCTGTCTCTTTAAATAAAGAACACAGACTCTCGAGTGATAGGAGACTATTGAGCCAGTCACTAAACTTGCTCTGTCAGCCTGTCTATTTAACACCTCAAAGATCTAGTGCCCTCTGCCTTCCCTCCCTTGTAATTCTGACTCAGGGGGTGATTCTACCCATATGTACTGAGGACTTGTCTCATAATCTGCTTTCTTGTATTGTCTCCCATCTCTGTTCATCCTTTCCTGTAACCTCTAGGTTAAAGAGAGAAAGAAAAGAAGAGAAATCTCCAAATATTTCCAACACTGTTAGAGTTTGAGATAAAGAATAAGCAGAGGGTAAGGGCGATACCAGACCATTTCTTGGGACGTCTTACAATTTCAAGAGACTGATGTGCCTGCCACACAGGGAATCTCTGACCCTAAGACTTTTCAGCTGGCCCTTGGGGGAGCTAAGAACTAGCTTTCTACCTCACTTCTGTTACTACCATCTTTTTCCCCAGGCTTTGCTGTCTCCTGTGCTTTATTTTACTTTTCACAGCTGTTACTTCTTCCTAAGAATGGCATTCTTGCTCGGCTTTTCTCACACTCAAGATGATAGACAAAGCCTGTTGCCAAGATTGGTCCTGATGAAGGATTTGTGGTGCTAATCCCAACACTTGACATTGACAGCAAGCATGGCTCAGCCCAATGCAGTGTGTATCTCAAATAGCAAAAAGGTTTTAATTTTTTGAAAAAGAATTGAAAATAATAGGTAGCCTCATCCTGTACCCCCCAATTCATTTGAAATAGGAGGGAACCACCTTTTGCCTTAATCATTACTATTTTCTGGGGGCAGAAGAATGGATACCTATACCACAAAATGTGTGAGCTCAGGAGCCCCAATAGTCCTCAGGTGGCTGAGTGGTTTATTACTTCTCTCTTGCTGAGTTTACTCTTGATAATTTTTATTGTTTGTTTGCTACCTTTTACTTCTTTCTCTAATCTAGACAGACCTCTCTCACACTTTTTTCTTTTGACTCATCAATGAATTCTAATGAAGAGAAAGCACCATTTTTTACTGCCATCAAATAACTGGAAAATATCAAGTATTGCTATCTGCTGACTTGTATCTTCAGTAGAATGCCAAGAAGGAAGTGCTTTGAATAAGCGTTAGATTCTGATCCAGTATTTGATACTGGGTATCCGTAAGGTTGGGATAATTGCTTTGGAGCTCCACCTCTTTAAATATTTTCTGATTCTTGCTGTCCCTTTAACACAGGGTATTCAGACCAGAGTGAGGACCAGACTCACCCAGGTTGCTTAACTTCAGCCCCATAGGTAACTCTAACAATAGCCAATCTGGCCTGGTCAAAAAATTGATAAAATTTTTAAATTTTATGCCATATAAATTTAAATTTTAAATTTATAAAATTATAAATTTAAGGTATTAGTTACATCAGGATTCAGCTGTATCATTGAATTCTATAATTTCTAAGTGTTTTGGCTTTCAGCGTGGCCCAGTCTTCATGGCTCCATATCATTCCCACTCTGCCAGCCCACAATTGGCTACACTTTTTAGCCCATCATCTTTTTTTTTTTTTAAAGATTTATTTATTTTAGAGAGAAAGAGCATGAGTGGAAGGGGCAGAAGGAGAGGGAGAGAGTCTTAAGCAGACTCTGAGCTGAGCATGGAGCCTGATGTGGGGCTCAATCCTGAAATCATGACAGCCAAACCAAGAGTTGGACACTTAACTGCCTATGCCAGCCAGGTGCCTCTTAGTCCATCCACCATCTTATTGGCACTAGGGACTCATTATCCTGTCAGGCTAGTTTTACACTGAGAACTAGAGAAGAGAATAGGCCTATAATTGAAGCTTATATTTTGTTTGGGGATTTATTTTCTACCAGCCAGTTTGGGACACCACTGTATGTGCTCATATAAGCCTTTGATTTTTACTAATCAGGATTGGAATATCAGGAGCAGTCTTTATTTATGCTCAGGTAAACCACAGTCCTTTTACAAAGTCTTATCATTTAAAATTATTTAGAAATTGTATCTAATTTCCCCATAATAGAACATAATAGCTAACTTTTTGTAGAAATTTCTTGAAGTGTTTAATCAACTATAAATGATATACCTATAAAGTGTTTAGAGGTATGAATTAGTTAATATGATGCAGAAGCCAATCTTAAACTGAATTTAATGCCCTAGGTATCAGATTAAATTCATCTTTTCTGTGATTCATGTCTTATTTTTACTAGATTCAGATTAGAAGATAAGGGTCACTTTGATTAAGTTCTTAAAAATTATAGTGGTATAAACTTCCAGTTATAAAATGAAGTCACAGAGGTGGAAAATACAGATTAGGGGGAGAAAATATATAGAAGTTCATTTGAATAAATGCAATGCTCCTAAAGACTTTTTTTTTGTTTTTCTAAAGACTTTATGATCTAATAATACGAGAATTTCTCCCTAGAGACCTTGAAACTTTGTGGTTGTAACCCACGGTAAAAAATGCATTTACATCAGAACTCAGCATATGAATAATGGAACAATACCATTATGTGTAGTGTTCTCTGATGTTTTTTATTTCAGTTTTTAAAATATGGCTGGTTGCAACCTACCTATTGATTTCATAATCTACCAATGGGTTGTGACTCTTAGTTTGAAAAGAAGAAAACACCCTATGGAGGAACTGGTATTTATTGAATATCTTCTCTTTTCCAGGCACTTCACTAGGCATTATATAGGTACGGAAACTGAGTCTCAAAGAAGTTAAGTGACTTGAAAAGGGTTATTCAGCTGTAAAAGGTTGAAACCAGAGGAATGTTAACCAAGTCTCTTGAACTACAAAAATTTCAGTTACTCTCATACTTCTGTGTATAAAACTGATTCATTCATCCTGCTTCACCTAAACACCAGTATATTCTATAAGGCAGGCTTGCTGTGAAATTTCATGTGCCAACAATTTGTGGATTTTTTGTTTGTTTTTTGTTTTATCTTTTGTCATGAAGTGTCCTGCAGCCTCAAAGTTTTTAATAGTGGCTGATGCACAGTTACCTAGCTGAATTTGGTCCTTAGACTGTAAAATTAAAAATGTTTCTATCCCATCTACGCATCCTACAAATTTCCTTGTATTCCGTGAGTTATAGCCATCTTTTCAGTGTTTTTTTTATATATTAAAAATGAACTCTACTGTTTTAAAAATCTATCATAACTCATAGAATCAAATGATTACTGTCTTTTAAAATGGTACCCTTGGGAAGCCATGTACTTACTGCAGTGATGCTATATTACTTAGAACATGTTTGAAACTTTTCTTTTGGAATTGGCTCCAAAGACATTTTGCAAACCACATAGAAAAGCCATCTCAGCATTTTATTAGTCACGGATTACACTCCCTTGTCCTTATGACCTCTCCTCTCTTCCTTTCTCAGTTTTGCTTTTCTTCTGCTGGCTTAGTTCTCCTACCCACCTTTGCTGGAGCCAATAACCCAGAAAGCGGGTATGCTGGCCAGAGTTCCTGGAGCAAGAACTTTTAGTTTATATTGAAGCTGAATGTTATAAAGGGAGAATCCTACAAGTCCCAAAACCTTTGTCTGTGGGCTGCTTGTAAATGTCATAAGTAGTTTGCACAGGAGTAAGGACTGAAATGTTGATAATATCAATCACAAGAAGGTGAGGAATCTGGAAATAGAAGTATGTAATGTGCAGCATTTCTCTCCAGTGAAGAACAGAAACCAAACCAAGCCATGCTTTTTGTTAACTTAAAACTGAAAGGTGTTTCTCAGGGTCCCCTTTGCCCTTCATTGCTGCCACATAACATCTGGGAGGAAGGATGATGAAAAGCCTGGGGAAAAGGTTCTCTTGTGAAATGGACAAGTTCTTCTCTTGTGTTAAAGTACAATGTAGCTTTGCTCTCAGATACTTAGGAATATTAGACAATGTTCTTAGAATCAGAAGACTAATAAAAGGTAGGACATCTTCCCCATGAGCCTAAATTAATGTAAACAATTCAGGTTCTGTTTGTGTTTTTAACATTTCATTTTGTTTGTAACAGGTGGTTCTTGGTATTTATATTCGTTAATTTGACACCATTTTACAGAGAAACTTCTTTGGTATTATAAACAGTCAGTGGAAAAAGATGCATATTATTTTTCACATTACTACCCTCAAAGAAATTATTTATTTCCAGAGATAAGAAATATATCTGTGTAAATTCAAAAAAGAAATAAATTGAATAAAAAAAAATAAATTGAATAAAAATGATTTGCCCAAGATCAAAGCTAGTTAGCACAACAGCTAGAATTATACCAAGGTCTAAGAAAAAAAAAAAAAAAGCCAAAACCCTCAAAGTAATTTAACTGAGGTTTTGTTATGCTATATCAAGTTGCATGCTGAGGCTTATGGTCTTTCAGACCAGCTTAAATTCCAGATCAGGCAATAGCTATAGTGAAAAGAAAATAGGATGGGGGATCAGGAGATCAGAGTGCTAATTTTGGCTTTGTCTCTCCCATGCTAAGCTTTTTCTTAGTGTGGCTGCCTTCCTTCCCCTGTTCCAGCCAGGGATTCGCTAACTGTAAAGCCCAGCAGTTAGCAGCTTGACACTCTCCATTCTTCATATCTAGTCTCTCACTGGGTCCTGTCAATTGTACTTTGAATGTTAGTTGTATCCACTTCTAAATATATTCATGGTCATCACTCTAGTAAATGAGTATTACCTCATTCCCCCTACCTCATTTTCCCCAACTTTAAGCCATTCCTCACTTCACTGCCACGGGAATGAGAACCAGGTCCCTCTTCCATTTTTCTGCTGAAATAATTTCCAGTGGTTCTCCCTTGAATACTCAATAACGTTCAAACCCCTTAGGTTGGCCTTCACAGCTTTCCTTATTCTGGCCTTAGCTTTCTCTCTTCAAACTCAACTACTCACCATCTGACAGTGCCACTGAGAATCAGACATTCCATAAAAATGATTTTAAGGTTTTTAAAAGTTACAAACTGGTAATAAAATGTTTACATTTGTTCAGATGAAAATTCTGTAATACTGCATTTTACACAACTAGTCAGCCTGAAAGTTAAGGAAAATCTTTTGTCCCCCCAGAAGAAATTATATCCAATTTAACCTCCGAAACAATGTCAGTCTTGTCACCTGTGCATCCGATAGCCAGAGCATGGGGACTTTTCTTCAGCAGCATAGATACTCCAGCCTTGAATGGACCATTGTCTAGCTCCTGTGAGAAACTTGACTAATAAATATTTGAGAAGAACAACTCAAGATACATGTTATTCATACATTTCTCAAGTACTTGAGATTTTCTTGTATTATGGTTAATCATGAAAAAAAAATGTTTACCTGGACTTCATTAATTAAACACCCTAAGATATTTTCCATTTTATTGTTAAACCCTTGTTGTTAGCAAGGGTCAGCACAAGAAAAGGCCCAATGGTGAGAATTTCTACAAATTCTGTAAAGCTTACTGAATTCATTATGTTGTTGAGTGGTGCTTGTATAAGGAAACACGCAATAAATTCATTCAACAAACAGTGAATTGAATGCCTGTTGTGTGTTTAGTGCCAGGGCCATACATAGAAAAATGTTAGACCCAGAGAATCTACCCTCGTAAACCATTCAAGCTAATGAATTCTGATACATAAAGCAAATAAATCATGGTAACATGTGGTAAGTACCTTATAAGAGGAATGAACAAAGTAAGATAAGGCACCGAAGATGAAGTGGTTTGCTGCCTGGAATAAAAGGGGAAGGCTTGGTGGGACCTGTGCTATTGGAGCAGTACCTGAAAGAAGGTTTTGCCTGACTGAAGACAGAGTTGTGGGCTCTGGGGTGGCAGAGGAATTGCACGTACAAAGGGTTGAAAACATGAAAGAGGATAGCGTGCTCAGAGAAAAACCAAGGAATTAGATGTTGAGAGTGGTGAAGCCGGTAGTTTGGAAATAGAGACTAAGGTGGTTATGTATGTTTTTAATAATTCTTTGTTCAAAGGAATCAATGTGTTGCTTTGCATCAGATAAGACTTAGAATCCTCAGAGTTCTTCCTTTTAAGGCCTTCCTTGCCTGGGAAGTTAGTAAACCTCACCTTTGCCGGAGTTCTTGGTATGTTTGGCATATTTGTTTTCCTTTCCCACATGCAAGAAGTGATTTGTGCTTTCTTGTCTCTCTGCTGTGAGATCCTCTGCTTCATACTGAATGCCTGCTTTCTTCCTGTCCTGCTATTTATTCCATAAATATTTATTGAAAGCCCACTGAGAAAATAGTCATGAAATTTACCTGTTGGTGGCCAAGACTTTCATGGTCCAGTTTTCCATTTCTACAGGAGTATTTCTTAACCACTGCAATTCATTGGCTTCATTCACTTGTGGCAAATTCTGCAGTTTTATAAATTCATAGCTATAAACTTCTCATTTGTAGTGGTATGATCTCCCCAACTAGACTGTAAGCTTCTTTCAGGGCAGGGACTATATCATCTACTTCTTGGAATATTTTTTGGAATGAAATACATTGATGAGAAAGGGAAAATAAATACACCTCCCAAGAGTGACTTCTAGGTAATGAATGATGGGGTCCTAGCTTGGGTGTTGTACCATCTTTCAGGGATATATATGGATATGTGAAAAAGCCTTCCAAGACATTTCAAACCTTTGCTCAATACTCACTTTTATATATTAACATAGGACTGAATGATGCAACAGAAGAAATCTGGAAAATACCTCCAGGACTTGGGAGCCATGAATTGAAAATTTCAGAATTTGGAGGTAAAGCTATTTCTATTTTTCCAACTAAGAGTCATGACTTAAAGAGGATATAGGATCTGAATCACTGAAGAAATTGTTTGGAAAAGTTGGGTTTATCTTCAATCTTCCATAGGATTGATGGGGTCAGTATAGTAGGGACCCAAGAAGGATTTAGGATCTGATGGCCTACTATTAAAACGGAAGTAGCAGCAGGAATTTAATTGCTCTGTGAGGCAGGCAGGGAGACTAGAATTAAGAAAGTGCAGGGCTGAAGTGAAGGGGTAGGCATGTGACGGGATTTTGACCCAAGGTCTCCAGTACCCAAGTTCACGTACTTTTCCCACCAAACAGCTTTTCAGCGAGTTGACAAGAATGAAAAGGAATAAAGTGCTTGGCACTTACTAAGTTTATTCATGGACGTTAGTTCCCTTTCTTTCCTTACTAGGTTTAAGTGTTCATTACAAATTGCTACCTGTTATTTGCGTTGGGGTGAGGGTGAACAACTCAAGACTTCTTAGCCTTCACGTACTTGAATTTCCCCTTCCCTGTTGATACCTTGGCCTGTCTTACAGGGGTGTCATGAAGATGAAAACAATTAGTACATGTTAAGTGTCCAGGATGGAGGCTGGTTCATATTAAATGTACAAATGTTAGGAGGCTACTGTTATGGTAATTGTTACTATTTTTTCCTAAAGTTTAAAGGAACAGCACATTAATGAGAAAGCATCATGGACCTATGAGAATCTTGTTAGGAAGACCTCTAAAATGAGTGGAGACTTGATAGAAACACCAAGAATTCTGAAAATAACTTTTTCAAAAAAGGCTTGTTATTAAGAATATGGTATAATGATGACAGGTGACTGGGGGGGGAGGGGAGAGTAAATCTTTTTTTTTCTCTGATAAGAAGATACCCAAACATGAAAATGTATTAACAGGTCCAGGTAGGAATAGGGTGATGATACATCCCAGCTAGTCTGGGACGATCTTGATTTACATCTTTTGTCCTGGTGCAGTTATTACTAATGCTTCCTTTCACTCTCAAATATCTTAGTTTGGATGAAAAAAATTACATGGTCACCCTAGTTATAAGAGCAACGAAAATAAGTGCAGAGTTTGTTCTCTCCCTCCCCCTCAAAAAAAGCATCTGTGTTAAAAGAATTTGTTTCTAGGCTTGGGCAAATATCATCCTCCTAAGGTTAGTGGGAACTTGTAAATGTGATTGTAAAGCACTACCACTAATTTCTGAGGGACCAGAAAATAAAAAAGTGCCAGAATACTGAGCGTGGGCAGAAGGCTAAAATTTAAGGGGTAAAGTTCTATTTCAAAAGCCATGGACCAGGGAATTTACCTTGTAATCTAGAAAAATTCTGAAATAGACTGTCAAAACAATATGTTAAATCAGAAAGCCATGTTCTTTATGAAGATATGAAGAATGGGTCCGTCAGGATAGATGCTCTATCCTATTTCCCTCTGTGTGTAGCCAGGGAGGATGCATTTGGGGCAGTGGTGAGGGCAGGAAAACAATCATAGTATCAGGCTTCCCAGACTGATCGAATCCTGTGTCATGTGCAAATTTACATATGACATCAGAGGAGTTGCCATGCAGCTTTCTCCCTGTCACCCATCCCAGTAAGTAAAATGAAGCACAGCACAGACAGGGCAATTACACGATCTACTGGAGTGGCCCAGAGCTGGAAACAACAGGGCAGCAATTCCTAGCAGTGCTTTGCTACTACAGTCAGACTTTCTTATGATTTATTTCTTTGAGAGAGAGAGAGAGGGCAGGAGGGGCAGAGCGAGAGAAGCCTCAAGCAGCCTCCCCACTGAGCATGGAGCCCCAGGCGGGACTCGATCCCACCACCTGAGCCAAAAACCAAGAGACGTTTAACTGAGCCACCCATGCGTCCCTGCAGTAACATGTTAATAGAGAAAAATGACAGCCTCTACTAATTCTCCTGGAGCAGAGTCCATTCTAGGGACAGTGATATTTTCCTATCCTTTCTTCATTTATGATGTAATTTGCCCCCCCCCCATAAGAATTATTGATCTTACAGTGCTCTCGATTGCTGGGAATACAAAGGTAGAGGAGTTCCTGCATCTGTGGCATTCACGTGGTGTAAGAAAAACAGATACATGTTCCCAACTGTGTATTAGACTGAGTCCTCTAAAATACATCAATAAAGGGCTGTGGGACCACAAAGGGTGATAACTGTCCTGGGCACTGAACGATGAATAGACAGAATTTGTTAGGCAAGGGAAGAAGGAAGGGGGCATTTTAGAAAAGCAGTTTCTAGGCTGCACTTTTCTTCCTCCTCTCCAAAACCCACTGTCTAAGGGCAGGTCAGTCCTTCCCCGGCGTGCTCTGAGGGCGAGCCTGGACACAAACTAAAGGCCAGGTTTGAGCTATCAGCATCTGGATTCATATAGCTTCCTATTCTGATTCAAGTACGATTAAATCTAAAAAATAAAAACTGGAAAAGCTTGTAACTGGTCATCTGGGTTCAGAGTAAAAGGTTCACATTATATTTATGACATATGACAAATTGAATTAGTAAAAAGTCTAAAATATAGAATATTTTATAAATATAGTTTTATTACTTGTAAATACATACAAAAATTCAAACACAGCTAAAAAACAGTTGCCAAGCAGAGGTCCTATCCAACCTGTTTTAATGAACACATAAACGGTTATAATCAGCATAAAACCATTTAAGTCCTGAAACAACTGTCTTCAGGGTCTTTAAATATTGGGCTTAAAAATTGATAACTGTTTTATTCTTACCACCTATTTAAATCTTTTCCCCAAGTATAGATTACTAACATTTCAGTTTGGTTTGTGAGATGTTTTATCTAGAAAAATAGCTAAAGCCATTAACTCTAGTTATTTTGAAAACTGGAATATTGAGAGTTCCCTTCCAGTCTTCCTCAGGATTTCCAGTGCTAACAGCACTTAAAACTTCCAGCAGCTCTTTGGGATACCGCAGTTTGGTCCAAAGAGCCCTAAAATTATTTAATGTGGCAAGATTGTTTTTACTTCTCACTTTTGCTTTTTTGTTTAATGTTAACTTCATTTTAGCCCCGCTAGATTAGGTCTTCTTGTCAGGGAAAAAAATAAAAGTTGAGTTCTGCTTTTCTTAATTGTTTATGTGTGTGTGTTTTTCTAGAAGAGAAAGGGATGACCAGGGGTTTTCTTAATTGTTAATCCATTACACTCCTTCATCTATTCTTTTTACCCTCAGGTTTTTCTATTTTTTTAATGCCTTCTTGGCAACTTTAGCACTTTCTGCAAGGTTAAGCTCCTTGGGCTTTAGTATTTCAACAGTTTTATATTTCACTCTCTTTTTTGGCCCTTATCTTGCCAGTTTTTCCTTCGTCTGTACATGATCTTTGACAACTTCATCATGGAGCTTGACGAGATGCTTTAGATGCCTATTCTCTAGCTTCTTCTCCAGGTTCACTTAACTGTTTAAAACTTGTTTAGAATTTCATCTAAAGAAGTTTTCATCCTTTTATGGTCCCCCTCACTACTAGACCAATTTTTGAAAAACTTGAAAAGGCTGGCAAGCAGAGGGACTGCTTCTAGGTTGGGTTTTGCAGCTCAACTGTTCTTCAGTCTTGCATTCTCTCTCTCTTCACAGCTGAGGAGCCTGAAGCCCAAAGTAGACTGGATAAATGAGAAGACTTACACCTGTGACATTCTCTGGTGCATGGTTCGGAGGGAAGAAGTCTGAATTGTGAGTCCTAGGTTCCTGGACATTCTCTCTGTACGTCCAGCTGGTGACAAATCCCTATGGAATCTGCAGCTTTGTTATGTTGTATCTGTTCCTCTCCATTTCTTAGTTCTGACCGTTCTCTCTCGGGTGCTGGACCTATTTTATCATATCTAGACCTGCTGCCAGAGTATTCTTTCTCAAACTTAAATATGAACATACTTCCTGGCTTAAAAATCTGTAAGTGGATCTCTGCTGCCCCTAAGACACAGTACAGACCTATTAGCTTGGCATTCAAGGCCTGCAGTCAGCTCCCATTCTTTCTCTAACTTCCTTTCTCATTTTCTTAGCCACAGGCCTCCTGCTCACTCCACCCTCACTAGCCCTATAGCAAAAACTTATTTTCTCTAATACATTTTGGTGTTTTGCACTTGAGCTTTTTTTTTTTTTCTTTTATAAAACTGGGCACCCAGTCCTGCTGAGCACATAGCCCTTGAGGGGTACAGAAATTACCCACAATATCACTTTGCATCTCACTCATTCAGTAAACATTTGAGTCCCACTATGCATAAAAGCTAAATAATGCAGCCTCAAATCTATTTTAGCAGCCATTCAGTTATCTTCGATCACATTGAACATGTGTTCCTTGAGGCCTTTTTCATAATAACTACTCTCAAGTCAGCTCTCTGCAATCCAATATTTGAATGTTATCTTTTGTTTATAATATTTTAAAAGCCAATTACAGGATTATAAATTTATTCCAGTTAATTGCAAATGCTGCTTTTGCTGTTGTGTGCTGCCTTGTTGAAGGTTTATGAATTTTCATTCTAACTGCCTCAGATGTGGTCCATCCTCTGACCTGAAGACTACAACTTGGATTTCAGAGTTATTGATTAAAAGCAATGAATTAAACAGAACTAAAACCCAACCTTGAGGAAGCTCTGTCCTGCTTTTCTAATTAACAGTCTAGTAAGATATATTAAACATGCCCCTTATCACCTTATTAACATTTATTATTCTGAATGAAATGATGGGTAAGTCATGCATAACTAAGAACTCTAGGCTGATTTTTTAAAAATAACAATCATTAAATATGCATTATAAATATTCACTTTATTTTAAAAGAAATGGAAGATGTTACATATATTACACACTACATATAATGGCACATGTCAGCCTTTTAAGCTTAAAAATAATCTTTCCCCAAACTGGGATTGACTTAGACTCCAAGTATAAAATGACTCTTGGCCTATAGCACCAACCCAGGCCCAGAGGAAAGCCAATTTTGAACCTGTCTGTCCTCTGGCATTGGGCTTCCTGATATGACACTGAGGGTCCTCTCCCTCTGGTTTTGTTCCCTGGCAGTATTGAGGCCTGGCACAGGGACCCATTTGACTATACACTGCAGGCCTGGGAAATCAGGGAATCTAGAGGGGGTAGGGTCCTCTAACAATTTTACAATGGAAAAAAATTAAGAACGTTATGTGCCTTACTGTCGTTGATCTATACAACTATAACAAGACTCTACAAGATAGAAGAAGATTAGAATTAATGAAATACAATTTCTCTGCTGGTTTTTGTCTTTGGAAATTAATGTGTCATGATAGGAGGAGCCTTAAAAGTCATCTGGTTCAATACTGGTAACCTCCACTAGTATCTCAAATTTAGGTTTAATTCAAAGTTTTAAATGCCATCCATATGCCATTTTGTTAGACAAACACATAGAAATTTAATAACACTTTTCATTTTCTTTTTCTTAATTCATAAGGACAATTCCTGCCAAATGTTCTGGCTTATGGCTCTCCTCCTCTTCATAGTATGTTTAAGTTACATATTAAGAATCCAAAAAATACCACTATGGAATTTTCATAAGCAATATCCGACCAATCAGTAAAACACAGTACGCAGTGTGAAAATTTTAATTTATTCCCCTCCCAAGTATCCAGAATATATACCCTCTTAACTTTGAGAAATGTGACAATGAAAATACCAGCAAGATTGATTGGTTGTATATAAAGAAAAGCACATACTACACAGGAGACACCCCTAAGTCCTCCCTAACCTAGTAGTGCAAGTTAATGGTATGTTTCTGGCAATGTCACCTTTCATTTGATTTATAAAAATTTTACAGGACAGATTTAAAGCAAAGATAGGCCTCTGATTTTTATTTTTATTTTTTTTATCCCTAACAGGTTTTTAAAAAGAGGCTATATTAAATGACAATGCATTTTGAGTCAGGGGGAGGAAAAACAAATTAAAAACCCAAAACTTCTTTCAGTTTATTCAAAATAAAAATACACATAGAATTATGAAAATATAGGTTTACTATTTCCACCACGTAAGTTGATGCTGCTGTTTGAAAGGCTTGCAAATTGTTTTTCAAGTTTTTAAAGCTCATCTCGATCCCTCAATAAAGTATACCTATATTCGCTGGGTGCTAATTTCTGGAAGGAGCTCTCAGGTGGACTGCTTGCTACATCTTGGACTTGCTACAAAAGAAAGAATAAAACATTTTATATCAATATATTTTATGGAGTTACACTGTTTTAATAAGTATCAGATGAATGGTAGTTTTGTAATTATTTGCTTAATAAAGATGTTGTGACAAACACCAGAGTTAAGTTTGAAATCTTGCTTTCCCCATTCAGTTGCTCTTACTAAATATTCTCCAGGGCAAGGTTGCCACAAAGCCCTTACCTATGGACCTGTGGACAGCTCCTGAGGTGTAGTGGAAGGCAACAAAATACCTGACACCTAAGTGCTTTCCTAGACTCTTTTGTAGAGGTAGCACAACTGTGATTAATTTGGTCCAAACTCTTAAAAACTGACTACAAAGAGGATTAAAGGCACCAACTCTGTAAATAGAGCTTTCATTTAGCAATTACCTGGATACCAGAAATTGGTTGACATAAGGAGGAAAATAAACATTTCCATACTGCAAGAAATTAATTTCTGTAGTATTTTACTTGTGCACCAACGGTAGACAAAAATACACAGCAGAACTCTGAGAGTGACTTCTAAGAATTTCAAAGAAAAGTTGTAAGTAGTCAGTCTCTCCTTTATCTCCACACTGTGAGCAACTCAAGAACAAACATGTTGTCATTGTTTTAATATCCCCCAGTTAACATAGGCACATAGTACCTGTGGTACATACCACGGACATGGCTCATTCCCATTATAATGAAAAAGCAGAGTCTGCACATTTCCCATTTTATTTTTTCATGTTCCCCTTCCCCAATACATTTTTTATTTGTATTTTTACTGAGATATATGTTTGGTTTAAGCCATAATTATTTTGCTATAAAATATAAGAAACTCATTGTCTAATGGAGTAGTTGAAGTAAATTAGGATAATAATGGTAAGTAACATCTTTTCCTAACCTGATAAAATATTAAGCAGGCCTACTTTCCTAAAGGAAATAATCGCCTCTAGGTGACTGCCAACAAACTGCTTCTATAGCTGCCTAATTATCAAAGAAAAACCTGACCTCAAACTTCAGGAAAAGCATGTCACTGGATTCTAAAAGGGAACTCTCAACAATGAACTTAATTGGACTCTTCAGAAAAAACTGACTTAGCTTTTCTTTTAATATGTGGAGGTTCTTGGGCAAAACAGTGAAGTTCTGGGCATATGGGCATAAGTTTTGTTACATATCATCTTTCCTCTTAGTATATACTGGTAATAGACATGATCTAACTCAATAATGCATCAAAATGCAACATTTAGGGGTGTTTAACAAAGCAGGAACATAGAAATTATTTGTAACAAGTTACAAAGTAGAACTAGTCAAATTTTTAGGCTAAAATTTACATAAAAAGCAAGAACAAAAATTTCATATAAATAGTTGTGAGGCATTCTACATCTCAAATGAAAAGCTGCATTAAACCTTTTTTTATATTTAAAACATTTATTTTTATTATTTTTTAATAATAAATTTATTTTTTATTGGTGTTCAATTTGCCAACATAAAAAAAAAAAAAAAAAACAACTTAAGTTTTGAGCACCAGTGAAGGTGCTTAGGATGGTTTAGCAAGAATAACGAATCATTATTTTCTTTATAGTATGGTCAATCTGGCCCTAAGGAAGACTTGACCAGTTAATGGAATCCATTGACTTCTTCACTGATCTATGTGCTTCTAGTTCTTACCTCTTGCTTCTGTATTTGGAGCCAACTGTATTTAATCCTTTTACCCAAATTCCACAGAGGATATATACCACATCAGTTTATGTGATCAAGAAATTATACTGTATCATTCTTGCAACTTTTCTGAAGTTACATAATTTTAAAAATTAATTTTAAAAGGAATAGAATTTATTATCTTGAGTATGTTCAGAATTTCATTATAAAGATCTTTAGAAGCAGAAACTCAACCTTGTATAAGAGCTTTAGATCCTCTTCAAAGCTAACTGAAAAAGAGTTCCCACTGAAAAACAAGAGTCCTACCTGTCCTGGGGCTATATCAGTTGGGTCAGGACCATGATGGAATTCTCTGTGCAGTTTCCCAGAATGTAAGTCAAATACGAATTGCTTTAGCTTTCCAGGAATTCTGAAATTAAAAGTAAAATAAAAATTTAGCTTAAACTGTTAAAATGGACTTACCTCTATTTTATCAGGTTCACACATTAAAATTTTTTTCTTTAAATTTTACCTACAATCCTACCATACCGATGCAAACATTTTAAACAGTTATAATCATGAAATATAGATGTTCAGTTTTGTGTTCTAATTCTTGCACTTGTTTCAGAAATTTTTCTATGCTTATTTAATATTTAAGATGCATTAGAATCTATCAAGATGTTGTCCTAAAACTTAACCATTCCTAATTGTTGGGAATTTATATTTTTTCCTTAAAAAAAAAATATATATATATAAATATATATATAACTTAAAATATATATAACTTAAAATAACAATACTTAAATAACATATATATGAAATATGTATAAAATTATATTTTTTCCTTAAAATATATATAACTTAAAAATACATACATAACATATATATAATATATATATAATATATATATATAAAACTTAAAAACCTCATGTTCTGCACAATCACACTAAAAATAACAGGGCTCAAGAGAAAAATAGCATTAGGGGCTAACCACTTGAAACTATGTAACTTTACAACCAGAGTACTTACTATGAAGAGCCTAGAACAAAACTACTAGTACTGTTTAGCCTACCACTGTGTCAGCCAGGTGATCCTCTGTAGCCTTAATCTGGAGCAAATAGGTCCTTTCTCAAGATATAAACTGAGGTCCTTGAGGGCATTCACTGCCAGTGGAACCAATTTTACCAAAATAGTTTAAACCAGGGTGTAGTTTTTCTATGGTTTTGGTTTTTTTTTTTTTTTAGCAAAAGGCAAAATCTCACAACTTCTTCAACTATATGGGTAGCTCCACTGGATAGCTTAACATTGTGAAAAGCAAAGTATTTCTCAAGGCCATGAAACTGTCCCTCCTTTTTAGGTTGGAAGAGGTCTTCATACACCACTAAAGCATTTTCTTTTTTAAAAAAATATTTTAGAGAAAGGATGCACACACGTGAGTAGAGGATGTGGCAGAGGGAGAGAAGCAGCCTCCTCACTGAGCACAGAGCACCAGTGTGGAGCTTGATCTCAGGGCCCCAAGATCATGACCCAAAGCCGAAAACAAGTCACTGAACCAACTGAACCACCCAAGCGCCCCTAAATTCTGTTTAGTGGTGAAAAAACTTTTCTTTGATAGTTTCAAAACATTCTGAGGAAAATAATATGAACACCATTCATTTATATTAACATTATTCCTCTAATTACCAGTCACACTATGAGCAAACTTGCAGCACAGAGACATGCCTTACAGCAAAAAAGACTAAAGCATATCCACCTATCAGCCTTTTTTTCTTTGTAATTATTTCCTTGAGTTGTATCCAATAAAGAATATAGATCTTTCTCAACTTACAAGGGGGATACAGCCCAATAACCCTATCCTACATTGAAAAATCCTAAATGGAAAATACATTTAATATATCCAGCCTACCCTAAAATGTGTTCAGAACACTTAAAATACCCTACTTGAGCAAAATCATCTAACACAAAGCCCATTTTATAATAAAGTATTTAATATCATGTAATTTGTTTAATTCTGTACTGAAAGTGATAAACAATGGTTGCATGGGTATATTAAGTGTGTCAGTTGTTGATGCCTGGGACCATGAGGCTTACTGGGAGCTGTGGCTCACTGCTCACCACCAGCAAAGAGAGTATCTTAGTGCACATCACTAGCCTGGGAAAGAACAAAATTCAAAGTACTAACTGTGTATTGCTTTTGCACCACCATCAAGCAAAAACATTTTAAATCAAACTATCATAAGTTGAGGAGAAATCTGTTGAGTAAATAACTTTTCTAAGTGTGGGCAAGTTACACCTACAAAACATTAGTTCTTGTTGCTACTTGTCTACCTGTTCTTTGAAGTCTTGCCAACATGTTTCTTTTGTATTAAAGTTTGTTTTACTATGACAAATAAAAAGACACCTGCATTTTAATTTCCATTTCTTCAGAAATTAAGCATTTTTCCGCAATTTTTATATTTCTGCTTATATGAATTCTCAGTCTTCTACTGAAATCTTGAAATTTTTAAAATGCATTATAGATTTTAATTAGAAACCTTTCCTCGTATCTCTTAACAAGAATTAAAATGCAGGTCCATAAACACTTGACTTTGGTAGAACTGCCTCACTTTTTAAATCATCCTTTTTTGGGAGCAAAGAATAGCTGGCTTGTGTTAATACTCCTAGTTTCTTTTTATCCTCTCCTGAGGTCCTGCAAGTGCTGTTTCTTCCCTTCAATAATTCCCACTGAGATGTACCAACCAATAACTTCATTGTACACCCATTTTGGCTCCCCACTAGCTCCAATGCAAGAGACCAGCAGGTGCCAAATGCACAGTTTACAAATACAAATGACTGTCAGGTAGCTGTATTGACAGAATGCCTCTGAAAGGTTCTCTGGTGCTGAAGAAATTGCACATGCACTAAAGATAAACACTCAGAGGAGATCAATTTAAATTTAATATGACATCATCTACTGTCACCCAAGCAAAGTGCTACAATATTTCCATTCAAATCAAAGAATGGTCTCTAATATTTAAGATAAAGGCTCTGTTAAGTTTATTATTTTATAAAATCCAAAGACAATCCCAATCAACAGTGTAACTTGCGTTTGCTAGTCAAAAAATAATTTATGATTAAATCTTAAATGTAACAAATTCATAGAGAACACTGAAAACAGATTTTTTCCTAACTTGATTCTTTCCCCTTGTCAACAGATGAGAGAATTGTAGCAAAAGGCAAAGGGAGATACAATGAATCGGAATTGATGGGTAGAAAAACAGATTACAAAAGAGCTCTTATGTAGCTTGTGGCCAGAAACTATCCATCATTATTAAGTAGCAATCAGTGAATCACAGTATATTGTCAAGAAAACAGACAACATGGTTATGTGTTAAAAAGGAAAATAAATGGATCCTTGCCATTATAAATTCTATTGTATTTTCATACTTTAGGGTACAGTTCTTCTAATTAGAACACCTAAGTGTTTCTTTCCTACCTTCCAAACACTTTTCTGTTTGTTTTCAATTTTTATTTTCAGGTGATGCAAAATTTAGGGACAATGAAATGCACAGAGGTTAAGTATCATTAAATGAACTTTGACATATGTATCACAGTGAGAAGCATTTTTATTTTTAAAAATTAACACACAGTGGAATTTACTCTTCCAGGCTTATAGTTCTGAGTTTTAACATATGCATATAACATCTAGTTACTATCTCCACAAATAGGATACATAACTATTCCAACACCCTTTTTTTTGGTAAGACCCTCTACTTCCCCCTAACTCCTGCCAACCACTGATCTGTTCTCTGTTCCTATAATCTGCCTTTTCCAAAATGACTTGTACTTGGAATCATACAGCATGTAACCATGAGACTGACTGGCTTCTTTTATTTAGCATACTGCTTTTGAGATTCATCCATTCTGTTGCATGTGTAACTCTTTTCCTTTATTTATTGAATAAGCATTCCACTGAGTGGATATACCACAATTAGTTTATCCTTTCACCCGCTGAAGAGTATTTGGGTTCTTTCAAGATTTTGGTAATTCTGAACAATGCTACCACAAACTTTTGTACACAAGTTTTTGTGTGAACGTTAAGTTCATTTCTCTAGGAAAAATACTAGCTTATATGGAAGGTATATGTTTAACTTTTTAAAAAACCTGCCAAATTGTTTAGAGTAGCTGTATCATTTTGCAACCCCACCAGCAATGTATAAGAGATCCAGCTGCTCCATAGTCTCACTTGGTATTTTAAGTACTTAAATTTAGCCATTCTAAAAAATATATAATAGGATCTCACTGTGGTTTTAATTTGCATTTCTCTAATGTCTAATGATGTTGAGTACCTCTTCATGTACTTATTTGCCATTTGTATATCTTCTTTGCATTCTAACAGTATCTTTAATGGAGCAAAAGTTTTTAATTTGTAGAAAGCCAATTATCAATTTTTTCTTTTATGGATAGTCCTTTGGGCATACCAAGAGCTCAGGTCAGAAAGAGTTTCTAATTTACTTCTAAGAATTTTACAGTTTTACCTTTCACATTTAGGTCTACAATCAATTCAGAATTAATTTTTTATAGGAGTTGTTTCTTTTATGGTATGAAGATGTTAAGGTGGTACAGCGTCATTTATTGAAAAGATTGTCTCCCTCCATTGAATTGTCTTTACATCTTTAAAAAAAATCACTATTGTGTGCCATTTCTAGACTCTCTATTCTTTTCCACAGCAACTTGTACCTATTTTTTTCACTGATACTACGCTATCATAAATATTTTAGCTTGTATTGTAGGTCTTAAAATCGGGTATTATGAGTCTTTTGTTTCTTTTTCAATTGTTTTGTTTCTATTATTCTAGTTTTACCTCTCCATATAAATTTTAGAATCAGTTATATCTACAAAAAAATCTTAGATTTTGACTGAAATTGCATTAAATCTATAAACTTGAGTGACATCAACATTAACAGTATCAAGTCTTCTAATCCATGAACACAGTATGTTTCTCCATTTATTTTTGTCATCTTTGATTTCTTTCATTGGTGTTTTGCAGTTTTCTGTTAGATGTATACATAGTTCTTTTTTCTTTTTTCTTTTGGAGCCTATTATGAATGGCAGTTTAAACGTTTTTGGGTTTCCAAATGTTCGTTGTTAATATATAGAAATAAAAGTGACTTTTTAAAAGATGACCTTCTATCTTGCTGAAATCACTAATTAGCTGTAGGAGCTTTCTTGCAAATTTATTAGGCATTTCTACATACACAACCATGTTGTCTACAAAGAAAGTTTCTTTCTAGTCCAGACACTTTTTTTGGTTACTTTTTTGTCCTATGATACTTGCTTGGACTTCGAGTATTGTACTAAAATACAACTGGTGAGAGTGGTCATCTTTTTTTTTTAATTCAATAAACATATACTGTATTATTAGTTTCAGAGGTAGAGTTCAGTGGTTCATCAGTCTTGTACCCAGTGCTTATTACATCACGTGCCTTCCTTAATACCCATCACCCAGTTACAGAATTTCCCCTTCTCCCCAGCAACCCTCAGTTTGTTTCTGAGAGGACATCTTTATCAAAAACAATAAAATACTTAGGAATAAATTTAGCCAAGGAGGTGAAAGAGCTATATATTGAAAACTGTAAAACACTGATGGAAGAAGACACAAATAAATGGACAGATATCCTGAGTTCATCGATTGGAAGAATTAATATTGTTAAAATGTCCATACTGCCTAAAGCATAAAGCCCTCTACAGATTCAGTCCAATCCCTATCAAAGCTCCAATGGCATTTATCACAGAAACAGAAAAAATCCTGCAATCCGTATGGAACCACA
This sequence comes from Canis lupus baileyi, assembly GCF_048164855.1. Lineage (NCBI taxonomy): Eukaryota > Metazoa > Chordata > Mammalia > Carnivora > Canidae > Canis > Canis lupus. The sequence goes on from NC_132847.1 coordinate 58,772,817, forward strand.
AAAGACCCTAAATATAGCCAAAGCAAAAGAAGTCTCAGGCAAGAAGAACAAAGACGAGGGTATCATACTGTATGATTTCAAAATATACTATAAAGCTATAGTTATCAAGACAGTATAGTACTGGTATAAAAAGACATAAGCCAATGGAACATAATGGAAAGCCCAGAAATGAATCCACACATTCATAGTCAACTGATCTTTGACAAAGGTGCCAAGAATACACAATGTGGAAAGGATGGTATTTTAAAGAGAAAGAGGATGAGCAGAGGGGAGGGGCAGAGGGAGATATATATTTTTTAATATTTATTTCAGAGAGACTGTGTGTGGGAGAGGGACAGAGGGGCTAGGAGAGGGATAAACAGACTCCATGCTGATCCCATGACCCTGAGGTCATGACCTGAGCCAAAACCAAGAGTCAGCCACTTAACTAAATAAGTGACTACTAGAGAGAGAATCTTAAGCAGGGCCCACACTCAGCATGGAGCCTGATGCAGGGCTCGTTCTCATGATCCAAGCTGAAATCAATAGTCGGACGCTTAACTGATTGAGCCACCCAGGCACCCCAAGGATGGTCTTTTAAATAAATGGTGTTGGCAAAATTGGATAGCCACCAGCAGAAAAATTAAATTGAACCATTATTTCACGCCATACATAAAAATCAACTCAAAATGGATTTAAGATTTAAATGTGAGACCTGACAAACTATGGCCCTAAAAGAAAACAGGGGAAAAGCTTCTTGATACTGGTCTGGACAATTATTTTTTGGATAGGACCCCAAAAGCACAGGCAATGAAAAGCAAAAACCAACAAATGTGGTGGCATCAAACTAAAAAGCTTCTGCACAGCAAAGGAAACAACAGAATGAAGAGATAACCTACAAAATGGGAGAAAATATTTGCAAACCATCTACCAGATAAGGGATTAATATCCAAAAAAACAAAAGGAACTAAAGCAACTCAAGAACAAGAAAACAACCTGATTTAAAAATGGGCAAAGGACCTGAAAAGACATTTCTCAAAAGAAAACATACAAAAAGCCAACAAGTACATGTACTGTTGTGCTCAATATCACTAATCAGGAAAATGGAAATCAAAACCAGAATGAGCTATCACCTCACACCTGTTAGAATGGCTTTTATCAAGAAGACAAAAGGTAAGTGTTGGCCAGGATATGGAGAAGAGGGAACCCTTGTACACTGTTCGTGGGAATGTAAACTGATACGCCCACTATGGAGGTATGGAGGTTACTCAAAAAATTAAAAATAGAACTACGATTTGGCCCCCAAATCCCACTTTTGGATATATACCCAAAGGAGATCAAGGCACTGTGTTAAAGAGTTACCTTCACTCCCATGTTCACTGCAGCATTACTCTTAATAGCCAAGATTGAGAAACAACCCAATATCCATCTACTGATGAATAGATAAGGAAAATATGGCATGCACACACATATTGTTTAGCCTTAATAAAGAAGCAAATCCTATCATTTACAACAACATGGATGAACCTGGAGGACATTATGCTAAGTGAGATAAGCCAGACACAGAAAGACAAACACCGCATGATTTTACTTATATGTGGAATCTAAAAGAGCAGAACTTACAGAAGCAGAGAGTAGACTAATAGTTACAAGGGACTAGAGTGAGAGAAAATGGGAAAATGTTGGTTAAAGGGTACAAAGTTTCAGCTACAGGAAGAATATATTCTAGAGGATCTAATGTACAGCATGGTGACTACAGTTATTAATACTGTAGTGTATTTGTTAAGAGAGTATGTAGATTTTAACTTCTCACCAAAAAAAAAAAAAAAAAAAAAAAAAAAGGTAAGTGAGGTAATGGATACATTAATTTGCTTGATTTTGGTAATTATTTCAGTGTATACATATAACAAAGTAATCACATTATACACCTTAAATATCAGCAGTTTTTGTCAACTCTACCTCAATAAAGCTGAAAAAAAGAGGGGGAAGACAAATAACTTGGGGTAGAGAAGGATTTGAGCCAGATGTCTGGAGAATATGAACTAAGAGATATAGGAGATATAGGAAGCACAGTGAGATGATTAGAGTTACAAGGTCATATGGAGTTCAGGCTACATCCTGTCGTGGTGAATCAAAACCACATCCATGCAGAAGTTTTGGCAGGGCAGAGGAAGAAGCTGGTATCCGGAGAGGGGATGGAGCAGATGTGAAGTGAGGAGCCAAGAGAAGAGCTCTGGACCCCAGAGGAAGGGAAGGGAGTAGCTGCCCCAGCACTCTCCAGCAGTGCAGGCCAGCTGCACCTGGTTATGTTCCTATAGTTTCCAGCACAAACGCTTCACTTTTGAGCTCCTTGGAGTGAGTTTCTGTTCTTTACAACTGCATACCCTCTGACAGCAATAGAGCTACCCAACAGAACTTACAGTGAAGACAGAAAATATTATCTACGCTGTCATATTCAGTAGCCACTTCCTACATGTGGCCACTGAGCCCTTCAGCACCTGAGAAACTGACTTTAAAATTTTACATCATTTTGGGATCCCTGGGTGGCGCAGCGGTTTAGCGCCTGCCTTTGGCCCAGGGCGCGATCCTGGAGACCCGGGATCGAATCCCACGTCGGGCTCCCGGTGCATGGAGCCTGCTTCTCCCTCTGCCTGTGTCTCTGCCTCTCTCTCTCTCTCTCTGTGTGACTATCATAAATAAATAAAAATTTAAAAAAAATAAATAAATAAAATAAAAAAAATAAAATAAAATTTTACATCATTTTAATTAAAACTTGACTATTCATACAGGGCTAGCAGCTAGCTATCCTACTGGACAGCACAACTCTATGATTATTACTACAAGGGCTCAAAGAAAGACAAAGACAAGACAAGAAACAATCAGTAAAAAACAATGAAAGAGCCAAAAAAAGAAAGGAAAACTAGGGTGGTGTGTCACAGAACTCAACCAGGGGGTGCTCCACTGCACCAAAAACTACAAGAGTCTTAATGAGGACAAGTTTGGTAAAGTTCCATTAGTAGCAGTATGTTATTTGCTCACGGGAAAACCTGGATTCAAACAACAAGTCAAATCCTGAAACAAACCCATTAGGAGGAAAACTAGCCAATAAAAGTAAAAGAAAAAATTTAAATCACATGGGAAGATGTTTATGTGTGGATAAATTAAAAAGATAATTCATAAAATAGCATGGCCCTGATTATAACACGCACATGTGTCTAGATCTCTGGTTTGTGGATTTATGGGTGATTTTTAATTTATTCTTTGGCATTTTATTAACTTTCAGAATTATCCACAAAGAACATAAATTTTTTATACTCAGAAATAAGGAACAAATGATATGTTTAATGCACACATACACTAAAACAGTAAACATCTTTGCCTGGTTCCTGATCTTAATGGGAAACTATTCAGTCTTTCACCATTAGATATATTAGCTGCAGGTTTTTACAAATATCTCTTATTAGACTGAGAAGTTTCCATAAACTCCTAGTTTGTTAAGCATTTTTGTTATGAACGGATGTTGAATTTTGTTAAATGCTTCAACATGTATTAATGTGATCGGTTGTTTTTTGGTTATTCATTAATATGCTGAATTACACTGACTGGTTTCTGAATGTTGGACTAGCCTTGCATATTTAGGATAAAGCTCACTTAATTTTACATTGTTTTTTCTATATTGCTGGATTCAATTTCCTTTTTTTTTTTTTTTTTGAAGATTTTATTTATTTATTCATGAGAAACAGAGAGAGAGAGTTAGAGACAGGCAGAGGGAGAAGCAGGCTCCATGCAGGGAGCCCAGTGTGGGACTCAACCCCAGGACCCTGGGATCACAACCTGAGCCGAAGGCAGATGCTTAACCACTGAGCCACCCTGGCGTCCCTGGATTCAATTTCCTAATATTGTTTACTCGACTTTTTAACTTAACTTATATAACAATGTAGTACAAACTCATTTAATGTAATGTATTTACATTTAATGTATTGTATAACAGTATTTTGCCACTTAAATTACCTAACCTCTTTGAGCATCAGCTTTCTGATGTATAAAATGAAAACGATGCCTGCTTACTTAATTGTATTGTTTTTATAGTCTAATGACTTGGATTTAAATCTGATTATTTCCTGTAATACAGGCAATAGAGCCTTATCACAATACTTAACCATGTATCAGACACTAAGAGCTACAGATCTACACATTCATTTAATGACCACAACAGCCTTATGAAGTAGATACTATTAGTATTCCCATTCTATAGATGTGGAAACTAAGGTATAGAGGTACTAAGAAATCGCCCAGAGTGATAATAACTAGACTGGCAGTTAGACTGGTAAGACTGGTAAGAGATTGGGATTAGAATCTAAGCAGTCTGGATCTAGAGTCTGAGCACCTAATTGTGAGCTATATTTGCCTCTTTACTGACTTGGCTTTAGTAAAGTTACTAAATCTCTGAGCTTAAGTCCTTCATTGTAAAAGTAGAAATAATACCCATTTTATATTCTTCTTCCAGAAACTGAGAATACACATAACGTATAAAGTGGAGCTGCTACAGGGTCTGCCTCTGTCAGAGTTTCATGTCTATTTTGCTGGCAGGGCCAAATAAGGTAAAATGTAGTGTAACGACTTATAAACAGTACTTATAAGAAGGTAATGAATGTAAGTTTTATGATAAGCATATCACATGAGAGTAAAAATGGTGTTTAGGGACCCAGCTCACTGTATATACTGCCCAGTGGCTGACAGGAGAGACACATTCAGAGAAATCACAACTACAGAGGTGAAGAGGAGAGGAGGAAAACCGGGAGAATGGCCAGCTGATAAATACTAGGACGTATTCCAGATGTGCAGATATATATCCAAGTAGTCAAACACTTAAACATAAAATAAGCAGATTAAACTAACAGCAAATTAATCAAAACATTTACTGAACATCTAATGCTGTCATAAAGCAGTTGGTATAGCAAGAGATAATAAAAACTAAATAAAATTTGCCTTTTAAGAAGCTCTCTTCAGTACCTGTTTTTTCCACTTAAAAAAAGCCTCATGGGGTGGGAAGGGGAAAGGAACCTCTAGATCCTGAAGAACAAAACTAAATTTTCAGAGTTAAAAGAGACCTAATGGTGACCTGGTTTAAAAGTTTTCTTCTAAGGGACACCTGGGTGGCTCAGCAGTTGAGCGTCTGCCTTCAGCTCAGGGCGTGATCCCGGGGTCCTGGGATGAGTCCTACGTCGGGCTCCCTGCATGAAGCCTGCTTCTCCCTCTGCCTGTTTCTCTCTCTCTCTCTCTCTCTCTCATGAATAAATCAATAAAATCTTCAAAAAAAAAAAAAGGTTTTCTTCTACCTATCTCTCCAAGTGTTCATCGTTCCGCCCAATTCCTGTTTTGCTCCCTCCAAATTCAAGAAGGCAGGCTAATTTGTCATAGCAGATGAATTTGTGAGATACGCACCCCCATCTTTAGTTTTGCCCTGCCCCTCTCATCTCACCACAGCCGCCCCTCACCCTGCCACTAATGCAGCCAATCAGCTGCTACCAAGTTTCCCAGACCAAGTAGTTTAAGGAACTATGATAATTTTCAGTGATTTCGTGACCTGGGATAAATGACCTAGATCCCAGAGCTAGGGGACGCGGCATTATGGAGCCTGTTCCATTTTCCCAGGAATGACCTGAAGCCTGTTCTGCTTTTTCCCATCACCGGGGCTCCAGCGGTAGGTAGTATCTATGTAAATTTTACCAAAGGTGCAGATGGGAAGGTTATTTGCTGGTCACAATTTTTTAGAAGGGGAGTTTCTCCTGAAAGTCCTTCAACAGCTTCTACCACACCCCATGATCTAGTTTCTTCTCCTGGGACCGTTTCCTAGACCTGCCCTTAGGTGCTCTTAGCTCCCTAAATTACCCTCCATTCCTTTTCCTCTACCTGTAAAACCTTTCCCTTTACATTTGGCAAGGAATCAATCTGGTCCATCTACAGGGCAAACAACCGAAGATTCACAGATCCAAGATTTAGTTTCAGGTACAAGTACTATTTCTTCAAACATCTTTCACATTCACACACCACTTTTCGTATGCACTGAAATGTAACTGCTTTGACATGATACATCAGAGCTTGGGACTCTGGATTCAGTATGCTGGGACACAAATCCCAGGCCTCCCGCTAGTTAGCTGTGTGGCCTTGATGGTTATGTTACCTCCCTAAGGCTCAGGTTTCTCTGAAATAAGGGAGAGGGGAACAGAACACTGGTAGCACATCCCCCTCCCTCAACCCCATGCCTACCTGCCATGGGAGGGCCCTGTGTGCCATAAATCTGCTTTCTTGCTCCTTATCACAACCACACTTCCTCCAACTGACCCCAGAAATGCTGAGTTACTAAAATAAGAGTAATTACAGTAATTTATGGAAACTGGTTATCATTTAAGCTTTAATTACCATGCAGCACAATAACAATTATGCAAGCTATTAAATGTGTCAGATTCACTTTGCTACATATTTTATTTGATTTTTAACAACAACATCTATTCACATAGGCTCAGTTTGTAGCTCACGCAGCATGTGCCTCCTTACAATTAAAAAAATATTAGAGTGAACAGTGCCTAGGAGGGAAAATCAGGCACCTAAGGGAGAAATTAAGTAATTTGTTTCGAAGAGCTTCAAGTATAGTCACTTCTATCTCCCTCCCTACTCACAGGATTAAACACTTGCAGAATGAGAGAGAACTACTTCTCATTTCCAGATTTCTTTTGAGAATCTTACTGGCACAGTTTCTTTTTATACCAGGGCATAAGTAGAATGCTACCAGCTGACATACGAGTTTTTCTTGGCCACGTGCCCACCTCTTGGTCCAGTAAACTATAGTTGGAGAATAGGGGGACTGGGTCAGATAAAGAATACACCTACTTGGGTTCTCTGACCAAAAGACACCAAGATGGAATTAGAAGTGCCAAAGTAGCACTGGAGAAGAACTGGAGAAGAAACTGGAGAAGAAAACTTAACAAAGCCAAGATGGAAATCCTCACAGATGTCCCTTGAGGTGTTACACAGGGTTCCTAGGAACAAAAGCCAAAGTTGGGCAAGGTCTGGTTGCTGACTGGTAGTAAAGTCAGTATCCTGTTGACTTCCACTAATATGAGACTTTATAACTGGGGCTAGAAGTCTGCAATGAAAACAAAGAGGTAAACAACCAGAGATTTATCCACTATGAGAGGTAGGGAAATGTGCTGATAACAACTTCATATAAACAATCCATGCATAAGGTAGCATTTTTAATGCCAAGCACAGTCTCTCTGCCTGGAAGCACCTGCAGAGAGCCCAGACACTACAATTACCCTTTCTTAAAAAGCTCATTCTTTCAGCCTGAGCTTATAGCTTCAGGAAGCAAGCCTAAGAAATGAGAAGAAGACACCCAACCAGACATTTCCATCTAGCCCAAGAGTCAATGCTCACAGGCTTGCTAAGGGGACTGTAGGAGTCCCACCAGGATGCTAGGAAGATCCAGACCTTTCAGGTGGATTTCTGGGTATAAGTACTCTTCCTCGTAAAATCCAGCATGGTCTTGCCTCTCATTATCCTCTTGCCTTGTCACTCTCAGTAAAAGATCTTGTTTCCTTAGCCACAGTTAAAAACGAGCTGGACAGGAACCTCTGCAGTCTTCTGCCGCTGTCACTAACACCAGAATCCCCAAATACCCCCAAAGAAATGCACCTTTCCTTTCCTCTTTTTCTCATGGGAAAGAAAGAAGGTTCTTTCCTTTGCATTTCATTCCCTCTGTGCCCCTTACAGCTCTGCTTGATCAATTAGCCCCTCTTTTTTCTATCTTTTCAATAACTCTTCATTCAATCCATCTGATTCTTTCCCACAAGCATTTTATCATGGTTAGTTTCCTGGACCCCAAGGGGGTAAAAAAAGAAAAGTGAAAACCTCCCATCATCCTATGTCTCTCTCTCTCGAGCTATCCCCCTATTTTTCTTTCCCTTTAGAGGTTAGCTTCTTGCGACAATTTTAATTGTCAAATTTTCATTTCCTCATCAAATAGTACTCTGATTCACTGCAATACAGCCTTTTTTGGGAGGCAAATCTAATCCTTCATCCTCCTGATTAAGCATTCCTTCCTGCTAAAAGTGCTCCTTCCTCAATTACCATATTACTCTTTTCTGGTTTTCTTTCATTTCTTTGATACCTTCTCCTCCTTAGTCTTTTACATATTTCCATCTTCTGTCTTCCCTTTAAATATGGGTATTCATCAGGGTTCCATGCTCAGCTTTGTGCTAAGTAATCTCATCTGTTTCAGTAACTACAGCTACATCCTTATGTGTTCAAGACCCCACGCCCTTATCTCCTTGTTGAATCCTGGAGCATGTAAACTCCCTGCTAGAAACTCCTCCTTTGTAGCCCATAGGCACCTCAAATTCAATATGCCAAGAAAGAAAACTCATTACCTTTCCCACAAAGCTGCTCCTCTACTGAGTTCTCTAGCTCAGTTAATGGCTAACCCACTTAGCTGTGCCAGTCAGATTCCTGGCCATCACTCATAGCTCTCTTCTCCCATTTATTAAGATACCAAGTCCTCCTATTCCACCTACAAAGTATCTCAAGATTCCTGCTTCTCTCTAGCTTTAGTGCTACTGCCAGAATTTATTTAGGTAATTTGTTTATTCAAGAATCATCGCCTTGTTATCTAGCATCAGCTCTTGTTTGGATTACTCATCAGTCTCCTCGATTCTGTTTTCATTCCCTCTCCTCTATTCTCCAGTTTACAACCTGAGTGATTTTTTAAAATAACCTCCGGATTCAAACCTTTCACTGACTCTATAGGGTTTTCAGGATAATGTCAAACTTCCCTACACATCACAGGGCTTTCATGAGCTAGCTTGCTTCTCATAGCCTCATCACTCAGTACCCCCCCTCCCGTCCATGCATATTCAGCCACCAACTCCTACTTGTTTCTGCCAACATCCCCCTTCTCCAAGCCCTGTCTCCTTCTCCATCCATGATGAACCTGTACAGAACTTTAGGACCCACATTAGGCATTTACATCCCCAGAGCTTGGATCAAGTATCTCCCTGTTGAGCTCTGTTAGAGCCCTTCTCATATAATAAAATACAACTGCCTGTTACTCTATTTGTCCCCTTTTCGTACTTGGTTGTGAGTTTGTTGATGGCAAGGACTCAATCTTAGTAAACTTTAAACCACTGGTTTATATGACTTGGTTTATGTTATACAATGACTGTCATACAGAAGACCTGGATCTCACCCATATGTGGAATTTAAGAAACAAAACAGGATCCTAGGGGAAGAGAGGGAAAAAATAAAACAAGATGAAATCAGAGAGGGAGACGAATCCACAAGAATCTCTTAATCATAGGACACAAACAGGGTCGCTGGGGCAGAGGAGGCTGGGGAACAGGGTAACTGGGTGATGAACATTAAGGATGGCACATGATGTAATGACCTCTACCTCTGAAACTAATAATATATGTTAATTAATTGAATTTAAACAAAAAAATTTTTAATTTACTAACTGACAAATAGAAGAAATGTGGTATTCCTATTTAACAAAGTATTATTTACCAATAAAAAGGAATGAACCTCCGGTATTTGCTAAATATTGATGAACTTTGAAAAAGTTATGCTAAGTTAAAGAAGCCAGACACAAAGAATCACAAATTATATGATGCCACTTATATGAAATATCCATTACAGACAAATCCACAAGAATAGAAAGTGGATTAGTGGCTGCCATGGACTGTAGGAAGGTGGAATACAAAGTGACTGTTTAATGGGTTATGGGATTTCTATTTAAGATAATGAAAAAGTTCTGGAACTAGTACTAGTGATGATTGTATAATATTGTGAACATAATTTATACCACCAAATTTTACTCTTTAAAATGGTTAAAATGGTAAATTTTATGTTATGTGTATTTATTTTACAATAAAAATTTACAGAAAGGGATCCCTGGGTGGCGCAGCGGTTTAGCGCCTGCCTTTGGCCCAGGGCGCGATCCTGGAGATCCGGGATCGAGTCCCACGTCAGGCTCCTGGTGCATGGAGCCTGCTTCTCCCTCTGCCTGTGTCTCTGCCTCTCTCTCTCTCTCTCTCTCTGTGACTATCATAAATAAATAAAAATTTAAAAAATTAAAAAAAAAAAAAGTCTATTTAAAAATTTACAGAAGACCTGCACAAATATTTAATGAATTAATAGGCCAAACGGTATTATTCTGAGTATAGACAAAGTAAAACAAACAATTTTTTACTACTGTATGGGTCATGACACAACCTTCCTCTCTCATTAATTTTCATAATAATCCCATCAGGTAAGTTGTACTACCAACCATATTTTAAGTGTAAAGAAACAATAATAGAGAAGCTAAGTGACTTGACCAAGGTAGGACTCAAATGTAGGTCTGCTATACGGTAAGACTGAGAATCTTCTATCAAACAACTACATCTCTATAATGAAATACTGAATAGTGAGTGAGGTAACTCATTCTGCCATAGGATTTCAAATCATCCTCTGTGCAATTTAATCTGTGGACATAAAACAGGGTACTTATATAAATTTAAAAGAAAAGGTCTAATTTGAATTAATCTTGTTGCTTAAAATTTTCATACATGAAGAAACATCTCCATTTTTAACCACCAAATTTAACATTTCAGCTGATAAAAATCTAATATCTGTTGCAGTTACAAGGGTTACATATTCATTAATACAAAGAAGAGCTGAGAATGGATAATTGAGAATGGAATCAGAACACTTACCTGTTCTTGGAAAGGTCTGTAGCTGTATACCCACAGAAACCCGTAGTCATGGCCATCTTCTGGCTCTTAAATCCCACAAATGAGCAGCAATATTACCAGTAACCTTTAATCTGATATAGGACTATAACCTACTTTCCCTGACATGCGGACAAACACCAAATTTCAGAACTAATTTCTGGAAGGGCAAAATTTTCTTTTAGCGGTTTACTCCAAAGCATTAGGATCACTTAATGCTGGCATTTCTATAGGAATATATTATAATTCTCACACTCAATTATACCACACTTTAGAGTGAAAAATAAAACCTTATCCATCCAAATAACAAACTATTACTAGTTTAACACAGGACTATTTAAAACATTCAAACAATGGTTTTAAGTTCATTTTTGAGACACATATCAGTAAGTAAAAAAGAAGGAAAAAAAAAAAGAATACTTACAATACATCCCTGAAGTCTCCAAAAACATACATATGCCTAAAGCTGTCAATAGCTATGACAGGACAATCTGCTGGAGTTTTCTGTATGTGCAGAAGAGGATGTCTAAATTTGTCACAGTCAGCATGTAAAAAGTTTATTGTACCTTTACAGGAAATAGAATTTGGAGAGATAGATTAGAATTTTCTTGACTATAGTCTCATAGGATTATAAGTTCATGAAAAGTGACATACTAATTTAATTAATTTTAAAAACCAACATGCTTTAGAGTAATATAGGTCACAAAAACTACAACCTAAATATTATAACATTTAAAAGAGGTAGAATTTCAGTACTTAGGGCAGAGTATAATTTCCTTAGAAATTATATGAACTCAACCTGAATTCAAATGCTATAGTGAATTTTTTTAATTTTCTTTAAATGGGCAATTACCTATCCAGGTCTCAGTTGTGAGCAGTTCATGAAACTGACATATGAGCTGTTCTCAAGGGACCATCTTCACAGAGCTCCTTCCAGTTCCTACTGGTTGACATTTAATATAATTCAACCCCAAAATACTTATTCAGTGATTAAAGAAAAAAAAAAAAAAAAGCATTGCTCTATACAATGCCCTCACTTTATTTTGTTTGACTTGCTTCTCTAACTACAGAGGAAAAGTGGGTGAAAACTCAAATTCCTTTCTGACAGTCTAGAGAACTCCACAGAGAACTACTCAACATTCTTTCATTTAGAAGTAAATGTTAGACTGTGTGAGTTCGTTTGGTGATATCTCTGGGACGATCCATCATTAGAAAGGGACTGCTCAAGTATCAAAAGTGCTGGAAGGAAAAACTAACATTGTCCACTCATGACCCCCCTTTCCATGCTATTTGATTTCAGGAGCTATTAATAGTTTGTTTGTTTTTTAAAAACCCAGTGCTTCATATTATCTCTACTAATGCCTCCCACCCCCATGTTGATGTGTACATTCAGGGGTTGAGTAGAGTTAACATTACTTATAAAATTTTTTAACCCAAATATGTTTACATTGATATGAATGTAATGGGGGAGGGGAGGGACAGAAGAAAGGCTGAAAATAAACACCTTCATCTGTCTACCTTTTTCACTTATTAATTGTCGGGCTACTTCATTCTGGAATATTTCTAAACTTTCCGTATCTTCTTTCATGTGGAAGAGTATGAGAAAAGGCAGTCCTTCTTCTGTCAATTCCTGTATGCAAAAGTATTCAATAAGAATTATCAGGCCTTGCCATTGTTCTTGGTATGAACAATCTGACCCCAACCCATGTCACATGCATAATGACTGCAACATGCCAGAAAAAAAGGTCCAAACATTAGCCTTAATGGAAGAAGGAACCCAAGCCATCTACCTGAAGTACCGAGGTACTCAGAGGATCCACATGTCCTACTCTACTGCTGGAACTGATCTGTCTTAAAGTAACCACTTGGGCTGGTCTATCAGCTCCTTCTAGATGAAACCATGACATTTAAAAACTGACCAAAGGAGGAACTATGCTGGTTCTTGATCAAGATGCTGATTTTGGGGTGGGATAAACATGATTAGTATTTTCATTCTTCACAAATAACACTGAAAAACTGAGTGACTGCAGCAGCAACAAATAAATCTAACTGACTGGGAAACATGATTCCTCTAAAGTTTATTACAAAAACCACTCCATTTACATGACAACTACTTAAAGCTGCAAAGTGTTTGATTCAGAACAAAAGACAAAAACCCCACAAGATTTTACCTATACACAATGCATTGACGTCAAATTATTAACAAGGACCTGCTACTATATATGTGTATATGTCTATACAAGGTATGGACACGAAAGTACCTCAAAAATTATTGAATGCCTTAAAAACTTGTATTATTGTTACTGGAGAAAATCAAGAGAAACATGATGTATATAGATAGCCAACTTATTTATTATCTGACAAATGCTAAGTTCTGACTCATAAGAAAGAGCCCAGAAAGGGCTTCATAATAAAATTATTATAATAAAATTATTTCCATCAACTATCCTTTTGCGTGTCTCTCTGTAATTTAAGAATTGTAGCAGCAAAAAACACAAACATCCTTTATGCTAAAAAAACTGAAACTAGAACCTATCTTCTTCTAGGACATGAATTTGCTTAATGGTTTCCGTCTCCGTGTTGCAGCCTGTTACACTCATATACAGAATAAATTATTAAGCTTCTTGTCACATTTACCTTTTTCAATTGAAATATAACTCACATACCATAAAATTCATCATTTTTAATACAATTTGGCGGGTTTTATTACAGTCACAAGGTTTTCAAACATCAACACTATCCAATTCCAGAATGTTTGCATCACTTCAAGAAGAAAACCCGTACTCACTTGTGAGCAATTGCTCTCTGTCTCTCTTCCCCCGCGGCCCCAGCATCACACTGATCTTTTAGCAAGCGAACTTACAATTTCTTCCTCCTTTCTTTTGATCTCTTCAGCTCACAATTTTTTTCTTTTCCCAACACATTCATTGCTTCCACTCGCATGGTTCTGTCTTTGGACTCATCTGCTCTAGCCTGGCAACTTCAACTAGAGTCCAGCAATCTCCAGCACTACTAACTGGTTCCTTCTCTATATCCAAGCCCAGTTCCAGTCCTCAATCTAAGTCTGGATTCCCAACTTCCTGTTCAATATCTCCATTTCGGTGGTGGGGCGGGGGGGATCTTCATTTCGCAGCCCAACCAGTGCCTTCAACATTCAACATTAAGGCACAAGCCCCTCCTCTTACTTCCCTATTTCCATGAGTACTTCCACTTCTTCTTTGTCCTTTTTTTATAGGATCCAAACGCCTCTTCTAGGAAGTCATCCCTGATTCCTACCCATTTCCACCCAAGGTAGAAATGAAGTCTCTCCTCTATTTTAAGAGAGAAGTAATGAAGAGATGAGTAGTTTGAATACATCCATGTCAATTAGCCTGCTGTACCAACTTATATACATTAATATAGTAGCTGGTAGTTTATGCTGCCTGGGCTTTCATGTTTACCTGTGTCCACACCAACATATTCTTTATGAAATCAGTATTAAAAGATTCAGGAGAGGGTTATCAAGACAATCAACATTAGAGGTTAACAAACCTTTCCTGGTAGTTTAAATGATTTTGGGTTACAACATGAAATAAAAATCTAAAGAATTTTAAATGTGACTACTATGGGGGTAGGCAGGGGAACCATTCTTAATTGTTTAAGATTTTCCAGGTCTCTACCTTTCAACTCTGTTTTAGAAACGATTCCTGTAAGAACTGCCAACGTAAAAACAGTATGGATATTCTTTAAAAATTAAAAATAGAATAGCCATATGATCCAATAATTCCACTACTGGGTATTTACCCAGAGAAAACAAAAACACTAATTTGAAAAGATATATACACCCTATATTTACTGCAGCTACTTACAATAGCCAGACTATGGAAGCAACCCAAGTGTCCATCTACAGGTAAACAGAGAAAGAAGAGGTGGTCCATATACACACACACACACACACACACACACACACACACGTACACATAATGGAGTACTGCTCAGCCATAAAAAGAATAACATCTTGCCATCTGTAACAACATGGATGGATCTAGAGGGTGTAAGGCTACATGAAATAAGTCAGTCAGAGAAAGACAAATACCATATGATTTCATTCATATGTGGAATTTAACAAACAAAACAAATGAGCAAAGGAAAAAATAGACAAATCAAGAAACAGACTCCTAACTATAGAGGACACACTGATGGTTAGCAAAAGAAAGGGGGTGGGTAATGGGTGAAACAAGAGATAGAGGGATCCCTGGGTGGCGCAGCGGTTTAGCGCCTGCCTTTGGCCCAGGGCGCAATCCTGGAGACCCGGGATCGAATCCAACGTCGGGCTCCCGGTGCATGGAGCCTGCTTCTCCCTCTGCCTGTGTCTCTGCCTCTCTCTCTCCCTCTCTGTGTGTGTGACTATCATAAATAAATAAAAATAAAAAATTTTTAAAAATTAAAAAAAAACAAAAAAGAGATGGAGACTAGGGAGTACACTTGTCATGATGAGCCCTTGGTGACATATGGAATTATTCAATCACTATACTGTACACCTAAAACTAATATAATGCTATGTTAGTTATACCATAATTTTAAAAATTAATTACAAATTACAAATAAAATTAATCAGATTTTATTACAAAATAAAGAAAAGAATGTGTTTTTGGGGAAAAAAAATGAACATAAACTGCCAAGGAAGGTAAATAATTGGTGATAAGTTCCTAAATCTTTCTAAGCCTCTGAGGACTAAATAAGCTAATGTAATCAACAAATGTATTCAGCTAAACATACCCAAAGCCCAGAGAACGAGGAAAGGAGCAGGATGTTCATCTGACAAACCAGGAGAGTGTGCAAGTGAGCAGGCTTTACTGGAGCATAACCGCACTGGTCTAGGTGTTGCACAAGTGCAGAGCCATAGTACTCAGGACAAGACACCAAACAAATCACAGAGCCTAAAGTAGCACCTGACCCTTCACAGGACTGTCCACCCCTGACCAAGTAGGTGGTGGCTATACAGGTATGTGATAATTGGAACTACATACTTAAAGTCTGAACTACACACCTGCAATTCTTTAATGTGTAATACATCACTCTCTTATGTACCTCATACACACAGCCCTTGGTACTTGTTCCTCCAATATCAGACTCTTGGTGTTTTGTTTTTGTGGGAGGGGTAAGAGTTTGGATGGACTGCATTTCAGGAGCATGGGATCACTGAGGTCACTTACATGGTAATATCTGATACTGCTTTCATTATTATAATGAAAGAGAACACAATTTCATTCTCTGAAGATAGGAATTGGAAAAACCTTTTCCTGGCAAAAGATTATTCACTGTATATAATTAATTATAACTAAAATCTGCAGAGCACTGCTTCTACAGGGCGCCCCCTTAACCACTAGATAGTATCAGCATCACCTGAGAAGCATGGTCAAACTCATCTTCAAGGCTACTGCAAGAAGTGCAACAGAGGCGTTCTGGGACAGCAAAGGCAAAGAGCCAGTGGCCTCCATTATGGAAATGGCTATGACAAGTTCTGTTCACTGTGTGATTCGTACAGCTGGTAAAAGTGTAGTAAAATAGTAACATGGCTGGAGGAAGCTTGCTTTTTCAGAAATCTGAATTAAAGATAACACATGTCAGAAAGCCATACCTCTCCATTTTCAAATGTTATTTCTCGAACAAGAGGAACACATTTATCTTGAATCCAATTGTAAGTCCCATCGAAATTTGTCATAGATCCCAGGTATACCATATCTGGAGCAGAATGCTGTTACAAAAGCAGAGGGAAAAAATTAAACAACAAATCTAACTTGTGCTAGCAAAAATGCATTCTCAAAGCCATCTATGAACCCAGAAAATCTACAGAGTATACAAAAACAAAAACAAAAAAACAAAAACCCCAAAAGACAAAAAACATGGAACTTCCGAGAAAGAGAGCCATACAATTCTGTATCCAACCTGTGATGTCTAAGCCTTCTGCTTTTCCTCAGATCTGAGTCAATTAATTGTTTATCAGTATCTTCACCAATGGCAGGCAGGCATTGTGAAAAAGAATGATCCAGATTAATTACTTTAGCTATCCCTTAGAGTTGAAAATGTTGGAAGAAAGTTTGGAAACTTCCAGGAAAAAGGCTTTGAGACATACAAGATACTATATAAATCCAAAGCATTGCTATCTCTAATATTACTTATAGTATCTCTTTCTACATTTACTCAAAATCAGTATTTAGGAAGTGCTTAAAATGAGGACAAAAATAATAGCTACTATTAACTGAGTAAACTTACCGTGTCCAAGCACTGTTTGTTGTAACCATCTTATATATGTTCACTCATTGAATCCTTGAAACATCCCCATAAGACAAGGACTCTTATAATCACAGCTATTTTTATTAATGAACAAACTGAAGGATAAAGAAGCTTAGAGGCTTTCCTGAGTCACACACCTAGGAAGGTGGCAGTTTTGACATTAACGCGGAGTCTCATTCCAGAGTCCGTGCACTTAACAACCAACTGTACTGGATTTGGTAATCTAGAGACAGTCACACTATGAACCTATTAATGAAATGCACTTGCAGAAAATAGGCAAATACCTATCTGAACTCAGAATAGGAAATGAGCATTCTAAGCAAAAAATTCACTCACAAGACTACATAAAAATTAAAAACTTCAGTGTACCAAGACACTGCAAACAACACTAAAATGAAAACTATGAATCGAAAAAATATCAATACACTTCTATTTGGAATTGTGAAAAACTGCAATGACAGAGCAGTAGGTCAACTGAGATGACAAATATTGTGATTTCTGCCTCTTGGTTGTGGCTACCATCATCTGGGTCAGAGCAACTACTTCTAAGTTCAGATACACTTAACTTCTTAGCCAAGGGTTAAAAGCAACTTAGTTGCTCCCTATTGTCTGGCAAGTATCAGGTTAATTTATACACCAGAGACCTTGGAAGCCTGGCTAGTCTGACCCAGGCAGGAGTGATGATCACAAAACACTGAAGCCTTTTTTGGAATTTAGGTCACATAATGAACGCAAAACAGAGAGGTGGGTAAGGCCTGGGGATCAGGAGATCTCTAGTCCCAGCTTGACCACTAAATTCCTATGTGATTTTAGGCCTATGTGTCCCCATCTTTACCTTGAAAGGTTTGAATTAGTACAAGACAATGACTTAAAATTCCTTTCTGTACTAAAATTCTATGATTCTGTGAATTAACAAGTATAAAACCACAGATTATACTATACATGTATTTAAATTATATTTAAAATTATATACACTATGAAATAGCAACTTACCCCCGGTGGTTTGTAGATTATGTTGTCTCCACTGTATCTTTCTGGTTTTGAAACAGCTCTAATAGGAAGAGAGAAGAAGTAGTAATACCTTTTAGACTAATAATAGCAGTGATATACTTGAATGAAACAGAGCTGGCTGTTTTGCAATGTATGTATTGCAATGATTTGAAATAACATGCTTGTCCATCATCTTTCCTACTCATATAGACTATCCAATACCAACAAAAGCATGTATTTGAAGGGAAACTTTAATATGAGGCAGATTTTTTTAAGGGAAAATTTTAGTTAGCTGTTTTTGTGACTCAATGTTTTATAAGTTTGGGTTGGCAGTTTGAGCACCAAAAGGCTATTTTTGACCCCGACTGTTTCCAGTAACTGGGGATCAAGGTCATTGATGTGGTCACATAGATCAATCACAAAAACACATTACTTGCTTCTAAACATAATCACAGATTCTCTACTTTTTATTTTTTAAAACTGGACTTGTTAAAAAAAAAAAGAAAGAAAGAAAAAGTGGATGAGCTGAAATAACCTATATCATTAGAATATAATTCTACAATAACCAATTATTTTGTTCTATTTGTTCACTGTTATTTCCTATGCCCTAGTACAGTATCTGGCACATAATAGATGTCTGACAAATGTTTGGTGAGTGGATTCTACAACAAATTCTAAGTCAAATAGGTAACTTTTTTCTCTTTTTAAATTATATTTGGATTAATTGAACACTGATTTATCTCCAGTTTCTGACTAGAGTTGTACAGGATGGAGGTACAAGGGATGCTGAGACTGACTGATGCCAGTGGAACGAAAAGGGAGAACATGCTCCATCCATCCATTCGTTCACTCACTAACTATTCACTAGGTGCTTCCTTCGTACCAGGTATGGCCTTAGCACTAAGTACACAGCAGTGAACAAAACTGACAGCATCTGTGTTCTCGCAAAGCTGACATTTTGGTGGAAAGAAAGACAAGCAAACAGATATATTTATTTATTTGGGTGATCAAAAACCAAAAAAAAAAAAAAAAAAGTGCTCTGAAGAAAACTAAATGGCTAAAGAATGGCAAGTGGGATGATGGCAATGCTATTTTATAAAAAGTCATCAGGAAAGCTCTTCCCAAGGAGGCAATACCAAGGAGATGCACTTCAGAACCCGAGAACAATAAGGGCATGGGCCGTGGCAGAAGTGCCTACAGTGTGTGAGGAGCAAGCATGTGGCTTGTGGCCCGAGAGCAGTCACGCAGTCATGCAGAGAGCATGGGGGGGTCAGGGGAGACAGTCTTCGCTTATTTACTCCGACACTGATCTCCCAATATCACTGATAATGTTTCCAATAAAACACATCCACAAAATCTACAGAAGCATTAAAATAAGGACAAAGGTCACACAATGGAAAAGGACATACTATGCCAGAAACCCAGGCTCTACTCAAGATCATCACTAAAATGGAGTCTAACAGTTACAGGCCCAAGAAAAGAGAGAAATAATACTGCATCAAGTCAAAGGATGGTGGAGAAAACCCCCAGTGTAAAGAAAGGGAAAGAACCATAGAACGATTCCATTTTGAGAGGGAAAGAGAAAGACAGGAAGAAAGTCAGAGAAGTCAGAAAAATAAGAAGCAAACCAGGGGGATTCAAGGTAGCCTAAGTATAGACACAGCAGAAAAGGACAAGGTAGTTGACTGTCCCAGCCTTTAGAGAAACTGAAGAGCATTAGAGAATGAAGAAAGGCCACTGGACTTGGTAATTAAGAAGTACTTTGGGACTGTGCAGAGAGAAGTCTCACGAGAGTAATGAAGGCAAAAGTTGGATAAAAGGGTACGGATTTTTCACTGGTTAGAGTTTAAGAAATTCAGGGTGGCCAAGCATAAATAATCTTTGAAAAAATTAGAAATGAAAAGAAAAGGACAAGATTTTAGCTCAAGAGACAGAACAGAAAGGTCAGGAAAGAGAGAATCATGTTTTTGGCAAAGGAAAAGTAGGTCATGAAAAGGGTCAGGGTGAAAACACAGGGAAGTGAGGACAATTGATGGGTGAATGCCACAGAGGATCCTGGAAGGATGGTAATAAAGACACAAGAAAAGATGCTAGCCGTGGAAAAGAGTTCTGTTTCTCTGGGTCAGGGAAGACAGAAGAAAAGGTGGTGGAGAGCCAGAGATTAATCAAGACAACTAAGCCCATGCTGCTTCATGAGAAAGACCAGGAGTTGTTTCAGTTTGGAAACCCACACATTAGCACTTCGTGTGAACACAGAATAGTGTTAGTAAATGAACTGAATAAAAGCATGAGAAGTGGTTGTTAACTTGTCCATTCTTTTTCACTTACCCATATTCTGAAATAAGAGATAGTACCAAAAGAAGAATTAACAGACTTTTAAACTCTTAAAAAGAGGTCAGAAATATGTGTAAAGAAGGCTGGTTAGTGACTTTAAGGAACTGAGATCATTTCTGGAGAGATCAATTTCAGAAAATGACCACACCTAACAAGAACGTAACATGGCAGTCAAGCCGACCCACTAACACACTCTCAATTAGGATACTTACCCAAATGCAGAAAGGAAGGCACAATCATCATGCAAAATATTTGCTACTCTTTCAAAAACTCTATAGTTTTCTGAGTCCTTTTGCTCAAAATATCCAATGATATTTCTTTTGCTGCGCTGTAAAATAAAGTATGTAATTATTTTACAAACATATACAGACATGCAAAACATGTTATCTCATTCACCCAACTGGTTCAACTATCTACAAATGGGGAAGCACTATAAAAGCATATTTGGATTTTAACACCTAGTCCAAAAGACTGCATTAGATTGAAAATAATCTTACCTCCCATCTAATGTAATCATAAACATTTCCTTCTAGCATTTTAACTAATCAGTGATAATCTGTTACTCAATAAGGTGATGAATTCCTAAGTAAGGTGACTATTCTTAAAACTATACATGGATTCATAACGTACGACCTTTGGTAGAGACTCCTTCCTGGGTCTCTCACACATCCTACACAGTTAGGTATAGCCAAAACCAAGCCCTTGACCACTCATGATCCAGGCCATTCCTCAGGGTTGTGCTTGTAGCAAGCCACACGGCAGTGTGATGTAATCTCCACCTGGGCTGAAGCACAGGCATACCGCTGGCTCAGAAACAGGACTTCTCTGAGGCCACAGTTCTCCCTCGACAGAACCTCCAGAGTATACAGGCATCCACCTCCAGAGGACTTGGGGCGGGGGGAGGGTGACAAACGCTAACGTGGTCTCCTTGTTTGCTAGGATATGAGCAACAAAGTCTTTTATCTCTGACCCAGGAGCCTTATGCCTTCTGACAGCATCCATGAAAGGCTAACTTCATAGCTGGTGAGCAGGATAAAAGTCAAATCTCAAACTTGAAATGACAACCTACAGCCCAAACTCAATACCTTTAAAAAAAAAAAACAAAAAACAAAAAAAAAAAAACTACTTAGTATACAACGGAAAGGGTTTTTATTAAGGAGGGCTATTTTAGAAGACACTAGAAGTTATACAAAGAGCTGATATGGAAGTAATTAGAGCAGATATCCTGAGGGTCTCCACTAAGGCAAATATGGAGACCCTTGTGGCAGATGCCTGACATTAACTTCTGTCTTCACAACTCAGGCTACTCTTTTGCCCTTAATCAATTTAAATCAGTGCAGCTCTACTGTATGCTACATATTTTATCCAAAGGCTCAATAAAACATGAGCATTTCCCTGGAGAATTAATTCAAGAAAAATTTAACTCTCTAAGTATGTAGATGTCAGATCCACTGCAATGAACTCTAAGAAAATGTCCAGATTATTAGATCACATAAGACTTTGTTTATATTAAACAGGCAATGTTCATTGGATCCAGTAAAACTTAACAACTTACATCAAGAGTGGTGATTTCTGCTAAGTCATGAAGTTCTTGAACAGGGTCGCTTTTCTGTTGCCTGATGTAATCTGCAAGAGCTTTCACTGAGCGCTGGCCCCTATATTCTCTCTTCATCATCATCCCATTACGAAATAATTTGAGGGTTGGGTATTTGCTTATCCTGTACCTCTGGGCTATATCAGCTAAAAGAATAAAAAACAAAATTAACTTCACTCTCGTACTTGCTCTGAGTGAGCACATTAGCCCAACAGTCAAAATTCTTACAATTATTTAGAGAGAATATTTTGGCTCATATCAGTGTTAGAAAAAAAATTAATCGTGACAAGTTTATATTAAGTTTATACTGATTAAGAGGCCAGGCTTTGGACATATATATTGCCTGGTTTAAATATCAAATTTGCTATTTACTTGCTATGTGAACTTGTAAGTTGTATCAACTCTGTTAGGTTCTCATCTGTTATGTAAAGGATAACCACACAGGGTTGTTTTAAGGACTAAATGAGATAACACAAATGCATGACTCAGTAAGTTTAGTGTTTGTAAATATTATTATATATATATGCCAGAAAATAATTAGAATGTGCAAAATTCCCATTTTAAAAATAGTTCAACTCAAAAAAAAAAATAGTTCAACTCACTCTATACTTGTGAGAATCTCTTAGAGCATTTAATAAAAGAAAATTAAATTTAAAACTATGCTCAAAGGCTAAAAATATTAGATTCTTTGGCTGGTAGAAATAATTCATAATCCCAAATATACAAATTTTGTGTAAGCTAATACAATAAAGCCCAAAAGTCAGCAGTATACACTTAAAAAAAAAAAAAAAAGTCCCTTATGACCTATGGGTATATTCTCAGGCAGTGTAGATTTTAAAAAGAACACACACACAAATCCTTGAAATTAGCGTGTATGTTCTCAAAATAAGAATCTAAATCAAACTGTATGCTGATCTCATTTGTAGAAATCACAATTACTAAGATACAGACTTAATCAGAATAGAAAAGCCTTTAAATATTTCAGCTGTTATTTCCAAGAGGTGGCAAATAACAAGAAATCAGCATCTTGTAGGCACTAGAAAAGCTCAAAGGCCAAGCTACTCACATAGATGAAAATAATAAAAGATACACTGAAGTTTTAAACTGAAGGAGGCCTGAGAGGGCACTGAAGTGACCTAAAACAGGTAGCAGGTTGTTTTCTTAACTGAGTTGTAAATGAGGGCAGAATTCTAAAGTGTTGGCACAAGAAACCAAGAAAATTCTCTTCCCCCACCTCCCATTTCTAGTGGCTACAAAACCAAACCAAACCTATAAAACCACAATAAGGCTCTGCTGACCACCTTCATCTTCTTCACCTCCCCACCTTCATTTTCTAAGAGAGTCTATGGTAGAAACATACACATGTGTGCTGACAGCTTCATGGGTGTATTCTGACGTCAAATTTATCAATCTGTACCTTTTAAATATGTACCGTTTACTGGATGTCAATTCTACCTCAATAAAGGAGTTTTTAAAAATCTAAGTGAATACTGACTATACAAAACAATGACAGTTATGCCTCGTGGGAGTTCAACACAAACTAAAATACATGATGACATCAACAGCATATAAGCTAGGGCAGGAGACTGACGAGGAGGTTAAGGATTCTAAGTATTCTGAGGTCTCTCTGCACTACTCAGGAAGAGGGAAAAGTACTTACAGTATTTGGTAAGTCAAGATGTATTTTGTTTTCTCTAGGATAAACAATTAGGGAGAGCTAAACTGATGTATTAGGGGCTAAGTATGCACATGGGTTCTCAGAAGGAGGTTGAGAGAAAAGGCTATGTAATTAAGATCACGTAACACTTTGATAAACTCCAAAGAAGATTTATAAAGGAGGAATAGTGCTTGACTACTAAAGTCCCCTGAAGAGACAAAAAAGGTTCCCTTTTTTTGCTTATATTTGTTTAATATAAAGGGGAACCACTGGTTACATATGAGGCCAAGGAGAGTATTTTATTCACCAAATCACAGAAATCTGAAATAATATTAAGATATCTTAATATAGACACTAATCTATTTGGTTTAGCAGCTGGGACTTCTTGAAACAGAAGACTAGTAGATATAGCACTACATACCCTCTTCTCCCTGATACATTATAATGAGAAATCACGTCTTTGAGGAGTTGTAAGACTAGTGGGTTCTATCACCTGAGCAAGGAATTAATGAGATTAAATTGGTGCTACAAAGTGAGGGGTAAGAGTGCTTCCAGAAGCAAGTAGAGAAGTCTTTTAAGAGAAACAGAGGCACTTGCTGTAAGGCAAAGGCCATGAAGGCTTTGCCTTACCCTACTTTTCAAAAAACTAGCACAAAAGAAAGAATAAAAAGTAAAGTTAAAGGAACTTTAACTTCCTTTTTTTTTTTTAAAAGATTTTATTTATTTATTCATGAGAGATGGAGAGAGAGGGGGAGGGAGGGAGGGAGAGAGAGAGAGAGAGAGAGAGAGAGAGAGGCAGAGACACAGGGTGAGGGAGAAGCAGGTTCCATGCTGGGAGCCCGATGTGGGACTTGATCCTGGGACTCCAGGATCACGCCGTGGGCCAAAGGCAGGGACTAAACCGCTGAGCCACCCAGGGATTCCCGAACTTTAACTTCCTAATGAAAAACCCCTTTGGCCCCCAGCATATGACACAGTGAAACCTTGCATATTATAAAATGAATATTTGCAGTGATGTAGAAATGAAAATTATTTTAATAAAAAAGCTGTTACAATTAGGTTAAGAAGTTTTACAGGCCAATGCCACAGTGCTGTGGTCTGTAATATGGAAAATGTCTTTTTATACCATCAATAAAAGACTGTAAATACAGGAAAGTACATCCATACAATGAAGTACTAGACTGTTACATAAGGAAATGAAAAAGATCTCCTTATGCTGCTAAGGAGCAATCTCCAAGATATACTGTTAAGTCAAAAAATCCAGGAACAGAAAGATGTGCGTAGATATGTTATTTTGCATAATAAATATGGGGAAGAATAAATAAAATTAATTTTAAAGAAATTTTAACACCAGCATTGTTATTCTGAAATAAAGACACATAGATAAAGCACATAGTAATTATGCTAAAGCCATTGAAAGTCAAGATTCTCAGCATTAGAGAAAAAAGAATACGAACAGAAAATTGAGAAAATTAAGTAAAAGCCCTGTAAATGTTTAATTTCAATTGGAACTACCAGCAAAAACTGGTATGAGGAGAACTGGCCAATCCTACCAAATATTTAAGGAAGAGATAATTCTATTTCCACACAAAGTTTTCCCGAAAATTGAAGAGAAGTTGTTTACTTTCCAACTCTTTCTATGATGCCAGCATTACTCTTATTCCAAAACTAGAGAAGACATTATAAGAAAATTACCAATATCCCTGATAAACAAAACTAGAGGGCTTAAACAAGCAACCTACAGGAATCCAAACTGTGTGTTACTGGCATACAGATAGACAAACGGATCAATGGGACAGGGTCCAGAAACAGACCTACATATACATATAGATGTGATCTTTGACAAAGGTGCAAAAGTAAAATCTAACTATTTACTACTTATAAAATACATATCTAAATACAAAGATGCTCAAAGCTTGAAAGAAAGGCTAAAGGAAGATATACTGTGCAAAAACTAATCAAAAGAAATCTTGTATAGGGATGCTTGGGTAGCTTAGTGGTTGAGCGTCTGCTTTCGGCTCAGGGCGTGGTCCTGGTCCAGGAACCAAGTCCCATATCAGGCTCTCTGCAGGGAGTCTGCTTCTCCCTCTGCCTATGTCTCTACCTCTCTCTGTGTGTCATGAATAAATAAATAAATAAAATCTTTTTTAAAAAGAAATCTTGTATAGCTATATTAATAGTAAGTATACATCAAGGCAAAAAAACACTGCTAGAAACCAAGAGGGACCTTTCATAATAAAAAGTTCAATTTTCCAGGCAGATACAATTCTGAATTTGTTTACATCAAATAATAGCCTAAAAATATACAAAGTAAAAACTTACAGAACTACAAAGACGAATGTATGATCATGGTGGGAAATTATTAACACACTTCCTTCAGTAAGCAACATAAATAAAATCAATAAAGTAAAGAGAATTTGAACAAAGCATCCAAGAAACTTGATTAAATTGACACACATAGAACACACTATTCCAAAGCTGTGGACCACACATTCTTTGCAGGTCATATATACCATATAAAAAACAAACATGATGAGTCACAAAAAAAAAAACCTCTCAACAACTTTCAAATGATTCAACTCATAATGAGAATTAAAAAATTATACTGACATGGATCAGAGATGAAACCACAAAGAGAAACTGGAAAATACTGTGACATGAATGATAATGAAAATACTGATGAGAACTTGCAGCATGCAGCCATAATGATACTCGCAATGAATTTGTGACATTAAAATGGACATGTCAGAGGGGAAAGGCTGAAAAGCAAAGAGCTAAGCATTCATCTTAAAAAAGTATAAAAAGAACAAATTAAAAACAAAGAATAAAGAAGTGAATGAGAAAGATAAAAGCAAAAATCAATGAAGCAGAAAACAAATTACAACAGAGAAGATCAAAAAGCTAAAATTTGGTTCTTTGCAAAGACAATAAAATTGATAAACCACCAGAAAGACTATCAAGTAAAAAATGAAAGAGAAAACAATTTAAGGAATGTAACAGGGGATATTTAACTTGTATAATAAGAGATTACCAATAACATAATGACAGTAAGTTTGGAGATTTAGATAAACTTTTCTTTTTAAAGATTTATTTATTTTGAAAGAGGACAGGGCAGTCCCGGTGGCTCAGTGGTTTAGCGCTGCCTTGGGTCCAGGCCCTGATCCTGAAGAGAGAGGACAGAGAGAGAATGAGAGACGGGAGGGGTAGAGAGAGAATCTCAAGCAGACTCCACACTGAGTGTGGAGCCCAACGTGGGGCTCTATGTCACAACCCTGAGATCATGACCTGAGCCCTAAACCAAGTCAGACACATAATTGACTGTGCCACCCAGGCACCCGTAGATAAAGTTTTAAAATTTCCATTATTTCTCCAAAGAGGACATTCAGCTGACCAACAGACACATGAAAAGATGCTCAACATCCCTCATCCTCAGGGAAATGCAAATCGAAACCACCATGAAGTATCAGTCACACCTGTCAGGATGGCTAAAATCAACAACACAAGAAACAAGTGTTGGGGAGGATGTGGTGAGAAAGGTAAACCCTCTTGCACTGTTGGTGGGAAAGCAAACTGGTACAGCCACTGTTGAAGACAACATGGAGGTTCCTCAAAAATTTAAAAATAGAACTATTCCACCATTACTGGGTATTTATCCAAAGAATACAAAAACACTAATTCAAGAGGATATATGCACCCCTATGTTTATTGCAGCATTATTTACAACAGCCAAATTATGGAAGCAGCCCAAGTGTCCATCAATAGATGAATGGATAGAGAAGTAATATGTGTGTGTGTATGTGTATACACACACAATGGAATATCATTCAGCCACTGAAAAAGAATGAAATCCTGCCATTTGCAACAACATGGATGCAGCTAGAGAGTATAATGCTAAGCGAAGTCAGAGAAAGACAAATACCATATGATTTTGCTCATATGTAGAATTTAAGAAACAAAACAAACAAGGAAAGGAAAAAAGACAGAGAGAGAGAGAGAGAGACAAGAAACAGACTCCTAACTATAGAGAACAAACTGATGGTAAGTTACCAGAGTTACTATGTTAACTACACTGGGATTAAAAATTAATTTTTAAAAATCCCCATTAAGGCATAACTTACCAAGCTGACACCAGAATAAAGAGAAAGCATAAAAGGTCCTAAAATTAAGTAAACTGAATCCATAATCCATAGCTGTCTCACAAGGAAAACTCCATTTCTAGAAAGCTTCACTATCAAGTTCTACCAAACATTTAAGCAGCCTATAATGCTGTTTACAAAAGCATTCCAGAGAATACAAGAGAATAAAGGTTTCCCAACTGATTTTATGAGGTCAGCATAATCTTTCTGCCAAATCAGACAAGGAAATGATGAGAAAAGAAACGTGTATGTTAGTCTTACTAAAGAACACAGATGAAAATTTCAATAATTGAAAATATTAAACCAAATTTGACATTGTGTACAAAGGATAATACATCACAAGCCAGATTTTAGCCTAGAACTTAAGTTTAATGTTTGAAAATCAATAAATGTAATTTATGATATTAACAGAATAAAAGAGAAAGATTCCACTATAGTAGGCATCTCCACCCCCCCCCACCCACCCCAAAGGATATGTTCTAAAACCTCCAGTGGGTGCCTGAAACTGTGAATAGTACTAAACCCTCTATGTACCATGCTTTTTCCTTTACATACATATATGATAAAGTTTAATTTATAATTGGGCACAGTAAGAGACTAACAGTAGCTAATAATAAAATAGAACAATTATAATACACTGTAATAAAAGTTATGCAAATGAGGTCTCTCCCTTTCTCAAAGTATCTTCTTGTCCTGTACTCTCACCCTTCTTGTGGTGATATGTTAAAATCTCCACATAAAGAGATGAAGTGAAGGGAATGACATAACGTGAAGCTACTACTAACTTTATGACAATTCATCTGCTTGAGAACTCTAGGTGATTGTGGGTAATGGAAACCACAGAAAGCCAAACCTCAGGTAAGGGGGACTGCTGTACCTCTCAAAATAAGCAGAAAAACATTTGATAAAATTCAAAATCCATTCACACTTAAAAAATTTGGCAAATCCAAAATGAAAGGTAATCTCCTTAATCAGATAAGGGGTATCTAAATAAACAAATACCAAACAGCTTGATGGTAAAACACTGAAAGCTATCCTGCTGATACCAGGAGAGAAACACAGACACTTGCTATGGGTTCTGTATAACACTGTATTGGAGTTCTCAGTCAGTGGAATAAGAAAGAGTATATATGCTGAAAAGAAGTAAAAATGTTGTTATTCACAGAAAAAGCTAAAAGGGAATCTACTAAAGAATTTCCATTTCCAAGCAGGATGTAGTAGGTAGCAGAAATCAACTGGTTCTGCTGTGACAACCAGGAAAAAAACAGATTTTTTAAAAATCACATTTTAAAAGATATCAGACCACCATGAAACCAATGAAGACTAAGTGAATTGAAATTTTAGAAAGGAAAAGACCATTCCTAAGTGAGCAAAAATCCCCCATTGGCTATTTTCTTTCCTATACATTTCCTATGTAATTCCTCTTTGAAATTAAATCTGCAATTTGTGCAGACTTAGGGCTGAGAACCATGCCTGCATAGACAGAGACAAAGACAATTCAGTAAAACTTTTCATAGTCCCCTGGGCTGGAATGGGGGATTGTAAGGACCCTGAGACACAAACAGCACGATCTCCCCAGAGGATATTACTAAAGGCATGGGTGGCACAGGAGCTGGGGGTTGGGCCAGAAAAACTGAGTAATGTCCCTCATCAGGCCCTGTGGTGTTCAGGAAGCAATGTCTATGTGCAGAAAGGGCCTGCATTGGCATCAAACACATAACCAAGATATTTGCCAGATTTTGAAGCTGCATAGGCAAGGAAGCATCTAGATGCTGAAAAACACCATGAGTTTTTAAGATATCTATAACATAATACTTGGAATACATAAAAACCATTAACAAAGGACTGCCAGAAAGATAAGTGGGCTAAAGGTATCAGTGGATTTATGAAAGAGGTAGCCAGTAAACGTACAGGTAGCCAGTAAACGTAAAAACATGCTCATCTATAATCAAGAAGTTACAGATTAAAACTACCAGGTAACATTTTGTCCATCCTATTGGCAAAATAATACTTAGAGGCTTTTAAAATTCAGTAATATCAAGCCCTACAAAGGGAAAAAATGCCTACTAAGCCCAATTTAGGTTCACATCCAGTAAGGCTAAACTAGCCTAGCTGGGGCCTTGTTTGCCAGCAGAAGGCCAAGGGATTTTTCTAATCTCCAAAGGATTTGGCAGAAAGTTTATAACACAGACCCATTAAGAAAAGGACCAGTCTAACTGGAAACATCCATTTTCTATTTGTGGCCTAAGGATCAGTATGAAAATGGACAATAAAGAGACACTGATAGAGTAATTAATTTTCTTAAATTAGTGGGCATAATGGGAAAATACTGTCCTGAAAGCAAACATGCATAAATAAATAAGGCTATAGGTGGACTCCAGAGAGTCTTAAATTCTAGGTTAATGGAGTTTGAATTTTACCTGATATGTGATAAGCAGCCAGCCACTGAAGCAGGATGGGGCTTTAAAAATATTTACCTGGCAGTAAATCAGGGAGAATCAGGGAGACTAGTAAGGAAGCTACTGCAACAGTCCTGGCAGAAATAACAAGAGTCTGTTTACAAACTTAAACATTACAACCTTTAGGTTGCCTTAAAATTTTAGTTATGGATAGAAAAAGATTAAATAATACTTGAAGACTATTAGAGGAATAGATACTTGCCTGCTTAATTCTCAACACCATCATGGCAGCAGGTGTGCTGCATAATGAGGTGGCTTTTAATTATTAAGAAGCAAAAACCTTAAAATTACATTGATCAATAATCTCAGACATAAAGGTGACTTTCTACAGGCTTTGGTCAAAAATGATTTTAAGATAATTACAATGTGACATTTTGACAATATAACAAAGAATGATTTAAGGGGTATAATAAATGTTTTTTTTTTAATTAACTGGATGGATCAAATGTTAAAATGCATGTCAAAGGAATGAGAAATTTCAGAAGGTTAACAGCTCGCTGATTAGAAAATTAGCATGTATTTTTGCTTCAATGGTCACTTACTTTCCCTTGATGGGTTCTGGCTGCCTACCCGCCTACCTTCCTCACTCATGCCCAGCAGGGTTCTACGTGGGGAAACTGCCTCCCACTCCAGTCTCCCAATGTGTCTCCCCACTGTGATTACCCACGGCAGATGATTTCAACAGGAAGGTCTTACTATTCTTCTGGTCCAGGGAGGAGGGCCACCACTGTTGCCTCTGTACCTTTTTCCATTCCCAAACCATGCCCTCCCCACAATGAGGGTAAAACGACAACAGCAAAACAACAAAATAAAACCAACCCTAAACAGAAAAATTTTAAACAAAGCCAAGAAGCTTACTCAGGACTCAGGCTAAACCCGGACATCCAAGTTCTGTTTTGTGTACATGAATACTTCAGCATATACTTTCTTCTTCTTTTTTTTCTACCTTTTTAATTGAAATATATTTGACATTTTACATTGTATGGTTTAAGGTATACACAACATGTTGATTTGATACATTTATTTATATATTGCAATGACTGTCAGTGTGGTTCTAGCTAGCACCTTATCACTTCACATAATTATCGCTTTTTATGGTGAGAATAATTAAGATCCAGTCTCTTAGCAAGTTTGTTTTTAAGACAAAATTGTTGCCTATAATTATTTTCTTATTCTTAATGCCTCATTTACATATAGCTCTTATAAAAGCTCTATTTCCACTATGGAAGGTTCAGGCTGTACTGGAAGGAACACAGGTAAGACTAACTCTGGTATCTGGGAGTGTGTGCTGCGTAGTTCAAGGACAGTTACAAAAGTACTTTCATAAAAATGTTAGCAGGAGTGTGAATGTTCTGCACTTCCCAGCAAGTAACATATGAAGTCTCTTGTTGAGTGCCATGCACCCTAGAGCCACTGGAGGTCAGCAGAGATCCTGGTCCCACCTGGGGCAGATTGATGGGACTTCCACATCTAAGGCGGCATGACCACCAGGGAGAGTGATGAATTCAACTTCCAAACTCTCCACACAAAGAGAATGAGAAGGTGAGATAAAGGGAGACCATGATCGACAGCCAAAGAAGAGAGGTCAAGTTTTAATTGTGTGTGTGTACAGAAATTTTGGAAAACAAAGACAATTACAAAGAAGAAAACAAGAACCATTTGTAATCCAACAACCACTGGGGAAAACCACTAGTAACATTTTTTCCCCTTCAAAGATTTATTTATTTATTTGAGAGACAGCTTGAGTACGGTGGGTGGGAGGGTGGGCAAAGGGAGCCAGAATCCTCAAGTAGACTCCCCACTGAGCACGGAGGTCAATGCAGGGCTCAATCCCAGGACCCTGAGATCATGACCTGAGTCAAAATCAAGAGTCAGCCACTCAACTGACAGCTACCCAGGTACCCCAACATTTTAATTATATCTTGCTGACTTTGAATAAAAGTTGTTTAACAAGCAGTGACATGTTTCAATGGAGAAAAAATGAACTCTGAGGTTAGTCAAATAGTTAAGAGCCAGCATCAATACTTGCAGAATGGGTATCAGCCGCTTGGAAGAAAATCCTAGAAAAAGCAGAATAATGCTCTTTAATCAAGAGCATTACCAACACTCTTAATGGCACAGAAGTCGATATTATGTGGAAAAACACAAAAATCAATTACTCAGAATTGGAAAGTGATGTACAACAGTCAGATTCTGAATGTGAAATTGTTTCAGGATTACTTGAGCAAATTTATTTTCCTTTTGAGATACACACACTAACGATATGATGAAAAAATCCTCAACTCTAAAATACTTATGATAAAAATTCTGATAAGCATTGTGCTGTAGTTCAATTTTTCTTAGTTTTTTTTTCTTAGTTTTTTTCTCAGTTACAGATTATAAGTGTGCCTTATAATCAATGACAAATTAGATTTGATGAAATACTGCAGAAAATACTTAATCATATTGTTGGGAGATGAGAGAGCCCATCTGAAGTACCTACAAAACTAACCGTTCATAAATGCTGGCTACTACTTATTATACCTACCCATCCATCTTTTCAACAACTATAATGGTGCATCTCCTTTGAGCTAGGCACCATTCCAGTGCTGGGGACACAAGGGTAAAAAGACATGGTCCCTGCGATTACAGAGTTTACAATTTATCATTATTGTTGTCATCAGTACTATTACGATTACTGCTGCTACTAATTGTTTCCACAGGCTAGAATCTTAAATGAAATTCATAAGACTCTTAATTCGCAATTTATGTACCAAAAAGATGTACCAGTGTGGATTTCCTAAGTACAGTATAAGAGAAACCCTCCATATGTCAACAATAAATATATCTTCACCAGAGGTGCAGAGATTCCTTTTAGGGATCTCCCAGGTGGGAGAAGATGAAAGGGTGACCGTCAGATGTGTGACATGTCTAAAACTGGGCATCCTAGTCCTGAGCAGGATGAGTGAGGATACCTGTTCTGCCCAGCAGGTGGGGGACAGGTGGTTCCACAACTTTCTGGCTCTTATTTCTCTGTAATCATCCTGACTTACTTTCCCTTTTTCTCTTCCTCCTACTCTCCTCCTCCCACTTTGTTCCCTATATTAAATGCAATAGAGAATTCAGGGGCTCAGAAAGTGAACTAAATTTTAACAAGCGTTACATTGGGGTTTCAAAATATATAGTTAAGCTTAAAACCCTAAGCTTCCTGATGACACTCTAGTGTCAGTCTGAGTTCAAAATTCTCTTTCTATACCACCCCCTCCACCCACCGCTTTGGTGGGGAGAGAGGTCAGGGGACAGGGAGAGGAGACCAAAGCTGCTGCATCTAGTTCATACTCAGATGCAAAAGGGCCAATTGGGTGAAATGCCTGTTATATCTTCCTTTACCTTCTTTCTATTATTGGCCTATCTAGCTGAACGTTTGTCAAAGTAAGTCCTAGGAAAGGCATACAAAGAAGTGAGGTCAAGGTGGGACACAAAGCAATCCATGGCATGCTGACAGGTGGAGGAGGGAGAGAGAAGGAAATGCAGGCAGCAAACTGGCCAAGGGTGGTCTGCAGCTGTGCACAGAGACCAGGCTCTCCCCACCAACTAGCAAAGTGGCATAGAGGACAACTCTCAAAGTATTCCCAACACATTCTAAGGAATGAGTACACATATTTCCTCCCTAAGGGACTACTTTGAAAATACTCACTTGGAATGATTTATGAAAAGTAGAGTCATTACATGTTAATATTGTTATATAATTATGTTGTTTGTGTTTTGACCTTATGGTCTCATCGCATCCTTAATTCTTTCTCTTTTTTTTTTTAAGATTAATTTTTTTTTTTTTTTTTGAGAGGGAGAGTTTGAGCAGGGGGAGGGGGAGAGGGAGAATCTTGAGCAAACTCCTTGCCCAGCGCAGAGCCCGACATGGGGCACAATCCTATGACCCTGAGGTCATGACCTGAGCCGAAATCAAGAGTCAGGCCATTAAGCAACTGATCCAGTCAGACACCCTCATCCTTAATTCTTAAACAGGGCTGGTAAAGAAAAAAAAAAACTAACACAGCATTGGCAGAAATTCCCAAATGCAAGACAATATACAAAATTTATGGCTAAGACAGATTTCACAACTAAATTCAGATATAGGTCATACCTCAATTTGAGCTTGCAACGTACTATGAAACAATAAAATAGTCATTAAAGTTCTAAAAAATTCAAGCAAACCAAGGTTGATTCATACATTTTGCCACATTAATTTCTTCCAAAAACCCATGTTGGGTTTTGTCAAGTCTTTCACAGCATGTATTGATAAGATAAGCTGGTTTTCTTTATTTTACCTACTGATGAGGGTTCATTCTATTTCTTAATATTAACCCATCTTTCTATTATGGGCATAAATGCCACCTGGTAATGGGAGGCTATTCACAAAGGCGTATCTACCTTCCATGACACCTGGAAATAAGGCAGACATGCTTATGCCCAGGAGATAGCAACTCATGAAAGAAGACAGTTTCAAGAACAATAAAATGGCCTCAAGAGCCAGACCTGCTCACAGGAGGTTTGCACTGAAAAATTCCCGACAGCCACCAAGAGAACTGGGTCAGTTTCCAGAAGGCATCAAACGGCTCTAAGTAGTATTCAAAATGCCATTAAGTCTATTCAAGAAAATTCTTTTTAAATTCAATGACTCTGCTGAAGGTCATTTATCACAGTAAAAATAAAAAGAAATTACAATTAATAATATCACGCACATCTGTGCAAATTTCGAGCTTCTTCCACAAACAGTTTCTCTCAAGCAACAAGAAGAGCACTCCTTCTTGCTCTTAACCAAAGACAAAGTACAGGCTCAGAGACTTTTTTTTTTTTTTTTTTTTTTTTATTTATGATAGAGAGAGAGAGAGAGAGAGGCAGGAGAAGCAGGCTCCATGCACCGGGAGCCTGATGTGGGATTCGATCCCAGGTCTCCAGGATCACGCCCTGGGCCAAAGGCAGGCGCCAAACCGCTGCGCCACCCAGGGATCCCAGAGACTTTTTTTTTTTAAGGTTTTATTTACTTGAGAGAGAGCACAAGCACGAGCAGGCGGAAGGGCAGAGGGAGAGGAAGAAGCAGACTCCCCTTTGAGCAGGGAGCCCGATGAGGGGCTGTATCAGAGATTCCATGACTGTGGGATCATGACCTGAGCCAAAGGCAGATGCTTAATGGACTGAGCCACCTAGGAGCCCCAGGCTCAGAGACCTTTTATACCAACTTTGTATTTTGAAAAATTCCCAACTTACATAAAATATGAAAAAGTAATATGATGAACACCTGTACACCCTCACCTAGATTTAACACCTTATCACATCTGATTACCAGATTTCTTTCTAGATACACATGCACGCGCGCGCGCACACACACACACACACACACACACTGTTTATGACAGGCGCTGACTCAAATTCAGTGATTTTCTTAAGTAACTTGTCCAACTGTATATAACTTTGGTAAGCAGTGGGCTTCTAGTATTAGAACAGAGAATTCTGACTTAGTGGAGTCTGGGCCACACGGTATAGCAATAGTAATACTGCATACATATAGTTTCATTTTTGTTTATACACTGACCCATTAGAAATCATTTAAACAAGGATGCTTGGGTGGCTCAGCAGTTGAGCATGTGCCTTTGGCTCAGGTCATGATCCCAGGGTCTGAGGATCGAGTCCTGCATAGGGCTCCCTGCGAAGAGCCTGCCTCTCCCTCTATGTCTATGTCTCTGCCTCTCTCTCTGTGTCTCTCATGAATAAATAAATAAAAATCTTTAAAAAAAATCATTTAAACAGATTATGATATAATTTGCAACAGACATTTTTAGTCATTTTTATATAGAAATGGGGGAATTCCCAGTTTCTATGAGAAATCCAAATTAAGTTACTTCATTTTGACCTTCAAAATACTAGAGTTACCTGGGACAAGCTGTACACTCCTGGGCTCTAGTCAAGCTCCTTGAACTTACTCCAAAATCCTAGTAAATTACTCAGCCCCTCTAGGTCTTTGAGTATCTTCATCTGTAAAATGATCACATACTCCCACACTCTCAAAGTCTTGGGTTCTTCCCATCTCAGAAACTTCACATCTGCTCCTCCTTCTGTCTGAAATACTCTTTTTCCCCTATTTCCCTTAAAAGTCCTACTCTTCCTTCAGGCCTTGTAGCATTGTCTCACAAGGGACTTCTCTATCCCCCAGACAAACTCAGACCTGATTATCCCAGCATCAACACCTCTCTTCGGCAGTTATCACAACGAGCAATTGTGTATTTACTGCTCTTGTCTTTCTGAGTCTACCTGGTTCATTGCTATATATCTAGAAACTATGCATACCACATGACAAAGGGTACACTGTATATAAAACTTTTTGTTGGATGAAAAGTAACACTGACTCAAGGGGCTGTGGTGAAGATAACTAAAATAATGCGTGTAAGAGCATGCCTAAATCCAAGTGAACACTATATACATAGTTTTTTTCCTGGCAATATGACGAGAAACTTTTTACAGGAACTTTTCCAAGAGATAACACTCTTACTTTGGATAGAAAGTCTGGGTGATGGATATCAGAAGCAAGACAGACAGATTAAAATATCAGACGGTAGGACAGAGTAGGCTGCCACAGTGCCAGAAGGTAATATACATATGTGGGCAGGATGATTATCTTCAGCCCAAAGTCATCTTCTGCCTTTGCTAGAAAGCTTTATATAGGTCCTCTATCTCAGAGAAATTAATCCTAAAGCAACCAGTAGGTCCACTTGCCAAAAAGAATACTGTAAGGATATACAGACCACAAAAAGTAAAACTGTTTTTATTTGCATACAACATAATCATCTACATGGAAAATCCTATTGTATTTATATAAAACCTATTTGAATTAGGTGCCAAGACACAAGATCAATATACAAAAAACAGTTGTATTTCTTACAATTAGGAATTAAAATGTAAAACTCAATGCCACTTATAACAGCACCAAAAAATAATAAATACTTAGGGATAGATTTCACGAAGATGTGAGACAAAAATACAAAACAAAACAAGACAGACAAACCCAAAATGAGGATATTTTACAAAATACTTGACCATTACTCCTCAAAACTATCAACTGTCAAGACTTGATGTCTAAATGAACTATCCTGGATCTTGGAACAGAAAAAGGATGTGGGTAGAATCACTGATAAAATCTGAATAAAGTCTTTAGTTTAAAGTCTACAGTTCAGCTAAGAATAATATACACCAGTGTTAGTTTCTTAGCTGTAACAAATGTATCATGGAAATGTGTCAACATTAGGGTAAACTGAGTAAGGTCTAAAAGGGAACTCTGTACGCAAAGATAATACTTTGCAACTTTCCCCCCTCATTTTGGTTAGAAATCAACAAGCTGATTCTAAAAGTCATACAGAAATCCAAAGCGACTAAAATAGCAAAACCACTCTGAAAAAAAGATCAAAGTAGGAAGATTTTTATACTACTGACTTTAAGGCTTATTATAAAGCTACAGGAATCTAGAAAGTGTGGTACTGGGGTTAACAAAAACAAAGAAGTCATAGACAAATACATCGACACTACAGAATAGACAAATGAGAAATAGATCCATACCTGTATGTTCAGTTGATTTTGAAAAAGATGCAAAGTCAATGAAGAAAGGATAGTCCTTTCAACAAATAATATCAGAACAGCTTGATAATTATATGCAAAAAAAAAATGAACACCAACTCCTACATTGTGCACCACATGTAAAAATTAACTCTAAATGGGTCACAGAGCCAAATGTAAAACTTTATACTATGAAATTTATGAAAGCAAACATACCAGAAAATCTTTGTGATCCTGAGGCAAAGATTTCTTAGATACAGCATCAAAAGCATAATCCATTTTTAAAATAAGTAAATTGGACTTCGTCAAAT
This sequence comes from Canis lupus baileyi, assembly GCF_048164855.1. Lineage (NCBI taxonomy): Eukaryota > Metazoa > Chordata > Mammalia > Carnivora > Canidae > Canis > Canis lupus. Next base: position 58,810,900 of record NC_132847.1, read on the forward strand.
TCAGAATATAAGGCCTTCAAAGGACACTCTCAAACAGAATTGGAGGTCTCACATTTCCTCATATTAGAACTTATTGGGGCAGCCCTGGTGGCGCAGCGGTTTAGCGCCACCAGCAGCCCGGGGAGTGATCATGGGGACTGGGGATCAAGTCCTACAGCGGGTACCCTGAATGGAGCCTGCTTCTCCCTCTGCCTGTGTCTCTTTCTCTGTGTGTGTGTGTCTCTCATGAATAAATAAATAAAATTAAAAAAAAAAAAAAAGAACTTATTATAAAGGTACCATCATTAAAAAAAAAAGTACAGTCATCAAAAACGTGTGGTCCTGGCATAAAGAAATATACATAGACCAATGGAATAGAGCAGAGAGCCCAGAAACAAAGCCTCAAACATGTGGTTAAATGTTTTTTGACAAATAGTACCAAGATCACTTAATGGGGAAAGGAAGGTGTCATCAACACCAATCCTGGAAAACTGGATGTCCCCATCTAAGACGGTGCTAGGAAAACTGTATATGCACATGCAAAAGAATGAAATTGGATCCTGACCTTGCACTCTATACAAAAATTAACTCAAAATGATAAAGAAGTAAACATAAAACCTACATTGTAAGCTCTAAGAAGAAAATGTAGAAGAGTTCCAGAACATTGGATCTGCAATGATTTCTTGACTATGACCCCAAAAGCAGAGGCAACAAATGTAAAAACAGATAAACTGGACATCAAAATTTAAAATTTCTGTGCAGAGGATATAATCAACAAAGTGAAAGGCAACCTACAGAATGGGAGAAAACTGCATATTATATATCTGATAAAGGGTTAATATCCAGAATACAAAGAGAACTCCTATGACTTAACAACAACAAAAAAAATCACCTGATTAAAAACAGGGCAAAGGCCTCAGACTATTTCTCTAAAGATACGCAAAAAGCCAAAAGGCACAGGAAAGACTGCTAACTCTGGGAAATAGACTGCTAACTCTGGGAAACGAACTAGGGGTGGTAGAAGGGGAGGAGGGCGGGGGGTGGGAGTGAATGGGTGACGGGCACTGGGGGTTATTCTGTATGTTAGTAAATTGAACACCAACAAAAGGCACAGGAAAAGAGGCTCAACGTTATTACTCAGGGAAATGCAAATCAAAACCAGGATGAAGAAGCATTTTACTCCCTTTAGGACAGCTATGATCACAAAAACAGGAAATAACAAGTGTTGGCAAGGACACAGAGAAAACTGGAATCCTTGTCCACTGCTGGTGGGAATGCAACATTGGGACAGCTACTGTGGAAAATAGTATGATGGTTCCTCGAAAAATTTTAAATTTAGTTACCATGTGATTCAGCAATTCTACTTCCTTTTTTTTAACCTATTCTACTTCTGAGTATATACCCAAAAGAACTAAAGCAAAGCCTTGAAGAGGTATTTCATACCATTATTCAAAATAGCCAAGAGGTGGAAATAACCCAAGTGTCCATCAACAGATGAATGGATATACAAAATGTGGTATACACACACAATGGAATATTACTCAGCCTTAAAATGGAAGGAAATTCTCACACATGCTGCAACATGAATGAACCTTGAGAACATTAACATTACACTAAACAAAATAAGCCAGATAACAAATATTGTTCGATTCCACTTATGTGAGGTATCTAGAGTAGTCAAATTCATAGAAATAAACAGTAAAATGGTAGTTTCTAGAGACTGGAGAGAGGGGGACATGGGGAGTTGTTTAGTAAGTGTAGTGTTTCAATTTTATAAGCTCAAGTTCTGGAGACTGGTTGTACAGCAATGTGAATATACTTAAAGCCACAAAACTGTAAAATTAAAAATGGTAAAGATGCCAAAATTTATGTTCTGTGGATTTTACTACAATTAAAGAAAAAGGCATTCTTACAAGAGTAGAATGAGGGAAAATATTTGCAAATTATACATTTGAAAAAGAACTTATATTCATAATTTGTAAAGGGCTCTCAAAACCCAGTAAGAAATTATAATTTAACAGACATGTTAAATTAATTAGACTGACCACACCAAGTGTTGGTAAGAATATGGAACAACAATATAGAACAACTGGAATGTGTCTATACTGCTAGTAGAACTATAAAAGAGTACAAATACTTTGGAAAGCAGTTTGGCAATGTATTGAAAAGTTGAATATACACTAACTTATGACTCAGGTATTTCACAGCTAAATATTTGTCCAGAAAATATGAAAATATATGTACAATGTACCTAAATGTTTTATAGCAGTTTTATTTGTAATAGCCCCAAACGGCAAACAACCCGACCGTCTGTCAATAAGGGTATAAACTAAAAAAAATAAATAAAAAAAAAAATAAGGGTATAAACTAAATGTGGTGCAGAGCCATAGAATGGAATGCTACTCAGTAATAAAAATGAATGATATGTGCAACATCTCAAAATAACCAGGCTGAGTAAAAAAAAAAACCACCACACACACACACACGCACACATATATGTGTATATATGTATGTATACACATATATATACACACACTAACACAACAGAGGATCCCACTTATATAAAATCCTAGAAAATGCAAACTAATCTCTAGTTAACAAAAAGCAGTTCCTTGGTCCCCTGGGACCAAAGGGGAGAGAAAGGGACCACAAAAGGGAACAAGAACAATTTGGGGAATGACCTATATGCTGGTATCTTGATTGTGGCGATGGCTTCACAGGTGCAGACATGTGTCAAACATTAAATTTTATAATTTAAACTTGTGCAGTTTATGCTAATCATATCTCAATAAATCTTCTTTTAAAAAGAAACAAATCCTACCAAAGAACAACATGCCTAACACATTTCTCCCCAGACCACAGGATTATTAATAAGGTCCTTTCAGTTTAAAACCTCTACATTTCAAATGGCACATAAGGAGTGACCCAGGGGGTACTCTTACAATCTCTACAGAGAGTGGAAAATGTGAATAAATCATTAATAAGGATTTCATAATGGCACTTTTAAAAAGTGAAGAATTACACAGAAGGGATAAAATACTTAGAATATACAGTGTCTCATGTATAACTTTCATTAGTAAAAAATTAATTTTGTAGATCTCTCTGGTGATCAAAAAGCATGTGAACTATGGCTATTTACTCCTATAAAAAGAGAGCCTGATTAACAGTAGTAATGTTAGATCTATCTAAAAAGTAAGTTAATCTGTTTAAAATTCAGAATAAATGATATTTATGGTTCAACAAGTTACTTTCTCTTCCCAATGACTGTAAGTTTGAGAGCACAATTTCATATTTTAAAGTCCAAATTCAGTGAAAGTTAGGGACTACTATCTGTACTGTAACATCTAATTAAATACACAAAAAAATTGAAAGATTTGAAATGAGAGCCTACAACAAAACACCATGTCTGTCAGTAAAAAGTGGGAGGAAAGATTCAGAGCGCAGTGTGAAAATGCAGTCCATGCCTGTACTGACAACCTTTTACTGCTCCCTTCATCCTATCTAGTTATGAATCTCGCAGAAATGAGGGCTATGGTTTGTAGAATACTGAAATGTTTTGCTGTTAGCCATTTCTGTACCAATAACTCCCCAAAAATGTTTCTTAACCTAAACAGAAATGAAGCTAATATCTAGTCAGGAGATCTGGATTCTAACTCTGATTTGACTAGATATTAAGCTGTCTGACACTGGTTAAGTCACTTTATTTCCATTTCCATTTCTTCTCATTAAAACAAAAAGCTAGTGTACACATATGTACTAATTCTAATTATCAGGCTAAGAGCAAAGGGTAGGCGATTTGCAGAAAGCTGGGCTGTATTCAGGCCAACTCGCCAATCACTCAATGCAGGAAGTTTTTAATGAGCAGTCTCTGTCTCCCAGAAACTGTCAGATGCATGAGACTCAAAGATTAATAAGTAGTTTGGTCTCCACTAAAAGGGAGTATTAAAAAGATGAAAAGAAAAAAGTTCCTGCCTTTGAAGAACGGACACTGTAACGGGTGAAACCACTAACACACAATGAACTGGAACTCCAAAACACAGCGAGTCGGATACCCTGAGCGAGGAAAGTTCACGCGTGATGGACGCACTAGAGAGGAAACACCACTGTAGGCTCACCAGCCCAATCTGTCATGTATTAGCAAGATCTGTCATGTATACAGAAAACCACCCTCCACTGGGACAAGTAAAATCCAGGAGGCCAGACGATAAGTGAGTCTAACCTAAGTATCTCAATAACTGTAATCCACAACTACAGATAACTATACCTCAAGGACAGTCTATGCCAATTTTAGTGGAATTTTTAAAGAACAGAAACACAAAAATTTGACATAGTTTTATCTCCAATGACTACAAATGGTATTTCTGTAGGACTCTAAAACAGATCTATTTTTCCCTAAAACTTTATTTCAATTTTGTCTTGATTTTGGTATTCGCTTTGGCAGAAAACATTGATAGTTATGATTTACTACCTGTATGCTTATTCTACTATACTTTAATTTAAAAAATTAATTACTTTGCAGGCAAAATGCAGGCAAAAGTATTATAAGTACATAAAGATTAACATTTAACCAAAAGTCACTAGAACCTTCCATCTAAAGCAGGAATTTTTTTTAGCATTAAAAAAGAAAAAAGAGAGGAGAGTGTGTGTGTGTCCGTGTGCGCACGAGTGCACAGAGGAGAGGTGGGATGGGACAATTCCTTCCAGATTTCTTAGTGAGGTACTTACAGTGCTGATCACAATCAACTCTGGCAAACACTACTTGATTTTCATTTGGATATTCTTCCTTAATGACATTTGAAGCTTCCTCAAAAATTGGATGCAACATTTGGCTGAAACGACACCTATACACAAAGAAGGATACCAATTAAACTGAGAAGCGGAAGCAATAAAATCTTATTTCAGTTATCATCGATTGATATGTTGTATATGTACAATAAAGAGCTTCTGAGACAATTGCATAGTTGATGTAGTCATGGCACTGGATGTCATTCATTGAAGATGAAGACAGTTTTGAATTCAAAGACTACTCCAATTCAAAGACTGTACAAGTAAAAGATTTTGGTTTTTTGTACCTTAAGAAAATGGCCAATATTATAAAGCACACAGCTAAGGATCTCTCACAGAGACCAAGAAACAAGTCTGAAATAAGCCCTCTACGATGGATCCACCTGGACTTGCAACTCCTAAGACTTGGGCATTTATAAAAGAAATTAGCTTTCTCTAAATAATGAACATATTTTTAGACTACTATACAGAATCTTTAAGATGGTAAATTTATTGCAAATACTAGTCTGATTCACTTGACTAGGTCAGCCAAATCTCACAGCAAGTTAGCATACTAAGTAAGTTGCATGACAAGAATATATAGTATATAATATAATGTGCCCTGTCAAAATTTACCCCTGGTTAAAATAGGCTTTCATATCTATAAATGTATTAAATATATTAAGTTCAGGAGCAAAAACATTAAATTCCTAAACAAGACTTCCTATTCACATTTCCTTTGTCGTTTCTGATTGTTTGTTTATACTTTTACAAAGGAGCACAAGCCCTACGGTATTCTAGAAACTTGATACTTTTTTTTTTGTTTTGTTTTTGTTTTTGTTTTTGTTTTTTGAAACTTGATACTTCTAATTTTTTTTTTTTTTTAATTCTGATTGTCTCTTAAGCAGGCCAACTACCTCAGAACTATGCTGTAGGTCATTAAAGGGACCTGATAAGAAAGAGAAGAAGAATCAGAATCAGCACACAGCCAGCTGGGTTAGAATAGTCATTCTTATATGAAAAAGGTACTGAGTATTTGCTAACAAACAAAACAAAACTATAATTGCTCCTACTGCTTCCAGAGGCCTTTTCCACCAAGAAATTTACTTCAATGAAGCCTGTGAACTCTTTTATCCGCAGGTGATTAGGTCATACATATTAACTATAATGCAACAAAAGTCTGATAAAGCCTATGAAAGGTTATAAACTCTATGCTTCCTCCCTATTTCTTTTTTTGTAGGTAACTTCCTCTAGCCCACTCACCTGACTTCCTAAGGAGATGTCCTAGAACATATCAAGGAGACACAATCTGTATCTTCAATCTCTTGCTCTCAAGTGGCTCATTCCTCTTTTATCATTCTTAAATCTCTCCCATCTGGGATAGGTGGGTGGGGTCTGTGGACATCAGGGACCGTGTCTTATTTGACTATGTATTCTAATAAGCATTTCAATATATGTCTGTTAAATGATTAAACTGATAGAATGGAGAAACAGGAAAGGCTAGGTCCACAAGGTTTTAGTTTCTTTTTTTCCTTTTTTTTTTGAGAGAGAGAGAGAGAGAAAGGGAGAGAGACAATCCTAAGCAGGTAAGCAGGTTCCATGCCCAGTGCAGAGCCTGACATGGGGCTCAACCTCATGACCCAGAGATCATGACCTGAGCCGAAACCAAGAGTCAGACAACTTAACCAACTGAGTCGCCCAGGCACCCCAAGTCTGTAGGTTTTTAAAGTTTGCTGAAAATAGGGTGCTGGAGGCCAGGGGAGGCAAAGGATAGGAACCGAGGAATGGTTTCTTGAAGAATTAGGATATGGCCTAGTAAAGAATTAGTGGACAGGCTCTGGGCTTAAGGGCAAGGTAAAGACATTACATAAGAGGCACCTTCTTTCTGGATTGTCCAGTTTGCTGCCCAGTAAGCATTTAAGTACAGGTTCATGTTTAAAACAGGATCTATTTTAATACCAGAAGGTGAATGGGAAATATGAAATAAAAGCTCAACCACAATATTATCATACTTTCATACACATGTATCCACACATATGAAAGTTATATTTATAAAAGTAAGATAACAAAAGCAATAAATTAAAAGGAAGGATCATCTGAATCCAATCTCCAATCTAGTGCTTGAATCTACCCTTCACAAATCAACCAAATGGGTAACAGTCTTTGCAGGGACAACTGGGAGTATTTACTAGTGTACTTACTAGTATGACCTAGTAGGGTGGAAAAAAATAAGCTTTGGAGTTAGACATACCTGAGCTTAAATCCCAGTTCCACCACTTACTAGCCGTATGACCTTTCTGAGCCTCAATTTCCTCAACCTAAAATGGAAATTATAATACCTACCTGCAGGGTAGTTCTGAGCATTAAAAACAATGTACATAAAGAGCCTGGTACATAAAAGCATTATTAAGTACCTACTATGGTTCATCACTCTCCAAGCCATATTAGTATTTTTAGGCAGCTCTATTAGAGAATTTTCCCTTAAGCTGTGCCACATTCATAACTTCCAGACACAACTCAGAATCTAGCCTTTGCGGCCACAAGTATAAACCTATGTCTTATGGTCAATTACCTAAGATTTTTTTCAGTTGAATAAAAGAGTACTAATTCACGAACAACTCAAGGTGTTCTTTGGATAATGTTTTCCCAAATAACTACAATTAGTCCACATATCCAATTTAGCTTTTGTGACAAGGTCAGTGGCACATTCTATTTCTCTTTCTTACAACACACAAAATTCCCTCAATCAAGAGAATTGCGTTCTAGTTTTAACTCTGCCACAACTCTGTCAGGTAACCTTGGGAAGCCACTTTACTCCTCTGGGTCTCAGTTTTATTTTTAAAGTGGATTGGACTAGATATCTTAAACCCAATTTTGTGGCTACTGTTACATGTGGACAATCCCAATGTACCTTGGAAAATGCTACCTTGGTTATACATTTTAGAAATGGCATTTTCTCTGTGTATCTTCAACATTTTACTGATATTACTTAAATATCTATACTATACATCATTCATTCAGTATATATCTAATATGTACTTATCTGCCAAGTACTATGCAGAATACCTGGAGATTAATGCTGAAAAAAGATAGATATGGTAACTTTTCATAAAGCTAAGGCTGTAGTAGGTAACAACAAAACTACAGCATACAAGTGTTATGATGTGCTAAGTGAGTAGTGTCATGGGAAGATAGAAAAAAGAGTTGGAATAGGGTGAGAATATTGATGTAGGAGGGTGACTTAGAGAAAACAGCATCTAATCTAAGACTTGAAAGATGTTTAAGACTTAACTATATAAATAAATGGGTGAGAGAAGAGTGACCCAATCAAGCAGAGAAAGTATCATGACTAAAGGCCCAGTGATGAAAGAGTAGAGAATATCGCAGAAACCGAAAGACTTTCAGTACAACTGGAACATAATGTGGGAGTGGAGAGAGGCAAGACATACGGATGTAGAGGTATGGTAACTTTAGGTCTGAAGTCACTAGGGGCTTTCTAGACCAAGGTAAGGGACTTCAGACCTAAAGTTAATGGAACACCATTTAAGGGTTTTAAGAGGAGATATAACCCTATTCAGTATGCACTTTAGGTAGACCACTCTGGCTTACTTTAAAGAGAACAGAATGAGACACATAAGACATGAGGCACAGAAAATTAATTAGGAGACTGTCACAGGAATCTAGGTAAATTGGACTGTGGCCTAAACTAAGGAGGTAACAACTACCAGGCAATAAACCTCAAAGGGTCTACCAGGCAATAAGCCTCAAAGGGTCAAATAAGATACAGATTATCAGGGAATAAGGATTATGTGAGAGTTTCAAAACTTCTCTCCAGCTCAAGTTCCCTTCTACCTATCACCATGTCACATTCTTTAACATCTACTACATGTTACGCAGTGGTTTTAGATGCCAGGAATGTTCAGTAAGACATTTTATCTGCTCTCAATGTTGGTCTGCACAAGTATAAAAGATAAAATAATGTAGTAAGAATAAGAAAGTGGTATCCGGTACTATATGACACAAAAGACAAGAATCTGATTCAGACAGGGGAAGGAGTAAAGGCTTCCTAGAAGTAATAGATGATATATGTTTAAAAAGTATCAATATTATTTTTCCTTCTAAACTTGCCACACCCACATCCTCACCTCCAAACACTGCCCTACTTCCTCAGTCAGGAAAAATACAGAACTGCAATATATACTCCTGTGGGGCGGGGCAGGGGGTGGGAGGCTTAGATTTGAGTTTTTGTAACTGCTTTTAAGATGTGGAATAGTAGAATCAGATACATTTTTCTCTTAAAACACAAATAATCATGAAATTAAGCTGCTCCCTTTGTGACTGAACCTTAATTTTGTATATGAAATATTGTCTCACATAAGAAAAAAAGGCTTTCCCCTTCCCCCTTTCTAGCAAAGAAAAATTCACACATAGCAAGATAAAAGAAAAAAACTAAATGATGCAACTTCATTCTCCCTACCCCAAGAAACAAAAACAAAAATAAGACTCTTACTTACCAGTCAGCATAAAAATTTACTAAAGCAACATCAGCATTATCTGAAATTGAAAAACAAAACCAAACAATCTAAGTTAATTGTGTCCACATAACTGGCATAATCAAAGATATGGTTTTCATCATGGTCTTTTTCCCATTTATGTAAAGGTCCACTAAAAACACACAATAACAATTAAGTTACCTCTCATTCAGAAACCCATATACAGAGTCATGGACAGGTAATATAATTTGTGTGAATCCCTGATCCTTTTCTCTATATCCTCCATTTTTATACCTTCATTGAATGAATATAAAACAAAAGGGGAATCAAATCCAGATCAGGAAAGTAAACTATTAAATAGCCTATTCTCATTAAAAAATATTAAATAGGAGCAGCCCCGGTGGTGCAGCGGTTTAGCGCCGCCTGCAGCCTCGGGTGTGATCCTGGAGACCCGGGATCGAGTCCCACATCGGGCTTCCTGCATGAGCCTGCTTCTCCCTCTGCCTGTGTCTCTGCCTCTCTCTTCGCTCTCTCTGAATGAATAAATAAATAAATCTTTTAAAAAAATATATTAAATAGGGGATCCCTGGGTGGCGCAGCGGTTTGGCGCCTGCCTTTGGCCCAGGGCACGATCCTGGAGATCCGGGATCGAATCCCACGTCGGGCTCCCGGTGCATGGAGCCTGCTTCTCCCTCTGCCTGTGTCTCTGCCTCTCTCTCTCTCTCTCTCTCTCTGTGTGTGTGACTATAATAAATAAAAATTTTAAAAAAATATTAAATAGCCTACTTTCATTAAAAGTGAAGTGAAATGATCTTGATTTTATCTTTTTTTTTTTTTTTTAAGAGAGAGCATGAGTATGAGTGGGGATGGGGGTGCAGAGGGAGTAGGAGAGAAAGAATCTTAAGCAGGCCCCAAAGCAGGGCTCGGACCCACAATCCCAAGTTGAAATCAAGACTCAGAAGCTAAAATGACTGAGCAACCCAGGCAACCCTTAATAACCCATTTTTTTATCTCCTATGAGTAACTGAGAACTGGCTGTGCAAGAACATTCTATTTCACAAAAAAGACCTGTGTAATTAAGCTATTTCTAAAGTTCAGATGTCTCTCCTAGTTGCAACAAGTAAACTACAACTAATAATGTTGCATAACATGCACATTTTCTGGTTCTTATCCATTAAAGAGCTCTTCTTTGTTATAAAAATAAAGTATCATTTACATATGAGAATGTGAAGTCAAGAGAAAGATACCTTTGTTTCTTTTGCCTAAACTTCATACATAAACTCAAGTACTCATAAAAATAAAGCATAGAGATATTCTAGAATTTGAAAAATGAAAGGAGAATGATTTGTGAGTTTCAGTTCCCTTCTTCTTTTTTTACTCTCGAAGCACTTTTTATACACTTACTTCTTCAATCTGAAGCAGTGGTTCACCAACTGTACTCTCTGGACCAGAAGCAGGAGCAGCAGGTAGAAATTTACAGAAATGCAAATTCTCAGCTGGGGTCTACTGTTTCTGTTAGAAACTTGGAACCAGACTTAGCAGTACAGATATTAATAAGTCCTCCAGGTGACTCATGCATGCTAAAGGTTATATAGAACCATTGCTCTAAAGAGATCCCATAATGTGGGACAGACTTTTTAGCATTTAAAACCAGTTCCAAGAACACAAAACAGTATATGATGCTCAATGAATAACTCCTTTTACTCTTAACATTTTTCATTTTGTTCCGCTCAAACCAGTGGATGAAATGGAGTGCTTTTTAAAAAGCAGCAGCAAGAAATCATTTATGCGTTGTACATTTTCTTAAATCTCCTAAATTAAGATTTTCTATCAACCATGTGTTCACCTTCCTTCTACTACTTTTAAAAACAGAAATGTTTTTCCCAAGTTAGCTTTATCCATATTCGCACTGTCAGCAAAGCATTCAGTAAAATATTTACTTAACTTAATGAGCCAATGACAATAAAAGAGATCAGAGGGGGTGAATTAATTAAAAGTTTAAAAAGACAAAAGATTTCTAGACTATGTCCTAAGATCATTTAGTAACACAGTTCCCACTGTGTGAACATTTATTATTGCACAGTGGGACCTGCTGACCTGTAAGTAAGCTCTTGCAAAAATACTTTATGAATTGTTAACAGTAGTACTTAAGACAAGGCAAAGAAATAAAACAAGACCAAAAGTTTATTTGTAACACAGGAAAGGAGACTTACACATTTTAAGAAATCTTACTAAAAATCAAAACCAAAAGTGCTTTGTTAATTCAGGAAACCATGAAGCTAATCAGAATGCCAGCTCCTCAACTGTTCTCGTAATTGAGATTTAACTTTGTTTTTGTATATAAACCAGCTCTTTTAAAAAAAAAAGTGTTCTTTAAAAATATCGAGGTACTTACTTAAAATGTCATCTATATTCTCTGTATCAAGACTTGTTATTTCGGTTGTTACAGGAGTAAAAACCCAGGTTACCTGGAAATTTTAAAAATGCAAAATTAATAAGTGTTTCCATAAAAGGCAAGTAATACAGAAAGGCTAATAAAAAGAAAATTTATTAATTAAGTTGGTTCCACTTGTTATTTACAAAATCATTCATCAACTGGTTTTAATTTTTATTATCTTATTATTCTTACCCTTAGCTAGATCAATAAAATAGAAGTACTAACTTCTGAAGCCTAGAAACTCATCAAATAAGACTTCCTATATTTCCAAATACACAAAAGCGATTGTTTTTAAACAATTAAGAAATTAAGAATTAATTCATTCTTTTAAATTAATATTTCAACAACTTTATAGTGCAACAAGAAAAAATTTACTGGATTATTATCAATTCGGAAAGAATACAAAACCAAAGCTAAGTTTGCTGACTCTATCCCTACCATGTTTCTCAGATAAAACAAAATAATAAAGAGAAGAATTAAAGAAAGATTTTTCAAGTTGTGAACCAAAAGCCTCTCCTGCCTCATCTCACATTTTGGTGATAACGATGTGCTCAGTGAGAGACTATTAAAGAGGCTATTAAAATACAAATTTTCTACTTCCAAAATATTGAACCCAAATTTCATCAAAGAAAATATTAGCTTGCCATCCGCAAAATAAAATAGACTACTTTAGCAACTGTTCACTTAGTTCAAAAAGTAATCCTTGGTGTAGTTTCAGGCACCATCTTTAACACCCTATGTGTTTATGGAAATCTATTCACTGGACCATGGCAATGGAGTGACAATGAACGTCAGGCCCTGATGAGGTAGGGAAGACTACTCCTTGCCCACCCATTTCACAGACACTTTAGTAGTTAAACCCAAAAAGTTTTTACTTTACCAACAATTCAATTTCTGAATGGTATAAAGAGCCATGTTGATGCTGGCAAGTAAACAAGCCCAAATATTTGAAATATTTCTATTAACTTATTATTTTCTTAGGAAAAGCCAAATAGCACTAGTCTTATTTTCAAGTTACCATAATCATGCACCCAAAGGTGGATTACTATTTCTGCTAGCAACCAATAAGTTATAACCTGCTAAAAGCAAATTAAGATGTTAAAAATATCCGAATATTTGACATATATAACTAATCTCATTATTTTTAACACCCTAATCATTAACTGGAAAGATGAGACTTCTCTCACTAGTCCTATTCCCTCACTAATCCATATCACAATCAACAGATCCTTCCCTCATCAGTGTATGACCAGCTCTTGACAACTGTGCAATCTGTTGAAAGATTAACTGAGGCATATTAAAAATCTTAAGAGTTCATCTGAGCAAAAATCAATGTGAATCAGGCAGCATCCAATCTAACAGAGAGAAATGGAGCTCCAAGGACTTGTATAAAATAAAGGCATTAGTGAGCAGGAAAACAGAAGTTTTTATTAGACAAAAAAAAAAAAAAAAAAAGTGGGTTAATTACTGCAAAGTCACTTTCCTTTTGGGGATGGCAGGGTATCTATGAGGCATTATTACCGAACTATAGCAGATCAGGCATTTCCTGGTTGACTGGTTTGAAATTCCATTTCTGGGAAAGCCAAAACTGTAATTAAGCCTTAGTTTGGTAACATGGGGCTTAAATAAGTAACTATTTGGGCCCTGTTGTTTTGTTTTTAACAAAGCCAATTACACTGATACAAGATTTCAGAGTGAATTGTGCTGAAAAATTCAAGAAGGTGATATAAAAATATTATCATAAAGCAACAAAGTTGGTCATTATCAAGTCAAGTCATCAAATAACCTGGCAGTCGTTTATGGAGCATCTACTAGATACTGAGGGCACAAATGCATAAGGCATGGCATGCTCTACCTTGAAGAGCTCTCCAAATAGTGGTGAGAAGGAGTGGAGAAAAATGTCAAATACAGATAACCGTCTTCAGTTATATAATCTAAGGAAGCCCACTTTTGAAGAGTTAGTCATCATCCATCAAAGCATGTTTACAGAGAAGTATATTCTAAATTTAACTGCTTTTGACTCTGAAATATTTACATGGCAAAAATATTTACATGCCAGATGATAACAAAAGCAAGGCAACAATCAAATTTGGCTGCATTAAATACCTGTTAGTACAAAGACATCATGCTGGCCAGCCTGGGTGGCTCAGCGGTTTAGCGCCACCTTCAGCCCAGGGCCTGATCCAGGGGGCCCGGGATCGCATTGGGCTCCCTGCATGGAGCCTGCTACTCCCTCTGCCTGTGTCTCTGCCTCTCTCTCTCTCTCTCTCTCTCTCTCTCTCTCTGTGTGTCTCTCATGAATAAATAAATAAAATCTTAAAAAAAAAAAAAATCATGCTAATAAGCACGCAACTGACAAGCCGCATTCAGCTAACAGTTGTGTTGAAGAGGCCCAAAGCAAGAAAATGGTCTCTGACCCAATCTTCTCTCCACCCTGTAGGGTGTAAAAGAGGTGTTTTACCATTAACATTTTTATTAATATGCAGTATAAAGGGAAAGACAGGTTGTTTATTTAAATTGTTAGCAAGCTCCACTAGTCTGACAAATTGTTTTTTTTTTTTCATGTCAGCCCTAAGCCTAAACAAAATCCTCCCAGGGAAACATCTTTATGTGTCAAATGCTTTAGTGCTTAAGTAAAATAAAGATAAAATAAAGACAAGTAGCTCTAGACCAGGAAGAGAGGGAGCATAATCATTCATTTTTTTAAATTAAGACTTAAAGTAAACTTTTAAATTTATTTTATTTAAAAGAAACAACAAAAACCTACAAAGACATTTGAATAGAAGATGTTAACAGACATGGAGAATTTTAGCCTTTAATGATGGAATATTTAGACAACATATGTAAATATACAGATGTAAACTTATGGTATTTTGTAAGTTGGTCATTCTCTTCAGTTCATTAGCTCTTTTTCTTGCCAAGAAAACTGAAAAGCATCTCTAATCATCTACAAGTCAGTAGATAATTATACCCACATGCATTTTTTTGTACCAAATATTAAACATTTCAGTCTGAGGGGCAGCCCCAGTGGCACAGCGGTTTGGCGCCGCCTGCAGCCCGGGGTGTGATCCTGGAGACCTGGGATCGAGTCCCACATCGGGCTTCCTGCATGAGCCTGCTTCTCCCTCTGCCTGTGTCTCAGCCTCTCTCTCGCCCTCTCTGAATGAATAAATAAATAAATCTTTAAAAAAAATTTTTCAGTCTGAGATGTGTCAAGTAATGTGATCTTATATAAAATGCACATAAAAAATAAATAAAAAATAAAAAGCACATGAGTGAAATGGCAAATACTGTACCCTAATTCACTAAAAAAATAAAGTGACAGACTAGCTTTAAATAGGAGCTTCTTCAACAAGTAAAGAATATTTTCTTCCATTAGAAGGGTTTTTTTTAATTGAGCTATCTTTGAGCACTAAAAAACTTTATCTCCTTAAACTTCCCTGTATCCTCCATGACCACCTAACTGGATGGTGATGCCATGTGCCAGCTCTTATTTCCACAGCATTTCTGAAGTCACCCAGAAGCCAGTTGCTTTTCCCAAAGCACCACCTACAATTTTTCTGCTTTCCCTTTTCTCTTTTTTATAAAAGATTTACTCATTTTAAAGAGAGAAAGAATAAGCACATGAGGTGGGGGAGGAGCAGAGAACAAGAGACTCTCAAGCAGACTTCCTGCCCTGTACGGAGCCCCAGGAGGGGCTCAGTCTCATGACCCATAAGACCATGATCTGAGCAGAAATCACAAGTCAGAGGCTTAACCCACTGAGCCACCCAGGTGCCCCACCCCTTCTCTTTGCATAAAATGTTTCCTCTACCTGCAGTGTCCTCTTCGCCACTACTACATACTCAATCCTTCAAAGATTGATGTCCTCTTCATGGAGATCTGTCTGGTTCCCCCCATAGAAAATAACTTTCCTCTCTCAAAAGTCCAACCTATTTTATGCATGGGGATAGAAAAAGGGGATATATGCACTAGAGGAATAGGAATTACTGTGAAATTAGCATTCTCTCCAGACAGACATCAAGTTGAAATATTGGTTACATGATAAAAGACAATATTTTAGAAATAAATTTTCTAAAGATTTTTTTTGAGTAAGCACTCTGTTAGGTCAAATTTTAATTGTTACAATATTAACATATATATATGCGCTATAATGCTAACATATACCAAATGCTCTGGCACTCACTGCTAAGCCCCAGCACTGTGCCTCTTTCGAGAAAAATTCACTGAACAAGACACCAATCCAACAGGATCTCCTTCAGAAGTATGAATTAATGTCAGTAATAACACATATTTGAAGTGAATTATTAAAGCTTCTCTATTCATAATTATAAAAATACATTAACAAATTTTCCTTGTACATTAAACCCATAAGTGGCTACTATTCAAATACACCCTTAATGGGAACTAGTAAGACACTCCCTGAATTGAGGATTTCCCTTCAATCTAACCTGCCCACAGAGGTCAAACTAATCTTTCCAAATGCTGCTTTGCATACATCAAATCATCTGCCAAAAGAATACAAAAACCAAACCAAACCAACCAACCAACAAAGCTCCAAGGGTTTTTCTCTGTCTACAGTATAAAAGCCTAAATCCTTAACCTAGCATGTAGGACCATCCACGGACTTGCTTTCCTAAATAACATCCTACTGCCCCAATCCATAAGCTTTCCTCCAACTAACATGAAGTACAGAGTAATCATACATTCTAGTTGGCCAAACAACTTGTTGAGACAAACCCAGCTTATGCCTGTTGCCATGGAATATTATTTATTACAGGTCAGGCAATAAATTATATGGTCATCCCATTTGTAGGAGAGCTTTGGCAACTGAAGGGAATTACAAGCTCCTCACAAATCCTAAATTATTGTTAAGTCTATAATGCTTTCCCACATAATATACAGTAAAAGGAAAAATGGAATGAGAATGAATAGAGAATAAAGATGGACTCTGCTGTGAATACTGCTGAACCAATGACTAGCCTTACTCACTGCCTGAGACACCAAGCTCTTCACAGGGAATAAAATCAGTAATTCACAAAACCCTTCAAGGGTCATTCACAAACGAACAGTCCAAATCCTGAAGTTACAAATCCAAGAATGCATTGAGTCTACAGTCCATACAATTCCTAAACTGCATCTCCTTACTGTCTTGCATCCAGACTTTGCTGGTGCGGTTTTCTCTTGGAACACACTGCTTGGAACAGCCAGGAAAGGTTATCTAGCTTTCAAGACCCAATTCAAAAGCTATCTTTTCTATAAAGGGTCTCCTAGTGATTCCAGACCCCAGTGATTCATTTCTCTCTCCTCTGAACCCACAGAGCACTTTCTAGAGGGTGTCGACAGATTGTGATTCACACAGATTATCTGTGCCATTTTACCTCCTTCAGGAGACCGAGTATCTTGAAAGAGAAACTGCACTTTATTCAATTTTGGATCCCCCAGATCATTTACTACAATAACCTTTTTTTTTTTTTTTTTTACAATAACCTATCTGTATACAGTAAGTACTCAAATACATACTCAGTGAATGAAAAAGCAGATGATGTTGATACACTAAGAATTTAGAGGGAGGGTGCTGGAGGTGGGAAGTGGAGGGAAGAGGTTCAGAAATGGGAAGAGCCAACAAACATTTTATTTATTTATTTTTAATGAGACAGAGGAAAAGAATGAGGGAGAGAGAATGAGCAGGGGGGTGGGGAGAGGGAGAGAGAGAGAATCTTAAGCAAGCCCCACATTCAACGTGGAACACAACATAAGGCTCGAGCTCATGACCCTGAGGTAATGACCCAAGCCAAAATCAAGAGTTGGACACTTAATGGACTGTGCTACTTGGCACCCTCCAACAAACGTTTTTAAAATATTTGAGGATAGTAACATTATCAAGTAGGAATAAAGTCTATTAAAACTTGTTTTTAATTTTGTAATGGTGAAGAGCACACCACTAGGTGATTATTTACAGACTCAGATTTAGAGGGAACCTCAAAAGTGATCTTCCTACCTGCTACAGAAAGCCATCTACCTCTAAGAGCTATGCAGAGCTCCCAGTTAAACCTTCTTCTGGTTCCCCCACAGCTGTACTCCAACATATTTCCAGACACTTTGGCACACAGAATATCCTCATTTAAGAATATATAACTATGTTACATCAGTGTATAAAAATCTACTACTTCTTGTATTTTTTTAAGGTGTTAAGCCAGTCATGAAAATAAATAATTGAGGACTTTCAGGACCAGAATCTAATAGAGTACCAAGCAGAAGAGGTTATTAGATATTTCTGTTAGCAAGATTCATTGTCACAAAAGCATTTATTTGCTACGCTTTAAGTGTTTTTAGCATATTTATTCAATGAGTTTAGAAAACAATAATTATTTCTAGTGAATTTGTGTATTTGTTTCTTTTAAGCCTTGCTATTCAAATAATGGCCCCTAAACCAACAGCACTGGCATCACCTGGGACCTTGTGAGAAATGCAGAATATCAGGTCCCAGACCCACTGAATCAGAATCTCCACTTTAATAGGATCCCCAAGTGATTCCTACGTACATTAAAGTTTAAGAAGCACTGCTTTAGAGAGCAAAGCCTATGACTCCACAAGCATGTAAACCCACTTTAAACTCTGTACAATGTTTATAGTCCTCAAATATGAATACAAGAACAAGACTTATTGTGAGAAGTCCGTATTGACGTGCAAAATACTGATTTTAGAAAAATGTGGAGCCTGTAGTCTTATTAGAAATTTACAAAGATGCTAATTTTTTACATATGCTGCCTACTGCCTGAACAGATATTTCTGCATGAAAATTATTGGCATAAAATAAAAAATTTAATAGAGAATGTTTCCTTCCATGTGGCATTACCATTCTCAATCGACATTACATCTGCTAGGCAGTCTGCAGTAATAGCTTAGTGTATTTGTGCTAAATCTTTCATTTCCCTGCCTTTCTGTCAGGAGAGTCTCAAAGCCCTTTACAAACTATGTCTCTCCTATAGCAAGAAATAAGTAATGTACCAGGCCATAGCTCTCTTCCATTCTAATCCAAAGTGACAAACCAGACTACTACCTGAAGTCCCGATGCCATGGGACCCAGGTTGTTTCTCCTCCCTGGGGCCACTTCTCTGACTCTCAGTTTTGCATTAAGCTGGCAGGCAACAGAAGCACAGAGATTTTCAGTTGGCTGCAAGGAGCTAAGAGATATGAAAGGTCCCCAGAGAAAAAAAGCTGAGGCTGACAAGCACTGTAAGAGCCTTGAAGCTGAGTATCAATCGAGGCACATCTCACTGTTCGTATTCCCAGAAGCATTATAATGAACTAGAAGTTCAAAGAGAGGGGAAAAATAGGACTAAGTACAGAATAACACTGGGAAGCTACTTTAACCCTTAAATTGCTCAGTGATACAACTTTTGGGCAAGTGATACAAATTCTGGGCAAGTCAGAACCAATTTGCTTTTATAAAGAAACATTAGAACAATTGTAACATTCCTCATTAAATAAGCCAAATATGGTGGACATGGACATGTTTGGGAAAGTAAATGCTATACCCCCAAAATAATCATTCAAATATAAGTAATATAATCCCTAAACTCAAATTCTCCCAATAGAACAAATATAGAAAATAAAAATAGGGGCGCTTGCGTGGCCCAGTTGGGTGCCTGACTCTTGATTTGGCTCACATCATGATCTCAGGGTTGTGGACTGAGCCCCACGTCAGGCTCCACGTTGCATGTGGGGCTTACTTAAGATTCTCTCCCTCTCTCTACCCTATCCCCCTGCTCGTTCTCTCTCCCTCCTGCTCTTCTTCCACACACTAGGTATGGAGCCGGCTTAAGATTCTCTCTCTCTCTCTGCCCTTCTCTCCACTCTCTTTAAAAAAATGAAAAATAAAAATAAATTGCTGCAATTCGTACTTTTTCTTGCACATTAGTTATTTGATCATGCATGGATTTCCACTAAAACCGATGTCATTTCATGACGTACTACAAAGCTTCACTAATCAAAACAGTGTGGTACTGGCACAAAAATAGATATAGATCAATGGAACAGAATAGAGAGCCCAGAAATAAACCCACAATTACACGGACAATTAATCTATGACTAAGGAGGCAAGAGTATACAATGGGGAAAAGACAGTCTCTTCAATAAATGGTGCTGGGAAAACTGGACAACTAAGTGCTTAATAATAAGTCTCAACCACTTTCTTAAAACATAAGAAATAAAATAAACTCAAAATGCATGAAAGACCCAAATATGAAACCTGAAACCATAAAAATCCTAGACAAGAATATGATTAATTTCTCTAACATTGGCTGTAACAATATTTTTCTATGTATGCCTCCCCTAAGGCAAGGGAAACATAAAGAAACTATTGGGACTACATCAAAAAAAAAAAAAAAAAAAAAGCTTTTGCAGAGCGAAGGAAACCTTCAACAAAACAAAAAGGCAACCTATTGAATGGAAGAAGATATTTAAAAATTATATATCTGTAAGGCCTTAATATCCAAAATATATGAAGAATTTATAAAACACACACACACACACACACAAATCTGATTAAAAATGGATAGAGGACCTGAACACATATATTTCTAAAGAAGACATACAAATAGCGAACAGACATATGAAAATATGCTATCACTAATAATCGGGGAAATGCAAATCAAAATAACAAGATTCTCCTCCTACTGTCAGAATGGCTAAAATTAAAAAAGACAAAAAATAACAAGTGTTGGTGAGGACGTGGAGAAAATGGAACCCTTTTGCATTGCTGGTGGATATGTACACTGGTGCGGCCACTGCAGAAAACAATATGGAGGTTCCTCAGAAAATTAAAAATAGAAATATATGATGCAAAAATTTCACTATTGGGTATTTACTCATAGAAAACAAAAACACTAATTCAAAAAGACATATGCATCCCTATGTTTATTGCAGCATTATTTACAATAGCCAAGATACTGAAGCAACCCAAGTGTCCATCCATGATGAATGAATAAAGAAGTTATGGTATGTGTGTACACATATGTATGTACACACACACATTGTACTACCACTCAGCCTTTTAAAAAGAAAAAGAAAAGATGCATTCTTACCATTTGTGACAACGTGGGCAGGCCTAAGGGTATTATGCTAAATGAACTAAGTCGGAGAACAAATATCACGTGATTTCACTTACATGAGGAATCTAAAAAACAAAACGAACAAACAAAAAGCAGAAGCAGACCCATAGAGAACAAACTGATGGTTACTATCAGGGAAAGGGTCAGGAGATGGGCAAAACGGGTGAAGGGGAGAGGGAAATACAGGCTTCCAGTTAGGGACTGAATAAGTCACCAAAGTAAAAGACACAGCACAGGGAATATAGTCAATGTCACTGTAACAGTGTTATATGGTGACAGGTGGTAGCTACACTGTGATGAGCAGAGCATAATGTATAGTGTTGTTGAATCACTATGTTGTACACCTGAAACTAATGCGACATTGTGCCAACTCTATTAAAAAAGGAACTGATGTCCTGTTTTGTTCCCCACGACATTCTAAAAATGGGATGAGAGCCTAATACTGTATGTTAACTGTACTAGAATTAAAATTAAAAACTAAAAAAAAACGGGATGATCTAATTTACCTGTAATAGACAATGTATTTCTCTGACCTTCAAAAAAGGCCCAAAGCTTTTCAGAACTGGAAGTGATCTTCTCAATGTATGGAAAGGATTTTCTCTTAAAATCATCCCATATTCCTCCTCTAAAACTCTAAATTCTAGCAATGGCGGTACTAATAAAGCATGGGAATTGGGAGAAAAATTAAGATGAGAATTGTTTTCTTCTTTTTCTGTACACACTCTAAAAACAGAGGCAGGGGGTGGAGGGTGAGGGCGGTGTGAAACAACATCCCATTCATCCATCTCCAGATTAGTACCTACACTGGATCTTATAAGTAACAGTCGAGAACACATACTTGCAAATATGTACCAAGAGAAAATTATGACTACTCTTCTTATGCTACAATGCAATTCTCATCCAGGACACCTGATGAGAGAAAGTTACTTAAGGGAATCTACATACATGTAGATACATATATTCTTTCGTTAGGTCATTCATTCCATAAATATCTCATTGAATCATCTGTTACATACATGTCAGGCACTATACTAGGCACTAGGGAAAGGGATGTGAATAACACACACACACACATCTGTGTGTGTTTGTGTATAAAACATCCAGCAAGATCATTTAATTTCCCTTTCATGTTAAAAAAGAGAAAAAGAAAAGATTCTCTCAAGTATTCTAATTGAAGAGTCATCCATAGTACTTGGCAAAGTCATTATCTATTCTCAAAAGATAACTGCTAGGCACTGAACAATGAGGATTACACCATATGTTATACTCCCTTTTTGCCCGGGCTTTCAAGAACCTTTGAGTTCATCGTAATGCAGAACAACTACCCTGCCACTGTTATTAAGCAATCTTATCACCAAAAGTGGAACAACCAGATATTAATGCTTCTTGACAGGATGCAATAGGAAATAAAAAGCACCACTTGTGAAGTATTCTTAACCCAAAAAAAAACTGAACCTGACCTCCATCTAATCAAGCCCAACAATGAATGTAAGGAAACAATGGATGAAACTGAAGTGACACCATGGGAATGCAAGCAGCCACGTCAAGAGATAGATAGGAAATTTTATAGGAAAAATGACAGCCTATCTTCATCCCCTGAGAAGTGGATCCTGAGGTAAGTAGTTGAAAATAAGCAGTTCATCTGGAAGAAAAAGGAAGTACCCACAGAGAAACAGGGAAGAAGGAGCAGCCAATATACAACATGACTTATTAAAGGAAATCTGAATTTAGGTTTCCATCTCCCTTGCACACTCCTGTCTCCCTTTGTTTAACTGCCATGAGATACAGGTAAAGAAAGAAGGAACAAAGACCTAGAGGGTATTATGCTAAGTGAAATAAGCCAGATAGAGAAAAACAAATAGCAAATGATTTCACTCTAATGTGGATTCTAAAAGATAAAACAAATAAATAAACAAATGAAAAGTAGAATTAGACCTACAAAGAACAAGTTTAAAATGATGATTGCCAGGGTAAAGGGGGGTAAGAGTGGGCAAAACAGGTGAAGGAGAATGGGAGATGAAGTTCATTCAGTTATGTTCATTCATTCAGTTCATTCAGTTATGTTCCTTCATTCAGTTATGGATGAAACAATCACAGGAATAAAAGGTACAGCACAGGGAATATATCAGTGATACTGTAATAGTGTTGTATGGTGACAGATGGTAGCTATACTTGTGGTGAGCAGAGCGTAATGTGTAGAGATGTTGAATTACCATGTTATACGCTTGAAACTAAAGTAACATTCTGTGTCAACTATACTTGAAAAAAACAACGCACAATTCTATAAAGTTTAAGGATAAGACAGTAAACATTATGTACATAATAGCATGATTTTTATTTACTTTTCAGCTAAGTAACACTGTAAGATGACCTGAATACATTAAAATATTTTATCTGATTTACCTGATATTCACCAAAGGGGTTACTTCTAGAAAGGGAGAAATTAGGAATGGAAAAGGGCACATAAGTTTTCATTTTTATTCCAATTATACTTATTTTTCTATATTAAATTATTTAATCTAGAATATTTTCCTCTATCATTTGAAAAATTATTAAGTAAACAATATCATTTGCTTCTATTCCTTTGATTTGTGTGGTAAGATTTTGAAACAGAGGGGGATCCCTGGGTGGCTCAGCGGTTTAGTACTTGCCTTTGGCCCAGGGCAGATCCTGGAGTCCTGGGATCGAGTCCCACATCAGGCTCCCTGCACGAAGCCTGCTTCTCCCTCTGCCTGTGTCTCTGCCTCTGTGTGTGTGTGTGTGTGTGTGTGTGTCATGAATAAATGAAATCTTAAAAAAAAAAAAAGTTTGAAATAGATTTCCCAACAGTGAATAATCCTTATCTTCTTAGAATAGCTCTATCTGCTAAAGTTGCAGGTTTCAGTCTAATAAAATTCTGCTACTTTGCTAATATTTTACTAGGATAGTGTTAATATGATTGAGATTGTTCTGCATTTCTCTTTTTATATACTGTATTTACTACATATTTAGATATTTTACTAATTAGTCTTTAAAAAATCATTAGACAAGTTTCATCTTTCATTACAATTTGAAATAGTTTAGATAGCACAGGGATGAGTATAGCATAGTGGTTGAGTACAGCCTTTGGAGGAAGATTGCCTGGATTTATATCCCAGATCTGTCACTTCCTAGTGGTTGATACCAGGCAAATTAACCATTTTGTGCCACAGGGTACTTATCTATAAAAAAGGGGTGAGGATGATAATGGTGATAGGACTTCATGTGTTATTTTTAGAATTCATATAAAGCACATAATAAGCTTTCATAAAAGTTCCTTAAGTATTTGTAAGCATTCATCCATGAAACTGAGTCAGGTCCTTTTGGGGAGTATATCTCTTTGCAACTTTTTAAATTTTATTTATTTAAGTAATCCCTACACTCAATGTGGGGCTCAAACTTATGACCCCAAGATCAAGAGTTGCATACTCTTCCAACTGAGCCAACCGAGTACCTTTCTTTGTAACTTTTCTATGTAGACATAATGATACATGTGGATTGAAATGCTATGGGACATAGTATGAATATAGCACTACTATTTAGCCATTTCTACTGATAGATATTAAAAATGTTTCTAGATTATACTACTACAAACAATGCTGCATCAACACTCATGTGCTTCCTTACGCATATTAGCAGCATTTTTTGAGGGTCTATAATTAGGAGTTAAATTGCTGGAGCACCTGGGTGGCTCAGTGGTTGAGCATCTGCCTTTGGCTCACATCATGATCCTGGGGTCCTAGGGGACAGAGTTCTGCATCAGGCTCCCCGCATGGAGCCTGCTTCTCCCTTTGCCTATGTCTCTGCCTCTTTCTATGTGTCTCTCATGAATAAATGAACAAAACCTTAAAAAGAAAAAAGAGTTAAAGTGTTATGTCTAAGTACAAGTGGATCAACTTTATCCAAACTCTTCCAAGTTTTCTTATCCAGAAAACCCTGTTTTTCTTTTTATAAGTCACTATACATGTTTTTGCCTTCACTAATTCCTTCCTCCTGTTTTTACTCTGTTATCCTTTATTTTTGACTGCTAGAATTTAGTGTTTTATGATTATACTCCAAAACCCATATTTACTCAACAGTGATTACCTATACTTTACATTTCAGTTGACTGGATTATGTTTATGGGCAGCTTTTCAAAGAAGAAAACATGGACAGGGTGCGTAGGTGGCTTAGTGAAGCATCCAACTCTTGATTTTGGCTCAGGTCATGATCTCAGGGTCATGAGATTGAGCCCATATCAGGCTCCACACTGAGTATGGGGTCTGTTTGAGATTCTTTCTCCCTTTCCTTCTGCCTCTCCCCTAGCTTGTGTGTACACCCGCTCGCTCATTTTCTCAATAAATACAACCTTTAAAAAAAAAGAAAAAAAAAAAAAAACATGGGCAGTAGACTTCCCTCAACTCTGCAGACCCTTCCTCCATGTTACTCAGGTGAAGTGGTGGCTCATTATGCCCTCCCCAGACTCTGAACACCAGCTCTGTGGATACTCCTTTCAAACTCTTATCTTATGATAATATTCTCTTATTTCCTTCAATCTAGGCATGGGACTACTTCCTAAGGTTATTACTGTCTTTCACTTTTGCTCTTTCATCCCCCAACATCTATTCACTGTATTAAATTCCTTCGGGGGGGGGGGGGAATGTAGGAACAAGGACTGGCACAATTAAGAACTACTAATATCAGAAATGAAAGAAAGGACATCACAATACAGATCCAATGGACATTAAAAGGATAATCAAGGAATACTATCAACAACTCTATGTCCACAAATTTGATAATGTAGATGAAATAGAATAAGTCCCTGAATGACCCAATCTGCCAAAACTCACACAAGAAATGGACTATCCCTATAGGCCTATATTTATTAAAGAAATTGAATCAATAATCAACAACCTTCCAAGACAGAAAGCACCAGACCCAGACAGGTGCACTAGTGAATTCTACCAAGCACTTAAGGAAGAAATTACACCACTTTTCTTTTTTTTTTTTTAAGATTTATTTATTTATATATGATAGACATAGAGAGAGAAAGAGAGGCAGAGACACAGGAGGAGGGAGAAGCAGGCTCCATGCTGGGAGCCTGACGTGGGACTCGATCCCAGGACTCTCCAGGATCGCGCCCTGGGCCAAAGGCAGGCGCTAAACCGCTGAGCCACCCAGGAATTCCCAATTACACCACTTTTCTATCATTTCTTTTAGAAGACAGAAGCAGAGGAAATACTTCCTAAGTCACTTTATGAAGCCAGTGTTATTCTAATACCAAAACCAGGCAAAGATATTCCAAGAAAACTACAGGCCAATATCTCTCATAAACAGAAATGCAAAAATTCTCAAAAAGATATTAGCAAATTGAATCCAACAGTGGATAAAAGGAATTATATACCATGACCATGTGAGATTTATCCCAGGTATACAAAGTCAATTCAACATTTGCAAATCATTCAGTGTAACCTCTCACATCAACAGGCTACAGAAGAATCATATGATCACATCAATACATGCAGAAAAAGCATTTGACAAAACACAACACTCTTTCATGATAAAACTCTCAGTAACCAGGAATAGGGGGGAACTTCCACAACTTGTTAATGAACATCTACAAAGAAACTACAGCCACCATCATATTTAATGGTGAGAAACTTCTTGAAGTTTTCCAACTAAGAAAAGCAAAGCAAAGCAAAGGAGTCTCCTTACATGACTGCTTTTCAAGATCATACTGGATGTCTTAGCTAATGCAATAAGACATATAAAGATTAGGAAGAAACACAACTTTTGTTTGCAGGTGACATGATAATCTATGCAAATCCAAAAGAAATGAACAACAACAACAAAAAACCCTCCTGGAACTTATAAACAATTATAGCAAGATTGAATATACAACACGAATATATAAAAGTCAATCACTTTCCTATATGCCAGCAATGAACAAGTGAAATTTAAAATCTGAAACACAGTATCATTTACATATTAGCAAGCCCCAAAATGAAAAAATTGGTATTAATCTAATAAAATACGTACAAGATCTATATAAAGAAAACTATAGCTGAGTGAAGTAAGTCAATCGGAGAAGGACAAACATATGTTCTCATTCATTTGGGGAATATAAATAATAGTGAAAGGGAATATAAGGGAAGGGAGAAGAAATGTGTGGGAAATATCAGAAAGGGAGACAGAACATAAAGATTCCTAACTCTGGGAAACGAACTAGGGGTGGTGGAAGGGGAGGAGGGCAGGGGGTGGGGGTGAATGGGTGACGGGCACTGAGGGGGGCACTTGACGGGATGAGCACTGGGTGTTATTCTGTATGTTGGTAAACTGAACACCAATAAAAAATAAATTTATTAAAAAAAAAAAAGAAAGAAAACTATAAAACTCTGATGAATGAAAGCAAAGAACTAAATAAATGGAGAGTTATTCCATGTTCATGGATAAGAAAACTCAAACTTATCAAGAAGTGAAGTCTTCCCAACTTGATCTATGGATTCAGGCAAATGCAATGAAAATCCCAGCAACTTATTTTGTGGATACTGAAAAACTGATTCTAAATTTTACATGGAAAGGCAAAAGATCCAGAACAGACAACACAATATGAAGGGCAAGAACAAAACTGGAGGACTGACACCATCTGACTTAAAGACTCACTATAAAGCCATAATAATCAAGAAAGTATAATACTGACAAAAAGAATACACAGAATAATGGAAATGAAGGCCCATAAATAGCCCCATATAAATAGAATCAACTGATCTCTGACAAAGGAGCAAAAGCAATACATTGGAGAAAAGACAGCCTTTTCAACCATGATCCTATAACACCTGGACATCCACATGCAATAAAATGAATCTAGACACAGACCTTTCAGAAAAATTAATTCAAAATGGATCACAGAATTAACCCTAAAACAAAAAAACTATACAACTCCTAGAAGTTTACAAAGGAGAGAATCTATATAGGTTTTGGTGATGACTTTTTTATGTAATACCAAAGGCATGCTTCATGAAAGAATGAATTGATAAACTGGATTTCATTAAAATTAAAAGCTTCTGGCCTGCAAAAGACACTGTCAAAAGAGTAAGATTACAAGTCATACAGCAAGAAAATATTTACAAAAGACATATTTTATAAAGGCCTATTATTTAAAATAATACAAAGTATTCTTAAAATTCAATAATAAGAAAACAAACAACCTGATTTAAAAAACAGGCCAAAGACCCTACAGACACCTCACCAAAGGCATACAGATGGCAAATAACCATATGAAAACAAGCTTCCCATTCGTCATCAGGAAAATGCAAATTAAAAGACTGAGATACCACTACACACGTATTAGAATGGCCAAAATCCACAATGCTGACAACACCAAATACTGGCAAAGATGTGGAGCAACAGAAAAGTGGTACAGCCACTTTGGAAGATATTTTGGCTATTTCTTGCAAAACTAAATATCCTCTTACCATGTAATCCAGCAATACATGCTCCTTGATATCTATTCAAAGGAAGTGAGAGCTTAGATTGGCCTAAAACATGCACATGGATGTTTACAGATGCTTTACTAATAACTGCCAAAATTAGAAGTAACCAAGATGTCCTTCAGTAGGTGAACATCCAGACAATGGAATGTTACTTGGTGCTAAAAGAAGAAATAAGCCATTAAGTCATGACAGGATATATAGGAAACTTAAGTGAATACTATTAAGTGAAAGAAGTCAATCTAAAAAGGCTATGTTATTTTTGTTTCCAACTATATGACATCATATAAGAAACAAGACAAGAAAAGGCAAAGCTATCAAGATAGTGAAAATATCAGGAGACAGAGTTTAGTGGAGAGAGATGGATGAATCAGTAGAGCACAGAGGATTTTTAGGGTAATAAAACTACTTTGTGTGATACTATAATGGTATATATATGTCATTACACATTTGTCCAAACCTACAGAATGTACAAAATCAAGAGGAAATCCTAATGTAAACTACAGAAGGTGGGCAATAATGATATGTCAGGGTAGGCTCATCAACTGTAATAAACATAACACTCTGGGTGGGGGACGTTGATAATGAGGAAGGCTATGCACATGTGAGGCAGGGAGTACACAGGAAATCTTTGTATCTACTGCTTAATACAGCTCTGAACCGAAAACCGTTCTTTTAAGAAAGTCTATTCTGTATTCTTTATTTCATTATTAATGCAAAGAAAATTATTTTCCTAAAAATTTTTAATACAACAAAAGTATTTACTCCTTTGGGAGCCTGGGGTGGCTCAGTCGGTTAAGTGTCTGCCTTGGGCTCAAAGGTCATGATCCCAGGTCTTGGGATCTAGTTCTGCATTGGGCTCTCTGCTCTGTGGGGAGCCTGCTTCTCCCTCTTCCTTTGCTTATGCTCTCTGTCAAATAAGTAAGTAAGTAAGTAAGTAAGTAAATAAATAAATAAATAAATATTTTTAAAAATTCACTACTTTTATTTTCAAGCCTAAGGATTAACATTTGAGATACATATACATACACACACAAATAGTTCACTTCTTTCTGCCTGTGGATCTACATAAATACAGATTTGGGGTCAAAAAGGACCAGAGGCTTCAGTAGGTTGAATAGGATACCCCCAAAATTCATGTCACTCAGAACTTCAGAATGTGACCTTATATGGAAATAGGGCTCTTGCAGACATAATTAGTGATTGTGAGATGAAATCATCCTGGATTTAGCATTTCAAGTGGGCCCTAAATCCAATGCCTGGTGTCCTTACAAGAAGAGAGGACATAGAGACAGAGAGGGAAAGATGATATAGAGATGGAGGTAGAGATTGGTGTGGTACAAAGCCAAGGAAAGCCCAGAGCCACTAGAAACTACAAGAGGCAAAGGATTCTCCTCTAAAACCTTCAGAGGGACAGTGGCCATACTACAGTACCTTGATTTCAGACTTTTGGTTTCCAGAACAGCGAGAAAATAGATTTGTTTTATGCTATCAAGTTTACGCTAATTTGTGAGAACCACAGGAAACTAATACAGAGGCAAAATCATATTAGTTCACATTTAAGAACTAAGTACACATACCAAAGAAGGCATGACCATTCGTATATGTATTTGGCAAAGCAAATACACCACTGGCAACAAGCCTTGATCATTATGATCCCTTCATTTGATAATGACCTTGCATCTGAAAAACCTAAGGCTATTCTAAAATAATGAAAAAGTTATTTCACTGTGGAAATGCCTCTCTTCTTGTTTTATTTTACTTTTGCCAAGAAGGTGAAGGTTCTATACTGTTTTTTTGTTTTATTTTGTTTTTAAGATTTATTTATTTTAGAGAGAGAGAGAGCATGAGCAGGAAAGGCAGGGGGAAAGGGAAAAAGAATCTTTTTTTTTTTTTAATTCATTTATTCATGAGAGACACAGAGAGAGAGAGAGGTAGAGACACAGGCAGAGGGAAAAGCAGGCTCCTCACAGGGAGCCTGATGTGGGACTTGATCCCCGGACCCAGGATCATGCCCTGAGCCGAAGGCAGATGCTCAACCACTGAGCTACCCAGGCGTCCCAGGAGAATGAACCTTAAGCAGACTCCATGCTAAGCACAGAGCCCAACAAAGGGCTCAATCTTAAGACACTAAGATCATGACAGGAGCTGAAACCAAGAGTTGACTGCTTAAGCAACTGCACCATCCAGGCACCCCAGTCTTACACTTTTATACATTTGTTTCCTTATACCTAGAATGAGGCTTGACAAATAGTAGAGACTCCACAACATTTCCTAAATGAACAAAGAAATTGAACCAAATAACTTTAAAGTTCTTTTAGACATTCCACAAGTCTATGAGACCACAAAAGCAGCCTATCTGCTTAAAGGTGAGAGAGGCCATGAATGACATCGGTTTTGCAGTCAGAATGGGAAGTTTCTGAAATCCTTGCTTGAGGACTAGAACTCATTTATGACAATAAAAGGATCACTTTTAAATAGGAAAAAAAAAAAAACATACTTCATCATAAAGTGAGGATTCTAGAGACTTCCCTCCCCCCAAAAGACTTGAGAAAAATGCTGGGCATGCCTTAGGATAAGCTAACAAATACAACAGTGACAAATCAATTCACAATCAAGAGAGTGAGTACAAAAACTACTATGTTCACCACTGGATTTGATTTAAAAAGGGAGAAAAAAAGCAAATTTCAATCAGCTGAAGTTTACATCCTCTATCATTGTGGAAATTGTAAGCATAATTCTCCTATTTGCCAGTAAGTGAAATGACCATGCAGCTGCAATGAACATTTTGTTTTCAGTAATTCAAAAAAGTTTTCAAATAAAGAATCTATATAGGCTAGACAGCCTTCCAAATGGCACTCTCTCAGTAGTCAAATAAACGATCAAATGTGAAGGCCACAAAAACATATTTTATAATTTTGAATTTTGTTTTCAACATCATGGAATATAAAGACAGCACTGAAAAATACTACCATAAACTATAATGACTACTCAGCTATAAATTATCAGAATTTGTTTAACTTCTTCACAATACCCTAGTCAATCCCTTAATTCCCATCAGCCTCTCTGATCTCTACTTTATTAGGTCAAGAGAGTAGTTACTTAGAGTTACAAAGTTGAGGGGCACCTGGGTGGCTCACTCGGTTATGATCCCACCTGCCTTCAGCTCAGGTTATGATCTCAGGGTCCTGGGTTCAAGCTGGGCATCAGGCTCCCTGCTCTGTGGGGAGCCTGCTTCTCCCTCCCCCCCCCCTTCTGTGTTCTCTCAACCTCTCTCAAATAAATAAATAAAGTCTTAAAAAAAAAAAAAAAGAATCACAAAGTTGAAGGTGCCCAAGTTTATCTAACTGCATAATACCCTCCCCTCCTACCTTGTGCAGGAATCTCCTTGACAGCATCTGTGGCAGAGCAGCCATTTAGCCTACAAGGGAACACCTGCCATGAGACTGTGTTTACAAGGCAAACCAATCCACAATGAAGTAGCACCACTAGAAAGTTTTACTTTACTAGGATGAACATCTGCTCACCTTTCCCTTTTACACATTCATCACAATTCTGTCATGCACAGCTCATCAAGGACATATCCACAGCTCATGGCAGTCCTTGGATGAGAACCAATGGGGATGGAAACACAGAAGCAGGTACGGCCTATGGAGAATTCAAAAGCACATTCTGTTCTTCAAGGGCTTCATGACCACATGTGAAAAGTCAGCACACAAGATAGATGATGCAAGTAGTAAGGCTTACACAAAGTATCCCAGAAAACTGTAGAGAGCACAGAAAAATGGCAGAAAGCACTGCCATGGGTTAGATGAGCAGAGTAGTTTCTTTGAATAAAGTAACTGAGGTAGCAAAATCTGGATATGGAAGTTCATATACGTGCAGTATTGGTAGATACGTTGGAAGGTTAGTTAGTTTGGGGACAGACTGCTAAGAAGAAAACCAGGGTATACGGTGAGTAAGTATAATACCAGTGAAAGACAGACAGAGGGGTTGATACCTGCTATAGGAGAAAATAGGAAGGCACAGGAGACTTCTCCTAAGTGAGGAGCGCAATGATTTCAAGATGTAAAGATCAGTGGTCTACATTTTATGAGGTAAGATTACACAGTTCAAAGAGTGAAACATAATACAGAGAAGGGACATAAGGGCCTAGGTTGGGGTGGGGGTAATTTGAGAGACTTTTAAAAGAAATTAAACAGGTCATGATGACAAACTAAAGGGTTGAAAAATTCAATGAGCCAAAGGTATAAACCTAGGTGACTGACCTAACTGAAAGGGGAAGAAGACTCTTATATAGAATTTATGTGCAGTCACTGATCTGCTTCAATGTCCCCAGTCCTCTGCCTTGCCCAGTCAGTAAGAAAGCAGCTGACAGAGCACCAAGTACCTTCTCCCCACCAGCATGAAGAGGCTGGCAGCTGCATTTGACTACTTTTCATAACCAGGACTAAAGCACCAAGGAAGTAACTGAGCCTAAGGTTCTGACCAAAGCACTAAGAGACTCCTCAACTACTCCAAACTTCAGTTAAAGCAATAGTTAAAGCTGAGAGTTAAGATGACAAGATCTGGGGGTGGGGGGAGATTGGCAGTTCTTGTGTTCAAGAACATCCACATTTACTTCTTTATTGCATTCTGTCACCGGTAGGCAGGCCCTTTCCCTTTCTCCTACCCACGGGGATGGGGCAGAGAAAGAAAGAACAAACTACTAGAGCATAAAAGCAGCAAGGAGGATATAGCATTTCAACAAGAAATGGAGTGGTTACTGGGATGAAATACTAAAAGGGTGATGAGCAGAAGACTTTCCAAAGAGTAGCGTAATTCACAATTAGGAGGCTCGTGTGACCTAGGGAATACATCACAATCAGCATTTTTAAGAAGTCAAATCATATTTGTTACCCTCTAAGGAAGACACGGCTCCTCTATTTACAACCTTTCAATCTACAAACCTAAAAGTTTCCACAGATGTAAGTCAAACAAAACCAAGTAGATTCTACTCGCCATCCTTGGATGAAATTAGTCACACCTTGTATGATGTATCACTCTGGACTTAGGAACCAGGGCATTAACAAACATCATTTCAGAACCTAAATATAAAAAGAAATACTTCTTTATATTTTTAATGACTTCCAGTGAAAAAATGGTTTGTTTGAATGATACTGGCTTTAATTACCAAAATAACTTACTGATACAAATTACCTCAGTCCTAACAATGGGTTACTAATAATATAAATGTCCTTTATTTCTCTTTTTTTAAGATAATTATTTGAGAGAGAGAAAGTGTGTAAGGTTGGGGGAGAGGGAGAAGCAGACTTCCTGCTGAGCAGGGAGCCAGATGTGAGGTTTGATCCCACGACCCTGGGATCATGACCTGAGCCAAAGGCAGATGCTTAACTGACTGAGCCACCCAGGTGCCCCTGTCCTTTTTTTCTCTGAGAAGAAAATGTGCCCTGGGGCATCTGGGTGGCTCAAACCGTAAAGCATTAGACTCTTGATTTCCGCTCAGGTCATGATCTCAGGGTTGAGAGATGGAACCTTGAGTCCATCCAGGCTCCATGCTCAGCAGGGAGTCTGCCCAGCACTCTTTCCCTCTCCCTTTGTCCACCACTCTGCCACACTCTCTTTGTCTCTATCTTTAAAATAAATAAATCAGGGCAGCCCGGGTGGCTCAGCGGTTTAGCGCCGCATGCAGCCCAGGGCTTGATCCTGGAGATCCGGGATCCAGTCCCACATCAGGCTCTCTGCATGGTGCCTGCTTCTCCCTACGCCTGTGTCTCTGCCTCTCTCTCTCTCTCTCTCTCTCTCTCTCTCTCAATAAATAAAAAAAATTTAAAAAAAATAAAATAAAAAATAAAATAAATAAATAAATCATAAAAAAACAGGAAAAGAAAATGTGGCCTGAAGAGGCCATTGTTCCTTCCTTAAACTAAGAATCATTTGAACAACCTGAATAAAAGTACCTTTTAGGCCATTAAGAAAAAAAAATATCCCATCTTTACAATATGGATACTTATTAGCACTTCAAAGTAATATTCCAAAATAGATGACAGACTCTTGGAAAATCATCTCGTGTAAGAATATAAACAAGCTCTCTGCTAATTCCTTCAAATATCAAAATCCATTTTGTGTTAGAACAGCTCAAGTTGGTCCAGGAAAGTTAGTACTATTATACAAATCAATATTTCCCCAAATAAGGTAGGTAAGAAAGACTTTCACTAAGGCATCAAACATAATAGGTACAGATATAATTAACTATTTCAGTCATATCTAGCCAGTTAGATAAAGACTCATGGGTCAAATGAGAAAGACTGAAACTGATTATTTTCCTACAGAATATATTGGATACTTCTTAGAACTAAAAGCTATTTTTTGACAGCTCTTCTTATTATATACCTCAAGTCACTCTTCTGCTCAAGATTATAGCTGGTATATATCAAGGAACTATATATAGGTGTTGTAGAACTGGGAAACACAATTTACTCTCCTCTTCTAACCAAGTACTAACCTTCCCAATTGAAGGGATTTGTTGATATATTAATGAGATTAGAAAAGCAACACTAGGCCCACCTGGGTGGCTCAGTTGACTGGGAGTCTGCTTTCAGGTTATAAACCTGAAGTCCGGGGATCCCTGGGTGGCGCAGCGGTTTGGCGCCTGCCTTTGGCCCAGGGTGTGATCCTGGAGACCCAGGATTGAATCCCACGTCAGGCTCCCGGTGCATGGAGCCTGCTTCTCCCTCAGCCTGTGTCTCTGCCTCTCTCTCTCTGTGTGTGTCTATCATAAATAAAAAAAATAAAAAGATGTTTTTTAAAAAAAAAAAAACCTGAAGTCCTGGGATCAAGCCCTAAAACGGGCTCCCTGCTCAGCAGGAAGTCTGCTTCTCCCTCTTCCTCTCCCTCTGCTTGTGCGTGCGCTCCCCCTCTCACTCTCTCTCAAATAAATATTTAATAAATCAATAAATATACTGACAGATTCTACCTCAAAAAAAAAGAAAAAGAAAAAAAGTAAGACTATATGATGAGCTTTCCTTGATCCAAGTTGAAATACTCATCATAAACTATATGTCAACAGGTTCTAAGCAGACACCTTCAGGAGTATCCAAATTAAAAAGATATACTATACCCTCAGTTTTCATCAAATCTGTAACTTACTAAAAGTGTTGGACTAAAAGTTATAAAAGTATTAGGTATAATACATGTTTATGTGTAAATAATTTTACTCCCCAGGGGAAGCAATATTTAAGAGATAACTATCGTATATTTAAGTCAGGCTTATAGAAACAAATGAAACTGAATAACCAGCAATTTGAAATCTTCCACACCTATACAAATAGGATTTTTATTTTTATTTTAGGTCTTTTCAGTGACCAAAAATATGCTGTAATAATTTTCTCTTCCCTTACTAAATTCAACAAGATTATATATTTCCAAAGAATCATTATCATTTTCCTAGTATCTAGTCAATTACAGGTGTCAAGAATGTATTTTTTTTAATGATTTTGAGTGTACAAAGTAATAGAAATGATGCCTTTCTTTGTGGAGCAAATGATACCTTTCAAACAGCAAAGCATAAAGCATGTTTCTCCACTCTCATTTCTACCACTTACAGGAGTTTATTTGCTTTTGTATTAAAAGCAGAAATGCATATCAAGTTAGATTCTTATTTCTATCAATCATAGTTACGTTTGTCACTATGTTGATAAGACTATGTCATCACTCACCGGGGAAAGAGAGAAGTTGATAAGTATTTTAAGAAACCACTAATATTTAGAATTACACTTTTAGGATAAAAAGCCTCATCCATTTACTCATTTCTAAGGGTCAAGAAAAGGTAGTACCAACACAGAAAGATGGTCAGCACAAGTGCTGTCCTCCTCCAGGGGACTTCCTCCATTTCATAATGATGACTCCATCCATTTGACAAGCTTTCCTTCTCTATTCATTACCTTACAAAACAAAAATGTCTCCTATACGCCAGAAATGATGCAAAGTATTCTATATACCATATATCTCAATCTTGCAGCCTTGCAAAATAATCATCCCTACTTTTAAAATGGAAAATTTGAGGGTCAGAAAGATAAGGAAATTTGCTTTATATCAATCATACAGCTACAAAGAGGTAGTAGAGTTGGGAATGAGCTAGGTCTTTCCAAGATCAAAGTCACTCTACCTTCTGGTATTGTCATTATCTTGGCAATCCAGACCCTAGAACTATTTCCATAATGCATCAACTTTTCCTGAAAGGGATATATATCACATACCTAGGCTTCTAGGTAAAGAAACCAAGTAGCAAACATACATCTGAAGCATGCAAAAATATTTCAGTCTGACAACTTTTATTTGCAAACCCATATATTATCTTTTACATCATTAAAACAACTCTGAAGCTGAAGTAGGAATTATATTATTCCTGTTTTATAAATGAGGAAACTGAAACTTTACAGTATCTGGTATACAGTAAATGCAAATATTGTTAAATGATTAAGACTCAAATACTAAGTGACCACTCCAAACTACTGGCAGAACAGGGTTCAAACCCAGGTCTCTCAATTATAAAACCAACAGCCTGTACAAGAAAATCCAACTGTCTCCATAAACTGTTATCATCATTAAATACCAAATTTACATGCAAAACGAAGTACAGTTATAAAAAAGAGGCAAGCAGATAACTTGCTCACTTAATAGTCACACTTTTAAGCTGCTTTTGTTAGTATAATAATGACAGTGCAATTATCAGCATCAGAAGACCACAAGAACTGGAAGCTAGTCATGCCAGCTCACACAATTCTTATACCACTGGATGGATAATCTGAAAGTTACCCCTGTCCCCAAAATATATTCAACCATTCATCGCTCACTGATTCCCTCATCCAAACATTTGTTTTGGGAAATGTCTACTATACCATGGACTCATCCACAAATAATTTTATTGTCTTCCCAGAACCCTGCAGAAGAGGTCTTTATCCCCACTTGATAGGTGAGAAAAATGGAAACTCAGGAAGGTTAAATAACTTTTTAAAGTTAAGTGGTCGGGTAGCCCCAGAGGCACAGCGGTTTAGCACCACCTGCAGCCCAGGGTGTGATCCTGGAGACCCGGGATCCAGTCCCATGTAAGGCTCCCTGCATGGAGCCTGCTTCTCCCTCTGCCTGTGTCTCTGCCTCTCTCTCTGTCTCTATGAATAAATAAAATAAGAAAGAAAGAAAGAAAGAAAGAAAGAGAGAGAGAGAGAGAGAGAGAGAGAGAGAGAGAGAAAGAAAGAAAGAAAGAAAGAAAGAAAGAAAGAAAGAAAGAAAGAAAGAAAGAAAGAAAGAAAAAGAAAGAAAGGAAGGTAAGTGGTCAAGCTAGGAGTCAGTTCCAAGTTACATGAATACAAGTATATGCACACATAGGGGTATCTTCTGTATTCCCACACAAACAGTGGTTTACTACTCTATGCCAGGATCAAATAAAAACAAAAAGCACAAACCGATCTTGTTCAAAATTACATGTTACTATTTAAAGTCCTTTCAAGTATGCATAGGAAAAAACTGGAAGAACCTATATTAAAATGTTATCAGTGGTTGGGATATGAAGTTTTTATTTTCATTATGCTTTTCTATACCATGAAAGCATATTACTTTCAGGAATCAAACTATGTTAGGAAACCTTTTGTTTTAACATTTGAAGTTACTATAACTGTAGGTTGTGGCCCACCCTGTTACATATAGAGATTATTTTTAATTTAGCATACTAGGACCCACTGGGGTAAACACATGATGCTACACCTAGCAGGACCAACTGGGCCAAGGCTGAGGAGGTCACTATTTCCAGCAACGCTATTAAGAAGTTCTATCTTATTGGGTCAAGTCAGCAATCTTTAAAATAAAATAAAATAAAATAAAATAAATAAAATAAAATGAAATAAATAAAATAAAATAAAATATAAAATAAAATAAAATAAATAAAATAAAATAAAATAAAATAAAATATAAAATAAAATAAAATAAAATAAAATAAAAAAATAAAATAAAATAAAAAATAAATAAAATAAAATAAAATAAAATAAATAAAATAAGGAAGGAAGGAAGGAAGGAAGGAAGGAAGGAAGGAAGGAATGGAAGGGAGGGAGGGAGGGAGGGAGGGAGGGAGGGAGGGAGGGAGGGGAGAGGAGAGGAGGATCAACAAACAGCATACACAAGTTAAGAGCAAGCACAACTTTGCAAAACGTGTTTAGCTACACGACTTAATCTTTTAACACACTGCACCTTATTCACAGTATGACAACCATGTTGTCCTCCTGGCTGGTCCTTGAATATGTGTGGGACACTCCCACATTTGGGACTCCGCCTCTGCCTGGAAGCCTTCTTCCTCAAGAAATCCAAATGACTGACTCCCTCACTTACTTTAAGGCTCATCTTTGTGATGCTTACCAACAACTCCCCTAAACATTCCTGATCATCCTTACTCTAGCTCTACCTTTTCTTTTTTCCATACACTTAACATAATTATTATAAGCACTTAACCTGTATAAGGCATTGTATTAAAAACTAAGATCTAAGAACCAGAAAATGTGATACTTTTGGTTCTAACAAATCACAGAAGTGTGCAAACAAGAACACCTCCTAGGAGTGGCAGAGAATACCTGTATTATTCCTCAGAAATTAACAGACAAGATAAAGTAGCAGATCCAAGATTTGAGCCCCAGTCTCTGCTAAACTGAACATTCTTTCTAAAAAGCTTTCTCTTTAGCCAATACACTTTCAAGTTATCATTAAGGGAAAAGTTCTTCAGATTTTCTGGAAGACTAGAGCAGAGGCACAATTATTTAATAAACTGAATGATTTCTGAAACAAATAAATAAAACATGCTTTAAAATGTAACAGTTTTTACAATTCTAAAATTAGAGTCTCTAGAACTATTCATTCAAAAATTAAACTAACAAAGAACCAAGTATTTTGTGACACTGCAGTACTTTTGTTGTAAGCAGATCACATGACTTCCTATGAGAATCAGTATCTATTCTTATAGTAAAAACTGGTTGCTATCTAGAAAGCCTGAAGAATGAGCCAATTTTCTAAAAAATTATTCTGACTACAAAAAAAAGTGGCTCATCTTTATTCTTAGCTCTTTCAGAATATGAAGTCATTACAAAGTGTGTGCTTGTCATCAGCTAGCTGAGATTTTACTGCACTTGGGCCAGAACCATAGTAATAAAAGTCAAAGGAATTGAGAATATCCAAATTTCATTCCTCAGAATAACTCCAAATCACAAGTTATCTAACACCTGAAACTTTTAAGTAGAGAGATAGACTTCAATGTGGTGTTAGCAGTTTTTTAAAAGTTGGCATTCCCCCTCTACATTTTCCAAATCTTCAAATATGACAAAACCGCTGAATGGCAGGCATGTAATTATGAGAGCATCCTGTCCAAAGAAATGACAAATTTTAACTCCGTTTAATCTAAGTATTAAATATTAGCCCATCTTCATGAGCTCATATAATTTCTGGTCATGTTGAAGCAAAGAGATTTACGTTAATTTGTGGATTTATCAAATTAGAAGCTTCGGCTCCGTCATGAAGCTCCTTCTGATGTCTGAAACAAACAACAGATATCAACAGGCTATCTTTTACAGGTTATTTTACTATAACTAAAATGTATGAATTTCTTACTCAATAAAATATCCCCCAAAGCATCATTTCTAAAGATGTAGCCCTCAAAAGGGATTTTACCAGAGACAAACTGCAGCCCTCAAACCCCAAAGTCAGGGTCACATTCCATCAGAATGCCCACTAGACTGCCAAAATAGTCTTTCAAGCCTACTCAATTTTTAATCGAAAAACTAAGAAGAAAGAAGGAAAGGAAAGGAAGAGAGAGAGGAGAGGAGAGAGGAGAGAGAGAGAGAGAGAGAAAGGGAGGGAGGGAGGGAGGGAGGGACCTGCCTAAGTGACCCTGTGAACTAGTGAAAGAATCAATACTAACACATAAACTCTTACTCTTTAGTTTCAACTAGTATTCTCTGGTGCCTCCTTAAATCTGCTAACAAGCAACCAAAAGCCAAATCTGTGCTCATTGATAAGATTATTGACATTTTCCAGGTTATTGTTGTCCCTTGGAGAGGAAAACACTATGTTCCTCACAAGCTTTGAAACACTGTTTGAGGCATTCTTCTCATTCTTTATTTCAGTTTGTCTTGGTTTCTGAGACGGACAGCAAGAGCAAGATCTGATGACCACTATCCAGTGGCACTTTCTACAGCAATGGAAATATTCCATAATCTGCATTGTTCAACACAGTAGCCACGAGGCACTTACGACTTTTGAGAACCTCAAATGGGACTAATGTGGCCAAGGAATGGAATTTATAGTTTTTAATTTTAATGATTTTGTTAAAAGATTTTACTTTTTTGAGAGACAGCACGAACATGAGTGGGGAAGAGGGAGGGGGGAGGGAGAGGGAGAAGCAGACTCCCCACTGAGCAGGCAGGCCCACCTGAGGCTCATCCTAGGACCCTGAGACCATGACCTGAGCCGAAAGCAGATGCTTAACTGACTGAGCCACCCAGGTACCCCTTTAATTTTAATGAACTTAAATTTATGGCACAACTCTAGACAGCTATACCTTCAGTCGTTTTAACTGCATGTGATCTACTCATGGTTGTTACATCCCTTCCCACCTACTGAACCAAGCAAGATACTAATGGTTGAGTACCACAGAAATAAAGGGAGCTCCAATTTCTTCCAGGGTCAAAAACTCTTCTGATTCCTGAAGAAAGAACTTTTTCTAAAATCTCTTAAATCCAATTACCAAACTTCCCACTACTAGACTGATAATCTTAAGGAAGAAATGGAAAAGGTACTGGCATTCTACAATGCACTCAGTAGTTTTCTTTAGCAGATACTACTAGAATATTTGAGATGATTTCCTTCTCTTTCATTGCTCTTTTCTACTGTAGTAAACAGGCATTCAAATGACAGGAAGAAAGAATACCACCAATGATATAAAGTTCCTGCAGCCTGGGCCACAGATAGTTCCACTATACAAAATCAAGGGTAGGCTAAAGATCAATAAATGCCATGAAAAGTCAAACTTTTTAATCACTTCCTTGGTTAGATGAAATGGAGCACAGCAACAGTCAATATCAATAAAGCTATGACCAGAGCATGTTATTCCTTGCACTGAATCAGAGTGAGGTGGTCCAGAACTGCAACCTGTTAAGTCAGATTTTTTTAGGAGATATCCAATTACATACTAAGTATATTAATTACAGGAGTTACAGAAATATCCTTTCTGAAAAACAAAATAGCTACACAAAGAATCCCTGAATCCAATGTGCTTACCTTATAAACTAAAAAACTTAGGTGATTTATCCAAGGTTACAATGTTAAGAACATGGAAGAAAAAAAAAAAAAAAAAAAAGAACAAGGAAGAGACAGAACTTGTACACAGATGCCCTGACATTAAGCCCAGAATTCTTTGCACTCTGCTACCTCTTGAACAGACATTAAACAAATTGACAAAGGATTAACACTCTCCAATGTTCCTAAACTGTATCTTGTGAGTAGATCTATTCTGATTTACCGGAGGAAATAAGAGAAAACAACTTCTTGAAAATGGGACAAATAACATGAACATATGCACACAGAGAGAGAATAATGGTCAAGAAATACAAAAAAAAAAAATATTCAGCTTTGGTTGCAATCAAAGAAATG
Source organism: Canis lupus baileyi (assembly GCF_048164855.1). Taxonomy (NCBI): domain Eukaryota; kingdom Metazoa; phylum Chordata; class Mammalia; order Carnivora; family Canidae; genus Canis; species Canis lupus. The sequence continues at coordinate 58,852,862 of NC_132847.1, forward strand.
TAAATATAAATCAGATGCTAATTTTGGTCTATTAAATTGGCATCGATTACAAAAGCATTGTTGATTAGAGTGTGAGGACTTGGGCGTGCTCACATATTGTGGGTAAGAATACACATTGGTACAACTTTTCAGCAGGGCAATTTAGTACAATGTATCAGAAATCCCAAAGAATAGACATACTGTATGAAACAAGAAATATAATTCTAGAAAGGTGTCCTGAAGATGTATTTGGAAATTGGCAGGAAATAGCACACCTGTATCTTTCATATTTTTTTATCTGTGAATAAATTGGACATAACCAGTAATCTAATTTACTTCATCTTTTGTTAAGACATTTAAAGCACATCTAAAGACTGAGTTAGCATAAAGATATTAAAAATCATGGTCTACAATATAGAAAAAGTCTACTTTTTAAAAAAATATTTCTTTGAGAAATAGAGCACTCATGCACGTGCACACGCGAGGGGGGTGTGTCTGGGGGGGGTCTCCAGCAGACTCCCCAGAGAGGGGTCAGAAGCGGGGCCAAGCAGAAATTGATTCCACAACCCTGACATCATGACCTGAACCAAAATCAAGAGTTGGCAGCTTAACCAACTGAGCCACCTGGCCCAAGAAAAGGTTTTTAATAACTGCAGCAATCTGACATCTCCTCCAAGATTTTTACAAGTTTTAACCCACCAGAAATATTAGGGTAGTACATTCCAGTGCCTCTCAATCTAGCTACATCATAGAATCAACTAAGGAAATAATGAGTTAAGAACTCGAATGTAAATGCCTTTACCCATAAAAAAGCTCAACCACACTCATATTAAAAGAGAATCATAAAAAAAAAAAAAGAAAGAATCATATCAAAATACACTGAGATACCATTTCTCACCTATCAGATTGACAAACACCCATCGGTCCACATCATACTCTGTTATCAGGATATAGGGAAATTCTCTTACACTGTTGGTAAGATCACAAAATGGCAAAACTCCTATGGAGAGGAATTTCGCAGAATCTAGCAACAGCTACAAAGTTACATATACATTTATCCTTTGCCTTAGCAAACTTCAATTACAGGAGTTTATCTCAGAGACACACTGGCAAAAATATGTATGCACCAGCTAATCTTTGCAGAACTTTTGCTATAGCAGAAGAACGCAAATGAGTGGATTTGGTACATCTACCAAGTGGAGCAATAAGCAGTTTAAGAAGAAATAACAGGTATTTCTACCCTGATCCCTAGGACACACTTTTAAAGTTTTTATTATAATTCCTATTAGTTAACATACAGTGTAATATTTAGTTTCAGGTGTACAACTTAGTGATTTAACACATACGCTTTGAAAAAGAAAAAAAACAAAATACATGCTACAGTTTATCAAAGGAGAGGGAGAAGCATATATACATACACACAAGCAGACCACCTCTTCTCGGAAACAAAATTTTTTTAAGATTCTTATATTAGGAGAGATTAAGAACATACAGAGGAGAATAGAGGCTAGATTTGTCAAAATAGTTGGCTTTATAGATTTGGTTTTGGAAGAGGTAAATTTTACATAATTACACACTAGAAGGTAAGTTTTTGAAAACTAAAAAATGAAAGCTAAATGAAACTATACACTGAGTTGGTGGTTGAGACCGCATAAATTTAATGACAAATTTACAGAAAACACAAGGAAAATAGCAACATAAAACCACACACAAGGATACCATCAGCAATATCCAAATATGAGAAATTCTGAATGACAGAGGATCTAGTTTCCTCAACAATAAATTACAAAAAAAAGAAAAGGAGGGGGCCTGGGTGGCTCAGTTGGTTAAGCGTCCCACTCTTGGTTTTTGGCTCGGGTCATGATCTCACGGTCCTGGGATAGAGCCCCTAGTCAGGCTCAGTGCTTAGCAGGGAGTCTACCTGAGATTCTTTCTGCCTCTCCCTTTGCCCCTCCCCCTGCCCATGCTCACTCACACTCAAAAAGAAAAAAAAGAAAGAAAGAAAATAAGGAGTGTGGAGCCTGCTTAAGGTTCTCTCTTGCTCTGCCCCTCTTCTGCTATACTCCCCACCCCACAAATTCTCCAAAACAAAAACAAAAACAAAAATGCACACACAACAGGAAGCAATTTCCCAGTCCAGGCAGGTATCGCATACATGGTGCTGTAGCAGAGAATCACTGCTATCTCCAGCATTCAAATCATCCACAAAATATGATGAACAGTTAGGGGGGCATAGATTACACAAAGTTAAGAACTAAAGTTGTAAATATACATCAAATGAATCAACACAAACCATAAAAGAAATGAAATACATAGTGAGATACAGAAAAGATATGAGGAGCATTAAAGCCTCATTGCATTTTCCAGGTGACTCAAATTTCTCTTCTGATTTATCCAAAATCAGTGCATCCAGACTACCTTATTTTGTCCAAGACATACTGCAAATTCAGTGGAGTTTAAATTAAAAAAAATTTAAAGGCAATGGGGGTGTTTCACTACAATAAACGAACTTATTCTCTAAGACCTTGACTTTAAATATACACGTAGACATTTAACTATATATGCAATATATAAATAAAATACGAAAATATATACGAAAACCCAGGAAAAGTGATCACATTGAGTTTGTGTGTTTAGTTACCCATCCCAGAAAGGCTTTTTAGGCATACAGTGATACTTTCCAAAGTGTTTTTGAGATCAGGGAAAAGAAAAATATTTTTCAATGAAGTTTAAGGACAATATGTTTCCACTCTTTTATGAATACCATTAACTCTGAACAGATTAAGTTCTTTAGGGCTGAGGTAGAGATTGCCTGAAAAAAATATTGTAGTAAGAGAATATACGGCTTTTTAGGGCAGGCCATTTGAGAGAAAATGATGAACTCAGCTAAATGGAAACTGGGATATTCAATGACTGGACATGGGAGGGAGTAACCTGAAGTCTGAGAAGGGAAGTTGGAGGGAGGAGAAAGAAACTACACTGGGGAAGATAAAGGAAATATTTTTAGACAGGTGGGATGCTGACTAAACACGTTCCATCACTAGGAACAGAATTACCAGTTAGATCAATACCTCAAATACTGATTAAACAGATGTTTTATAAATATTTGCTAACTAGTCTATGATAATTAAAACTGCTTTGGCAAACACTGTGTTCAAACTGAATCTAGCTTGACTTGTACTTCTGGTTTATTAAACCTTTTCTTGGGCTTTATTTTCCAGCCCATTAACTTTCTAAGTATTCTCTAAAATGTCTTCAAAGTTTCTATTCCTCTACTTTTATTTAAATATACAAAATGTTCACTAGACTTTAGAATTATTAGGGGAAAAAATTTGTACTTAAAAGGATCTGTAGGTTTTCTATAAAAAGTATGAGTTATTTTGAAATAAATACTTTTTCCTTCTTAAGCTTAGTTCTACAACCAAACATACCATTTCAGGGAAGTGCACCTGATGTAGTTTTCCTATTCAGTATTTCAACTTTTCTAATGTCTTAAGATTTTTGTCCTTTGGTTTTTTTTTTTTTTGGTTGGTTTTCTGTTTTTGTTTTTTGTAACCTAAAAGTAATTTCTAGCAGACAACTCATAACTCAGACCATTTTATCATTTCATGGATAAAAGATTACTATCTATTATCCTTAAAATGAGAGTAGTCTTTAATAACAATGACTTTTATCCTAGTACTTCTAGAAGGAAAAGAGAAGCACAGCATATTAATGAAACTACCAAAAAGAGCTCTATACAGAATATTTTCCTCTATACAGAAGTCACTCACTGCTGGATAAGAAATGGCAATACGACACTTCATCATTTAATATCACATGTTTATATTCAACTCTCAGTTCTCAAAACTACTTTGATATCCCCTTTAGTTTTTCACAGTGCTTTTTCTCTGAAAAGATCCAAATATTGTAGATGGCTTTTTCATAGGACTTGCAAATCAGAAAGAAAAAAAAACAGGGAGAGGAGGACAGAAGAGAAAAAAAAAAAAAAAAAAGCAGGGTGGGGAGGGAGTAGGGAGAAAGAAATTAAGTCAATTTCAAATATAAAATATTAAAGATTTTACATGCTGTGGTGGAATAATAAGCACCGCAAGCCAAGAGACGGGCTTCAAGTCCCACTTCTGCCGGTAACCAGGTAGCTATGCAACTTTCTGTGAGTCACTTAATTACGGTTTTTAAATTGTTCAAAAAAAAAAGAGTGATTTTTGACTTTAATGTTCATCTTAAATCCGGCTTTTCAAAATCTACTACAACTAAAGTTATTTTCAGATACTGCATTATCGGAACACCTCAACTAAAAGTACGTCACTTTGCCACACGGGAGTCCTTCCTTCACTTTTGTCAGTTTGACCTGCAGCCTGAATTACTTAGATCGCACGTTGGAGATGTACTCGGGGGAAAGAGGGGCCTGGGGAAACAGGCCTTTATACGAGGGGATGGAGCCAAGCAGGTGAGGGGGCTTAGGAATGAGTGCAAATGTATGCAGGAGCCCTGGTCATTCTCAAACTAGGAGCACTGAAAAAAAAAAAAAAAAAAAGAGTTCTGCTTAAATTTCGAGGAGGGGGGCGGGGGAGGGATGTGTGACAAAAGTCGGAGGCAGGCCGTGAGGTGAGGTTTTCAGGAAAATCCGTCTCCACCCTCCAAACCTGTATTCCCCGGGTGGACTCCAAACCTGCCTCCAGTTCCGGGTTCCCAGCCAATCGCATCAGGCCACAACAGAGGGCTCCGCCAACCCCGGGCACCGCTTCAGGGCTCCAGGGCGAGATTCACACGACCCCAGCACCTGTCGGCCTTCCCAAAAGGAGGGGGTGGGAGGGAGGAGTAGGCTCTCTCTCCCGCCCCTTCCGATCCCAGCTACCGCCGGAGCCCTGGAGCCGGAGACCACCTCCGTTAGTCGGTCTGGGGGAAGGGAGAGCTCCTCGCCCGTGACCCTCCCGCGTATCCTTCCCCCACGGCCAGTTCTCCAGCCTACAGGTCCCAACCTCCAACCGCGGCTTCTCAGGCCGCGGGCGCCCTGGGCCGGGGAGGCGTACGGACCGATGCGGAGAGCGGAGGCAGCGCGGGAGGATGCACTCCCCGCCACCGGACACCAGAGAGGAGGGCAAGGGTGGGGGCAGCTGTGCTCCCGCTCGGCGAGGGCGCGAGGCCGTCCCGGCGTCCGTCGAAGGGTCTGTCATTCCTTCACTCACTCACCAGGAGCAGCAGGGAGCATCTGAGGTCGGGTAAGGATAGGAAGACGGCAGGATTCATGGTAACGCCGGGCTTCGCGGCTGGGACTGGGCAGGGTTGGGCTGGGTTTAGGAAAGGGCTGGGCTCCGGGAGCCGGCGGCGGCGGCGGACGGCCCTCCCGGCAGCGGCACCTCGTCCTCTGGACCCGGAGCTCCAGCAGCGAACACCCGGGACAACTTCCAGAGAGGCCTCGCACACCCTCACTTCCGGGTCCTGCCCACCTCGGAGCATATTGGGAAACGTAGTCGCGCACCGCTCTCCCCGAGCACGTCATCGGGCATCTAGAACTTCTTTCCCATCAGGCTCTCGGCCCCGCTCCACCGAGTCCTCCGCGCGCGGGGTCCTGTGGGAAACAAAGGGCGGAGGGCGGCGAACCTCTGCGTTTAGAGGATTGGGAACTACAATTCCCAGAGGGCAGCGCGGTCGAGCGCCTCGGGCGGCCTTCGGAGGGGTTCTCCTAGTTTCAGCTCGCTGGGGTCTCTCCCGGCCGGATGTAGTGTACGGTCCTGGCGGGAGGGGCGGCCCGCTGGGGGTCGTACCTCCTGGAGCCGCCCCCGGGACGTGAGTCCTGGAGGAGGCGAGGGTGAGTAGGAAGGGGCCTGTGGCTGGGGAAGCTCCGATCGCTCTGCATTGCCTTGGCCCCCGCCTCAGACTCCCGGGCCCTCCTGGCCTGGGCTGTGTGGCCTCCCGGTCCTTCATCACTGGCCTCCTCGCCTGCTGCCTCTTCTTTCTGCACTAATTACTGCACTATAAAGCCGGAGCCAGCTCTCGGGGCCTCCGTTGAATGAGTCGAGGACTTATCCCTAATTGTCTCTGTGGGCTCGTGCAGGGAGCAGATACGGGAGAAAATGAGAAAGCACGTTCTAAACTGAAAAGCTCAGTGGCGGCTGTGATTGCTACTAATGCATGGATCACTCGGACCGGATGGTTAACGAAATGCATTAGCCCAGCAACGGAGGATCCTAATCTGGCCCTAGTTAGCTCCCCAGCTTCATCTGCCAACACCGAGCCAGGTCCACGTGTCCCAGATACTAGCCACACAATCCGTACTAAGTACCTGGGAGGCATTCTGCTTTCTTTTTTCTTTTTTTCCTTTTTTTTTTTTTTTTTTTTTTTTGCATTCTGCTTTCTTGAGGTTCTCCCTACTTTTTTGCCTGTACTCTAGCTTTCCTGCTGCGGTGGAATGGCCTTAGCCCCTTCTCTATCTGGAATGCCATCTCAAATGTCACCATCTCTGAGAACTTCCAAAAAAAAAAAAAAAAAAAACCAGCCCTTTAGTCCTAATCAGAATGACTCTTCCCTTTGCATATGACTGACTGCAGCACCACTAGTTTTGTACAGTTATAATTATCAGAGCATCTATTACACTGGCTGGTTTTATAATTAATGATACCTGTACATTTTATGACACTTTATAACTAATGAAGTGGTTTTGCTCTTCATCTATAAAAATCATTTACAAAAAACAGCGCCATAGTGTGTGTGTGTGTGTGTGTGTGTGTGTATTTTGTGCTAAAAAAGGACCCTAGAGAATACTTTTCCCAGGGTGACAAAATTAGGTGGTGGCAGAGCCAAGACTTAGGTCTCTCTTTCTCTCTCTCTCCTCTCCTAGACAGAAATGGGGAATTAAAGAGCAGACGCTCATGAGTATGACGTCTTTAGTCCAAGAAATTAAACTTTGATCCTGCTCACCTTCTGGACTTAGCACTCCCCTGTGACTTTTCATTGGACAAACATTTACTGATACCGGCTATGTAGGTACCTGTTACTGTGCTAAGTGCTAACAATTGTGAGGTGAAATGTATATAACTGAGATCAAATTTTAGTGTATTTTTCAAAGGGTATGAAGAGGTGTGTGTGTGTGTGTGTGTGTGTGTGTGTGTGTGTGTGTGATTCTGATATGCCTAAAACTTTGGCCACTTAGAAATGACATGTATTAGAATTTGGAACAGTGTCTAGCACACAGCACTCGACTTATTGAATGAATCAACATAGTCTACCTTTGTCATCGTTCATATTTTACTGAAAATCCGAGAGCTGAGGTAGCCTAAGGGCACACTGCTTATTATTAACAGAATCAGGCCTAGGGCCCACATGCAATTCCTCCTTTCCTCTGTATCTACCTCCACCCATTTTGTAGCTTCTTTCAAGTCACTTTAACATAATCCTGCCTGTGACAGTGGTTTTTCTGACATGACAGGAGTGTCTCACAAAGCCCATATTTTCTGCCAGCATGTTAACTCAAATTGTCAGCAAAATAAAGACATGAAGCACTGACCTTTACCAAAATTAAGAAAACACTTTCAGTTTAAGGCAAAATTTGAACCTATAATCCTCGTCAGTGACAACGCAAGTACTAGCTCATCAGTAGTGATAAATTCCTCCTCCAAAGCTCCCAGATCCTCGGGAGTCAGAGATTGGAGTGACACTTTTTGGTGAAATCCAAAGAGGGCTTGTCTGACCTTTTGGCAGCTGTTAACTGGCTGATTAGCAGCTGCTTCCTTTAGATATGCATGTGTGCCCCAGAGTGCCATGCTCTCCAGGACTCCATTTGTTTCTTACACTTTTTACCTTCCTGGTCCTTGCAGGCATTCAACTCAGAAACTTTGATATAGCATCTTACTTTTAGGAAGGAAGTTTAAAATCATTGATGCAACCACCATTTTTTCCTTCCCATTTGATGTTTATATTCTTCATGCTGCCTTTCTGACATAATCCAGCCTCTGCTTCAACAGTGTTATGCTGGAGAACTCACCATTTTTCCATGCAGCTGATGCATTTCTAGAAGGTTCTATGAAACCATATCCGACTACCAGTCAGAACAAAATTTTCTTAATGATCCTAATGATGTAGTAATATCCAAAGGTCAAGATCTCAAGCTAGGTATATTTCCTCGGTGAGCATAAGGAAAGAACAAATAAAAATTCTTCCATTCAGCAACATGAGAGAAAGAACTAAGTTTTATTTATGTATAGAACCAAGTACCTTTTAATTTAGCACTTAAATCTACTTGATTTTGACCTCATAATTAAGTTCACATCATGCCCATTTTGTGGCTTATCATCTTGATTCCCAGTACAGTTCTGATGTTTAGTACTATGTGGAATCAAATCAGAAGTCACTATGGTTTTTGAGGCCTATGCTTAAGGTTAAATACTGAGCCTCCTTTTTTTCCCTTAGATAACCCCTGAGAAGAGTCTTAGAAGCATCCAACCCTCTCATTTTACAGATGAGCAGCTTGTACAAAGGGTCATCTAATTTGCCATATTATGGAAATTCTAGGTAGGACCAAGACAACAGACTTTTTGAATCCTAGTCAAATAAATAATTCTTTTTTTTTTAAGATTTTATTTATTTATTTATTTGAGAGAGCATGTGCAGAGGGGAGGGAAAGGGCAGAGGGAGAGGGAGAAACAGACTCCCTGCTGAGCAAGGAGGCCCCAATGTGGGCTCAATCCCGGGACTCTGGGATCATGACCTAAGCCAAGGCAGACACTTAACTGACTGAACCACAGAGGCTCCCCCCTCATCAAATATTTCTATTCAGCCATATTTATAATATACCCACTTAGAACTGATGAGACAGCTTTTAGAAATGTTTTCTGCATATACTCATAGTTTAAACATTGTTTCAGGGTGCTCTAGTTGTTGAGAAGACTATGAACAGATCAGAGAACTTGTTCTTTTCTGGCTCCTCATTAGCATCCCAAGTTCATGCTGCTGCTATTAATGGAGATAAAGGTGCTCTTCACAGGCTCATCATAGGTAAGTGGTCCCCATAAATACAGAAACTTTAAAAATAATTCTGTCCTGAGGGAGTGTGTTAGTTGTAGTTTTAATTGCAATGTACTCACACATTTTAATGGCGATGTATCATTATTTATATTTCATTCCAGAACCTTAACAAGAAAGTAATTAAATCCTGAAATTTAGTTAAAACAAACAAATAAAAAAATCCTGAAATTTAAGAATATGGATTAAGATTAGGTGAAAAATACTTGAGAAATGTCTGTGTGTTCGACAATGAATCTGGATATGTACTCTAAATGTGCTAAGAGAATTTATTCATCTTTCTAGTAACAGAGATTTAGAATGAGATAGTGGATAAATGATCTTTTATATTTAGTATATACCCAAAGTACTAAGGCTTACAAATAACTTAAGTTGTAATGATTTAAAATAGATTCAGTGTTCTCCCTATCACTGAGTCAATTGATTTGAATTGATCCAACCTTCTCCCTATTATATATATATATATAGAGAGAGAGGCCCAATATAAAAGTTCTAGAAGGAGAGAACACAGTGAGTAGGAGAGTAGTCAAGGACAAAAATGGGTAAGAATTTTTCAAGTATTGTAAAAACCACATGTCTACCTATTTAGAAGTCATTAGTCTTTATTTATTTAAAGAAAAGCAATAAAAATGTATATTGTTTTTAATCTTTTTACACACTAGTGTCTAGTGACATGATTGACAACTTGAGGCTTTGAAATAAAGTCCACAGTAATTGAATCTCCATACTGGTTCCTTCAGAATTCATTTTTTCCTACATTTCTGGTTTCTCTGAAAACTTCTATCCATGTACCCTAACCTCTACTAGACTTTTCATTCCCCAAAATGTTATGAATTTTGTCTTACTTTTCTCTATATGTCTCCTCTCCTGGGGAGGTTTTCTACCTCCTTATTCTCATCTCTGCTACACTCCTACTTAATCTTTAAAGACGAAACTCTTTTACTACCTACTCTGTGAAGGTTTCTCTTCTCTGTTAGAGACATTATTTCCTGACACCTCAGCTTCAAATCAGCTACCTGCATTCAGAGTTATTCCCTGGAATGGGATATCCTCCAGTAATCTCTGAGTCACTCATTCAAACATTACACCATTCAATTAAAACTCTCTTACTTCCAGTTCACCTACTAATGAGAAAAATAGTTTTTCAAGTCATGGAGACTTGCAATCCATTATCTCCTGCAGTTTCAACTATCGGTCTCCTTCTGTCTTTACTTTCTCCACCATTCAACCATCATTCCATGGTCTTCTGTTAAAATTCAGCCCAGAGCATGATCCTGGAGACCCAGGATCAAGTCCCGTATCAGGTTCCCTGCATGGAGCCTGCTTCTCCCTCTGCCTGTGTCTCTGCCTCTCTCTGTCTCTCTCTGTGTGTATCTCATGAATAAATAAATTTTTTAAAAAATCTTTAAAAAAGAAAAATTATCTTTTCTCCTCACCTTCTGTTGCACCTGGCTGTTGCAATCCCAACTGTGGATGGACCTAATCCATGTACCCCTGCCAACTCTTGAGCAATTTAACTGGTCACAAATATTGGTAGCACCCTAATGTGGTTACCTACTTCAAGTAGGCACTCAACCCTTTCCATTCATTACACCATATTTCTCCATAAAGAGTGTTTCATACCTTCTCACGCTCCTGAAACTTCTAACCACCAATCCTCCCTCACTCCCTCCATTCTCAGCTAATGCTTCATGTTCCCTACAGAAAATTAAGATTTTAAGTTGGATCTCCCTCACCTTTCAGCATGATATCTGCAGATCAACCTACATCTGCACCCACCTTCTCTCTTTCTTTCTGCCAAAACAGAGCAAATATCCCCTTCTGTCACAAGTCTTCCACACATGCTCTGTGTTCCATCCTTTCCTATTTCTCAGGGACCCTGCCCTCATTTTTCTAAAGAAAAAAACTTCTGATGATTACCCCTTCAACCGTTTCTTCTATTGCTTTCCATCAGCATTTAAACATGCTCTATTGTCTCCATTTCTTTTTTAAAGATTTTATTTATTTATATGAGAGAGACAGAGAGAGAGAGAGAGAGAGCATGAGAAGGGGGAGGGGCAGAGGGAGAAGCAGACTCCACACAGAGCAGGGAGCCTGATGCAGGACTCCATCCTGGGACTCCAGAATCATGACCAGAACTGAAGGCAGTTGCTTCATTGACTGAGCCCTTCAAGTGCCCCTATTGTCTCCACTATTTAAAAATCCCTTCCCTGTTTCTTCATCCCCCTCTACATATTGTCATATCTCTTAACTTCCATCCTAACTGTATCAGTTACAGGCTGAACTGCTCTAGCAGTGACTTAAGAAAGGTAGAAGTAGATTTTATTCTCATCATAGTACAAATATAAGTGAGCAGCCTATGGTGGGTAGAAATCTCTGCTTCACAGAATCATCCAGGGATGCTGCTAGGACTTGGCTCTGCTGTTGTCAACACGTTGCTTCCATCTGTAGGACAAAAGCAGATACTTCTGTGGTAGCCATATCCCAGCCAGCAGGAGCAGGGAGAGTTCAGAAAAGCCACTTGTCATTTAGGAGGTGGACTGCACTTGACATAGAGCCACACCTTGGACAAAGGAGGCTAAAGTGTCTTTCCTTTGATGGCATCACACCCAGCTCAATTCTTAGAAAAATCAGAGAATGGATATTGGGGCAATTATCACTTTCTGTCACCAAAAGCAAACTTCTTGTGCTATCTACACCCCCACTTTCTTACCTCAATCCCCTCTTTTATTAAAAGAAAACAAAACCAGGGGCATCTTGGTGGCTAGTCCATTAAGCGTCCAACTCTTAATTTCGGCTCAGTTCATGATCTCAGGCTCATGAGATCAAGCCCCTGGACAGGCTCCATGCTCAGCTGGGAGTCTGCTTAAGATTCTCTCTCCCTCTCCCTTTGCCTCTCCCCACCCACCCACCCACCAAGACCACACTCCTGCATGCCCTTGCTGTCTCTAAAATAAATAAATTAATCTTAAAAAAAAAAGCTTGTTTTGAAGTATATGTATGGAGAAGTACATACAACTTATATGTAAGTTTAACAAATAAATATAAAGCAAATATCTATGTAGCCACCACTAGGACAAGAGACAGAACGTTATTCCCCCAGAATTCCCTTAATGTATTCTTCATTCCCATTGGAGTCATTTTCTATCTTTTCTTTTATAGTCATAATTGCATTGTAGTTTTACCACATAGGTATAGAGCTTAAATGCTATAGTCTAGTTTTGCCTTTTTTGAACTTTTTTTATTGTGTTCCATGTTTACCTGAACTGAAAGTTTTGTATAGGGTTTTGTCATTTTCCTGCTCAAACTTCTTTAATTGCTTCCCATTATACCTGGAATAAAATTTACAAGTGCACCTGTACCTCTTTCCATCTCCAACTTCACCTTATCCACTCTCTTCCTAGAAAAACTTGCTTTCTTTCATTTTCTCAAAACCACCATGCCCTTTTTAGTCTCACGGCTTTTGCCCAAAATACTGTTGTCATCCTTCAGACCTCAGCTTCTAGGTCACTTCTTCCAAGAGGCCTGCCCTCATCATCCAGCCTTAGTGAAATGTTTGTTGTGTTCTCTCTTGGAACTGTGCAATGTTTCTTCATTGAACTTGTTTATTTATATGTATGACTATTTTACCATCTCTCTATCTCTCCTATAAGCTAGTAGCCTCTGTGAATATAGACGGAATCTGTTTAATTCATCACCAAATCTGCAAAATCCAGTACAGTACCCAGCACATAGTAGGGACATGAGATAAATTTGTTGAGGGAGTCAATAGATGCTTTAATCATTCTTTTAAGTGCCTGTCCTCCCAAGAAGCCCAAGAAGCCTACAATCATCTTGAGGATTAATTGTGAAACAAGTTGAATTGAATTAAATTAAATTAAATTAAATTGACTTGAGAGGCAGGTTAGCACTAAATTCCATTGGAAATTTTTTTAAAAGTCAGAACACCTCAAGAAAAAAATATCTTATAAAATGAACTCTTTATTATTTTAATGAAAAATAACCTTCAAAGGAAATAAAATGTGCAGGGGTGTTATAAATTAAAAAGTTACATAGGCTCAATCATATAAATTAACTAATATGTTATGTAATAAAACGAGATATTCCTATAATTTTAAATCCCCAAAGAACAAAATCCTTAAAAACAAAGCAGAACAAAATTATGTGAAACCAATATAGAGCCAATAAATTTATTTTATAAATGTGTTCCCTCTGTGTTTTATCATCTTGTCTCATTACCGACTTTGAGCTGTAATACTGCTCATCTTTTCAGAATTCTGCTATTATGTTGTCTGTGCAAAGACAGTCATACCTGTGCTCTTGGCATTTCTCAATATTTATATATCCTGACCAAAATAATAAGTGTTGTCATCTTAAATTTCAGCATATCTTATATATTCTTTCATGTAGTGCATTTTGATGCTCTCTAAATATATGCTATTTCTTTTTCCTAAACTAGTAACATAGTACTACAGATGAATTATTTTTTTTCCTGAATCTTTGCTCACCAACTGCTCACTGAATTCATTCACTTTAGCATTTTCTGTTTTCCCTTCTCTGTTTCCATGGAGAAGTATGTCAGTGATGTGTTCGACTCCATGGAAACAGATGAGCATCTCTTTCTACATACACAACTAATTAAATCGAACGCTTTCTATGCTGCCCATTGTTCTGGAGGAGGACTGAAGAGGCTTTCCCTGAATGAGACATCATTTTAGTAGCAATTTTTAGTGTTTAACCTAATACAACAGATTAATGTTTTAACATAATATTACATCCTCGATTCAGATGATTTAGGGCTCAGTCCTGGGTCATAAAAGCATAAACTTACATAGTAAAATCTTTATATACCATGGTTATCATTTGTAGATATGTAGCTTTTTCTCTTAACTCTAATAATTTGGATGAATGCCAGCTATATTTGATAATAGAATTTAGTATATTCATTTTAATACTATACAATGTGGTATCATAGGAAGAATGTGAGTTTTAGAGTCAGATAAACCCAAGTTTTAAGTTCTGGCTTTGTCACGTATTAGGAGTATTACTTTGGGTAAGCCACTTAATCTTTTTGAGGCTCAATTCCTTGTCTGAAAACTATAGACTATAATACTCTGCTTATGTGAGAGTTCAATGGGATGACTGTAAAACATCAAGCATGACTATAGTTAATAATCCTGTATCGTTTATTTGAAAGTTTCTAAGAGAGTAGATCTAAAAATTCTCATCACAAGAAACAAAATCATAACTCTGTGGTAAAAAATGTTACCTAGGCTTACGTGGTGATAATTTCACAATATATACAAATTATCAAATTATTATGTTGTATGCCTGCAACTAATATAATGATGTGTGCCAAGTATATCTGAAAAAAAAATCTAGCATTACATCTGACACATAGTAGACAATAAATAGGACCTTATTACTGCTACTGTCAGGTTGGACTTATAGTGAAATGAACGAGTCTTACATAGTTTCAGAAGTGTCTTGAAATGGAAAATCACTAAATGCAATGAAGAATAATACTGTTTTCTTTGTGAAGACTAAACAGAATGATTTGTAGATATGCATGGTGTGCAATGATTGATTCTATCATCACTGTTAATAGTGTTTGGGTTGTTTGCAGTGGTAAAGTGACAAGGCTGCTCCATTCTGATTCTTCCACAACTTTTGATCCCCTATCGATGTTCTAAACAAGTGTAAATCTTTGAGTTATTTTCTCTCTTTGTTTGTGACATCTGCCAACACAGTAGTTCGGTAAGGCAAGGAGTCTCATAAGAGGTAGAGCAATGACATTATTTCAGGTTATGTCTGTCTTTACCTCAACAATGACCTTAAATGTTAGGGTCACTAAATGTTTTATACATGCTTGCTTATATACATATGTAGGCTTTTTTTTTTTTTTTAAGATTTTTATTGATGTATTTATTTGAAAGAGAGAGAAAGCCTGAGCTAGGGGAAGAGCAGAGGAGGAGAGAGACTCTGTGCTGAGCATGGAGCCCAACACAGGGCTCAATCTCACAACCTGAGCTGAACTCAAAAGTCAAACACTTAACCAACTTAGCCACCAGGTACCCCATACATAATGTGTTTATAGACCTACATGTGTATACATCCCTACTAATAATAGTAATAAAATTAGCCAGTATTTCATAAAGTTATGTTATGTGCTAGGCACTGTGTAAGGGCTTTGCAATTCATTAACTCATTAAAACAGCAAAACACTACAAAGAGTTTTGGGTTCTCTTATTATCTTCATTTCATAAGTGAAGAAACTAAGGTATAGAAAGATTAAGTAACTTGTCTAATAAGTAGCAGAACTTGGGTTGAAGCCTGGAAGTCTGATTCCCAAGTTCATGCCTTTAACTACTTAACTATGGATTCTCCATGTATAGAGATTTTTCCATGCACATGCACATTCATATGTTTCTCTGAACACAGAGAGAAAAAGAAACACAGGAGAAGAACTACTGATTAGGTCTAAACCTTGACTGATGAACTTAATGATTATCTAGGCTGGATTTTTCTTAACCTTTTTTTTTTTTTTTTTTTGTACTACAGGTCTTTTTGGCAATCCAATAAAACTTATGGACCCCTTCTCAAAAATGTATTTTTAAGAGCTTAAATATAATAAGAGAAATCCAAAGAAAAGCAGCTATACTGAAATATGGATGTCAAACTATTTAAAATTATGACATAGCAATATACCTACAATCATTTTATTAACACAGTAAATAGCAAGGTCTAATGGAAAATCTAACAGCTATGATAATTTCAAAATAGTGATGAATATAGGGGCAGCTAGGTGACTCAGTCAATTAAGTGGCCAGCTCTTGATTTCAGCTCATGTCATGATCTCAGAGTCCTGGGATCAAGCCCGGAGTTGGGCTCCATGTTCAGTCTGGGAGTCTGCTTGTGGATTCTCTCTCCTCTCCTTCTGCCCCTCCCCCCATTCATGCTCTGTCTTGTGCATGCTCTCTCTCTCTCTCTCCGCCTCCCTAAAATAAATAAATAAATCTTTTAAAAAAATAGCAATGAGTATGAATGCTATTTTAAGATGCCACAACAACTATAATGAGATAAAATGTAAAAATATTTTGTAAAGTCTCAAGTGACCTTAAAATGTAATAAGTCCCTTGTTATTTTATAGTTCTCATTTTATATGTTAGGATACGGAGATTCAGAAGTTAAGAAATTCAGTTGCAAAGCTAATAACCACACAGCTGAGACTCCAACCAATTTATGTGATTTTGAATCCTATGTTCTTCCTGTTGTTCCCATGTTGCGTTTAGAACAATAAACAAATCATTTTTAAATGACCACAAAAGCCTTCCCAAGACTGTGACAATACAAAAGGTATGATGTAAGAAGTGAATGAAAGCAGATGAAATGCATCTCTGATGCCACACACAGGTAACATCTGACTGAGAACAAGCAAATAAGAGGTTAGTAAAGAATGCTAGATTTGCTTGTGTTGGACAGTGTGGTGCAGTAGCTGTTGTGTAGACTGGCACAAGTATCCCTGGAAGTGGCAGTTGTGCCTTCTGACCGCCGAGTTGGAGCTGTGCTTTCTGCACATACCAGTCCATTAACCGTGCAGACTCTTCTTTTTCAGCTGGCCTTAACACAACTGCATGCGTGGAGCAGTGGCTTTCTAGTCATCATGCCAGCCCGGCTTTCTGAGCTGTGTTCAGGCTGAGTGCATGCCGCATGCCAGCCACTGTGAAGCAAGCACCAATTGGTCATGGATTAGAAGCTATCTCCACAGTTGCCAGAATAATTAAAACAACCCAGCACACTAGCCAGCTGCTTTCTATATTAGCTGCTCCTGACAGGAATTCAAATTCAAGGCACTGCCATCCAGTGAGTATTAGATTACACCCCAAGCCCCACATTTGTACAACATGTTGCAGCCACCAGACACTTCCAAACAGGAAACCATTTCACCCAAGCATCAAAATAAGCCATTGTGCAAACTGGACAGGTACTGGCTGGCTGCATGTTATAATTGAAGGAACTAAGGTAGGAGGTAGGGTAGATGGATAAAGGCATAAAGGTACAAGCCTCTCTCAGTTACTCTCTTGTTAGCCAAGAAGCTCAGAACCTGGTAAGACTCTCATTATTCAAAAACTAGCCATACAGCAACTCAAAATAGGACCCTACTCAGAAACTAGTTATAAAGCCACTATCCTCATAAAGAAACTCAAAACAGGACTCAAATGAAGCCTAGTGCCACTTTTCTAATCATAAATAGGGGATACGTGCTTTCAGGTTTGTCAGATACACCAATTCTATTGTGTAGGCAAGCATAACACATTGGAGGTGGGGACATAGCCCAATGAAATCTTTTCTGTCCGGAAGTATACTACTGGTCACATGAAAACAAGTATTTCGGGGATTGAAGAGAAGGCTTGAGGTTTCCCTGTACATTACAGAGGACTTGGGAAAAGTGTAACAATTGGCTAAAGTTCTATATCCTAGGAGGTAGAGTTACTATTCACCCCATGGTGCTGACTTCACTTTGGCCCTAAGAAACCTAATGAGTTAGAATTATCCCAGGCCTCCATTCCGCAACATTTGCACTTGGGACCACAGTTCCTAAATCTTCTCCCTCACTGAAGTTTCCAATGAGAAATTAAACGTGAATTACCACAATCATGCTGATCCTAGGTACTACTGTCTTTGCTTAACACTGGCAGACAAGGGATCCCTGGGTGGCTCAGCGGTTTAGTGCCTGCCTTCCGCCCAGGGTGTGATCCTGGAGTCCCAGGATCGAGTCCCACATTGGGCTCCCTGCCTGGAGCCTCCTTCTCCTTCTGCGTCTCTCTGTCTGTCATGAATGAATAAATTTTAAAAATTCTTAAAACAAAACACTGGCAGACAAAATGGCGGTAGAGAGTGCGCTTTCATCTTGAAAGACTAGAGACTGGCCTTATTACTGCATATTCTCTACAAGTATCTTTTTGACTCCAGAAGGGTTCAAATGATAAAAGGAACATGCTCTACCTCTAATAAGTTTTAGTTTTGTGAGTTTGGGTTTAAATGATTCCTTATCTATAAATGCAGTGATCAAATCTCTGGAGCCTTCTAGGTTAGGCATTAGAGGCCCTTGTTGGAGGCAACAATAGCCAGCACCACTCAAGACTTGTGCACAGGAGCTGCTATTATCAGTTACATTGAATCATATGCAGAGCTTGCCTCCATCTTCAAAACTGAGACTCTGAAAAAGAACACCTGCCTCCTCCAGGAGTTATACACAATTGTAAGGCTCTCTTCAAATTTCCAGAGCAATGACCTTTCTTGATTTATTACCAGAATACGTGGGAATAAGGATTAGCAAAGTAAGTTATCTAAGAAACTGTAAAGTACTTCTGGGTCCTAATACATCTGAGATTTAAATATATATTGAAATATTTAGAATTAACACAGCTTAATTTCGGGCACAAAACAACTCAGAAGTGCAACACCTTCTTTTCCTTCCCCTAGCATTTATATTTCCCTCTAAAAATATTTCATTTGATCGGTTTTCCTCCTGCATTAGCAGAGTTTATGCCAAAGCACCTTAAAAGTAACTGGCTTCCCTCATTTTCAACTCATATGTTACCCTCAACTTGTATAAGAATACCTGATCAGGGATGCCTGGGTGGCTCAGTGGTTGAGTGTCTGCCTTTGGTTCCGGGTGTGATTCTGGGGTTCCGGGACCAAGTCCCATATTGGGCTCCCTTCATGGAGCCTGCTTCTCCCTCTGCCTATGTCTCTGCCTCTCTCTCTCTCTCTCTCTCTCTCTCTCTGCCTTTCATGAATAAATGAATACAATCCTAAAAAAAAAAAAAAAAAAAAAAAAAAAGAATACCTGATCATTGTGATGAAAGTAGCAAATTTTTTGTCACATAAAGTGCATGGCAGGAGGTATCTTTTGTTGTTTTCAAGTAAACTTTATTGAGGTATAATACAATAAATACAATAAACTTAACCATTAGTAGTGTACAGTTATTTAATTTTAACAAATATGTAGTCACGTAACCACCACAATCAAGATATAGGCAAGTTCCACCATATCCCCAAATTTTCCAGGGCCCTTTTTTAAGATTTTATTTATTTATTAATGAAAGAGAGAGAGAGAGACAGAGAGAGAGGCAGACACATAGGCAGAGGGAGAAGCAGGCTCCCTGCGGGGAGCTTGATGCAGGACTTGATCCCAGGACCCTGGGATCCCTACCTGAGCCAAAGGCAGACGCTCAACCACTAAGCCACCCAGGTGCCCCTCCCCGCATCCCTTTATAACCAATCCCTCCTGCATCTCAGCTGCCCACCCCCACCCCCCCGCCCCAGTTAACCACTGGGTCTGTTTTCTCTTCCTATAGTTTTACCTTTTCCAGAATGTGCTGTAAATGAATACTGTATGTATCCTTTGAAACAGAGTTCTTTCACTTAACATAAATGCACTTGAGATTTTTCCTTGTTAGGTAGATCAGTAGTTCATTCCTTTTTATTACTGAGCAGTATTCTATTGTGTGGATGACTACAGTTCTTTTGTCATTCTCTGCAAGGACAATTGAGATTATTTCCAGTTTTTAGTAATAATGAACGAGGCTTCCACAAACATCCAAATACAAGTTTTTATGGAATATAAGCTTTCATGCTTTTGTTTCTTCTGTGTAAACACCTAAGGAAAGAGATTATTGGGCCATGTAGTATTTTCATATTTAACTTAATAAGAAAGTGACAGTTTTTTGTAGTGGCTGTGCCATTTTGCGTAACTACCAGTAATGTCTGAGAGTTCTAGTTGTTCTATATCCTCCCAGCATTTGGTATTGTCAGGTTTGCTTTCAATTTTGGTTTTGTTTTAGACATTCTAATAGATATATAATGGCATCATATGGTTTGAATGTGCTTTTCCCTGTGTATTAACAATGTTGGGCATCTTTTTATATGCTTCTTTGGTGAAATGTTAATTCAAAATTTTTGCCCATCTTTTAATTTTATTATCTTTTTATTATTCAGTTGTAAGAATTCTTTTTTGAGGGTGTTGAGTCTTCCAATTTCTTTCTGTATTTTAGATACTAACTCTTTATCAGGTATGTCCTTTGCAAATATTTTTTCCCATTCCATCAGTTGCCTTCCATCAGTTGCCATTCCACTGTTTGCCATTCCATCAGTTTTATTGATTTATTCTAGGTAAAAGAATATCAGATATGTATGTGTTTAACAAATATTTTCTCCCAATTTGTGGCTTGTATTTTTATTTTCTTAACAGTGTCTTTCAAACAGAATTTTTAATGTGGGTGCAATCCAGTTTATTGATTTTTAAAATGGATTGTTCTTTGGTATCCTAAGAAATCTTGTCTAACCGAAGGTCACGGAGATTGTCACTTTTGTTTGCTTTTAAAAGTTTTATATAGTTATAGACGTGTTACATTTAAGATAATGATTGATTTTGAGATAATTTTTGTATATGGTGAAAAGTATAGGTCAAGAGTTTCTGGTTGTTCATTTTGTGTTTTTGTCTATAAATGTCCAGTTCTTTTAGCACCATTTGTTTAAGACTACCCATTGGTTTGCTTTGGCACTATTGTCAAAAATCAATTGATCATATACATTTATAGGTCTCTTTCAGTACCCTCAATTCTATCCTATTCATCTATTTCCCTCCCTCTCTCTCTCTCTCTCTCTCTGTCTCTTTCTTTCTTTCTTTTGGATATTTAATTTAAATTTGAATTTATGGGCATAAAATTATTTATAATATTCCCATGTTTTTTACTTCATTACTTTAGGTTCTATAGTGTTATCCATGCTTTCATTTCTGTTATTGGAAATTTTCATCTGCTCTGGGTTTTTTTTTTAAGATTTTATTTTTTATTTATTTATGAGAGACCCAGAGAGAGAAAGAGGCAGAGACATAGGCAGAGGGTAATACAGGCTCCCTACTGGGAACCTTATGCAGGATTTGATCCCAGGACCCCAGGATCACACCCTGAACCAAAAGCAGACACTCAACCACTGAACCACCCAGGCATCCCTCTCTGCTCTGTTTTTAATGATCACTCTGATCAGGGATTTATCAATTTCATTGATATTTTCTGAGAACCAACTTTTAACTTCATTGATTTTTCTCTAGTGTTTTTTAATTTTAATTTCATCGATCTCTGCTCGTATCTTTATTATGTACTTCCTCTGCTTGTTTTGGATTAAATTCAGGATTTTTTTAGTGTCCTAAGGTACAATTATAGATCATTGATTTGAAGCTCTTGTTCTATTATAGTACAAATACTCAATGCTCTATATTTCCTTACAAGCCCCCTCATGTGTGGAGTAGGAACCTTATAACACTACTATTATTTTCATTCATTTAATTATATTTTTTAATTTCCCTTGAGATTTTTCTCTTTAACTCATGGATTATGTATGTGATATTTAATTCCCACATATTCAGTGATTCCCCATTATCTTACTGTTATTGATTTCTAGTTTAACTACATTACTGTCAGAGAACATACTTTGTATAACTTCACGTCTTTAAATCTGTTAATGTTTGTTTTATGACCAATGTATGGTCTATTTTGGTGAATGGTCCCATCAGTGTTTTAAAAGATTATATATCTGGCTGTTAAGTGACGTGATCAATAAATTTCAGTTATATCCTGCTGCTTTATAGTGGTGTTCTGTTCTTTTCTATCCTTGCTGACTTTTCATTTTAGCAGTTCAAGCAATTATTGAGAGAGAAGTATTGAAGTTACCAATTATAATTGTAAATTTTTCAAATGTTTCATCCATCCAATTCTATCAGTTTTTGCCTCATGTATTTTGAAGCTCCATGATTTAGTACATACACATTTAGGATTGTTGATGAATTAATCCCTTTATTATTATATAATGTTTCTGTTTGTCCCTGGTAATTGTCTTTGCTCTGAAGTCTATTATATATAGATATTAATATCTGATGTTAATCAGCTTTCTTTTCATTAGTGTTTACATATCATATCTGTGCTTATTCTTTTATTTTTAACTTGTTATATTTCAAGTGAGTTTCTTGTAAATAGTATATAGTTGGATCTTCTTTTTTTACCCATCTCTTTTTTTATCAGTGTGTTTTTATCATGTACCTTTAATGTAATTGTTAATGTTAAGATGTAAGATTTCTAGTTTGTTATGTGTTTACTATTTGTTCCCTCTGTTTTCATTCCTGTTATTTCTCTTTCTTGTCTTCCTCTGAATTTCATGAATGTTTTTAGTATTCTATTTTAAATTATATTTAGGGGGGCTATTTGTAACAGCTTTATTGAGATTCACCATCCATCCTTATCATCCAATTCACCAATTTAAAGTACAATTCAGTCAGTTTTGTATATTCACAGAGTTGTAGGAACACCACCACAATTAATTTTAGAACAATAACTCCCCTGGATAAACCCTATATCCCCTTTACTTATGTCCCCTTTAATACCTCCCCTGTTCCCCTGTTCCCCAGCCCTAGGCAAGCACTTGGTATAGAATTCTTGGTTGACAATTCATCCCCACCATCACCCCCAAAGCTTGAAAATGTCATGTCATTGCCTTCTGGACCCTGTAGTTTCCCATGAGAAATACACTGTTACTTGAGTTGTTTTTCCCCTATTGATAATGTATTGTTTCTTTCTGGCTGCTGTCATGATTTTTTTTCTTCTTCTTTAGCTTTCAGGAATTTTATTATGATTGGCATATCATGGATTTTTTGGAGCTTATTCTGTTTGAGTTTTGCTCAGCTTTTTAAATCTTTAGGTCTGTGTATTTCACCAGATTTGCACCATTCCCAGCCATTATTCCCTCAAATACGTTTTTAGTCCTTCATTCTTTTTCCTCTTTCTGATGACATGAATAGTAGGTACCTTGGTATTGTCCCACAGAGTCCTGAGATTCTGTGGATTCTTTTCGTTTCTATGTTTTCTGTTAACTGTTCAGAATAGATAGTATTTATTAGTCCATCATCAAATTCATGATTCTTTCCTCTGTCCTCTGCATTCAGTGAAGTTCCTACTTTAATTATTTTATTTGGTTATTTATTTATTTATTAAATGTTTATTATTCTGAAATTTTCATATGGTTCATCTTTATACTCTATTTTTTTTGTTGTGATTTTGTATTTTTCCATTTATTCTAAGAGCATTTGTAATTGCTTTTTGGGGCATTTTTATTATAGTTGCTCTAAAATCCTTGTCAGATAATTCTTATGTCTGTATCATCACTGTATTGGTGCCTGGGATTGCTTTTTTTATTTAAGTTAATGTTTTTCTGGTTCTTGGTTTGTCTAATAATTTTGGATTGTGTCTTTGACATTTTGTGAATTATGTTATGAGATTCTGGATTCTATTTATACCTTCTGTTTAATAGACTGACAATCTGTTTAGGTTTGGAATGAACTTTTTGTTTCAGTTTTATGGACAATGGTTCTAATGTCAAGTTAGTTTTCATAGCTCTTGCAGGGCTCTTCGGTCTTCCCTATTTATGTGCTACCCAAGCTGTTTTAGAACCTGGGCAATATTTTACTCATAGTTCAATTCTCAAAACTTCTTTTACTTTAATTCTGGTTAGTTTCACACATGGGCTTTTCAGAATTGTTGACTTCATGCACCAAATTAAAGAATTGCATTCTCCTTTTCTCCATAATCCTCCCTGCTTCTCTAGTTAGGAAGGGGTAAGATACTACTTCATTGCTATCCTTTGCTTAATTTAGGACATGATGGTTTATAGGGTGCAGTGCCCAGTGGGGAGAAAAAAGGGGGCAGTTTCTTTCATTGTATGTGCTTTGAGTAGAGCCAAGAATAAGCTCTTTTGACTGGAGGGAGCAGGCTTTCTGGGGAATTTTGTATCTGCCCTTTGATGTTTCATTTTGTGGGCTACTTCAACACCCAGACTGTATTTAGGAGACAAAGAAAGAAAGAGGAAGGAAGGCAGGCAGACAGACAGGGAACTCACCATCATGTATTTCCCTGAGTCCCATAGTCCCTAGACAGTTTGCCTTCTTTTCTCCACCTTTCATGTATTTTGCCTTGGGTTTTTAGTTGTAATTAGCAGGAGAATCAGGGTAGTGTGTACTTACTACATATTATCAAAAATGAGAAACCAGTCATAATTCATTTTTGTATCTCTCATAAAAACATACCACAATGGGGGATCCCTAGGTGGCTCAGCAGTTTAGTGCCTGCCTTTGGCCCAGGGCGTGATCCTGGGATCGAGTCCCACATCGGGCTCCCTGCGTGGAGCCTGCTTCTCCCTCTGCCTGTGTCTCTGCCTCTCTCTCTCTCTGTCTCTGTCTCTTATGAATACATAAATAAAATCTTAAAAAAGAATACCACAATGCTTAGTGTATAGTCTACACAAAAGAAAGGAGTGAGGGAGGAAAATAAATAGCTCCTTATCTCACAATATTAATTCAGCAAAACATATAGTAGTTAAGAATATGGCTTTTAGAATCAATTATCAATTTGAATTTTAGCTTCACCTACTTTCAGTGTAATATAAACAGTTTACTTCTCTAAGTCTCGGTTTCCTATAATATGGGGATGATAATATCTATCTCATAGGGTAAGTAAAAATGACATATATTTCATGCTTTTAGCAGAGCTTGACAAGTTAATAAATATAGCTTCCAGTTATATTAGCAATAACAACAGCAATTATCAAATATCACTATCTGTTTCTTACACTCATAGGAAACTCTGCCCTTAAAGACAAAGAAGATCAATTTGGGAGGACACCACTTATGTATTGTGTATTGGCGGACAGACTGGATTGTGCAGATGCTCTCCTGAAGGCAGGAGCAGATGTTAATAAAACTGACCACAGCCAGAGAACTGCCCTCCATCTTGCAGCTCAAAAGGTGAGAAGTTAAATTACGCTGAAGTGTAAACCTTTTGTGAGATATTTATAAGTTGATTAATGGAACAATGCAGTTGACAGCTGATAAAGAAATCACAAGTATGTGACTCTTAGTTTCATATGTTTTCTTTAAAAACAGTATAAACTGCAGAGAATAAAGCATAGATAATCATCAGTGGATCCATTTATTTGTCTAAGTTTCTTGAGCAGTCGAATTCATTTTATGATCTAAGGTTAAGTCAGGGAAAAGGAATCAAAGTTGTATATACAATATGATGAACTATATTACAAATCAATATGTGCATAGGAAAAAAGCAAAGGCCAAAAAGAAACACACTGAGATGTTAATAGGGGTCAGATTTTAAAATTGGTAGTATGTATGAATTTTGGTACTTTTTACTGTTTAAAAATTTTCCCCTGACAAATATTACTTTTACAACAAAAACTTGCAGTCTCTCTTAGAACGTGAGCATTAAGAAGCATAAAAGAAATTTATTTTCTAAATGTATTCCAACTTTTTAAAAATCTAAAACTATATTGCCAGTAAAAAGGATTTCAGGTTTTTTTTAAATAATTTTTAAAAATTTATTTATTAATGAGAGTTAGAGAGGCAGAGACACAGGCAGAGGGAGAAGCAGGCTCCATGCAGGGAGCCCTATGTGGGACTCGATCCCGGGACTCCAGGATCAGGCCCTGGGTTGAAGGTGGCGCTAAACCGCTGAGCCACCAGGGCTGTCCAATTTTGGGGTTTTTAAAGGCATTGTTAAAAGCTGAGATTTTTAGGATTTAATATATCAAAAAATTAAAATGGGAAGCTTCTGAATTTATTTAAGGACTTATTTATCTGAAAATGATTTTTCCCTCTATAAAATGATTATATAAAATATATATTTCCAGTGCCTGATACTTTCCTTCTTATTATTTTAGACATATATTTTTGGAATAAAAAGCAATAAAAAAATTAGTTAGTTCCTGCAGAAACTATTAGAGTTATTTCCCATTTAAAATGTGAACCAGATATAGCTGATTAATTGAGGGGTTAGAAAAATATCTTTCTCATTAGTTGAATACAGAAAAAGAGACTGACATTAAGATATACTTTTGAATATGCTGGTTACATGCTATGATCAGTTAGGTCTGTCGGGTTATTTCCAAAGTTATTGCTCTTGAATTTGCTTTTCATTATAGTAATTTTTTAAAAATCTCCCTCATTTTGAATTTCAGTTTTAACTACCGCCTAGGTATTTATAACCTTTCACCTAGGCTTGTCAGCTGCTAAAATTATTCACTCAGGAAGGGTAACTCCATTTAACTTGTTATCATAAAAAAGTAAACATTTCAGATTGGAAATAGCCCCAGTATCATGAATTTGATACACTTTAGATTTTTCATTGTGGTTCATTTAGGTTTAAAACCCAACTCCATAAATGTGTAGGCTAGAAGAACCTAACTTCACATCAAGTGGGTCATGTGAAAAAACTGAGGATTTGAGTTGATGAGCCTCCGGTATGTCATCCTTGTAGAGGTATAATGTGACCAAAAAGGTGAGAAAAGGGGTTGATTTATAAGTCTCTTCACAAGATGCAGTGCATTGTTTTCTTTTGCTTTTTGCTTCTCCTTTATTTTTTTACATTGTGATTTTCTACAGCATTAAAGAATAAATAGAACTGTGATTTACGTGTTGCAATTTATATAACTGATTTCATAAATAACACGTTTCATGGTCTTTCAACTATCTGATAATTATGCATTTCCCCCTTTCTCTGTGTTGTGGTTTGTTTTTGCATATTTGCCCAAAGCAGTAATGTATCTTTAGGCTACACTAGCACTAGTATAATTTCCAGAATAAGGGTTGTAGTAAATCTTTAGTACTCTACTCTGTCCAGTTCAAAACCAGGTACTGTGTTTAATTTTGTGCTTTATTCAAGAACACCATTATTTTAAAAACCAGGGATAGTAGAGATCCGACAGGAATAAGATTATGAAGAATCTAGAACTAATTTTCAAAGAATAATTGGAGATATGTCCGATTAGGGACATATCTATAGCACACCCTGCCTCTGAGCAGACACAAACACAAATTTTCTTTAAACATTTTCACCCTAAACTTCCAGGATTCCTCCATATTACAAAGACCAAACAAGATCTCACAGTGAAAGACCAAACATTTGAGAAAGTAATCTATCAGGAATGAGAGTCTACAGAAACAATAAACCAATTTATTCCCTAAGAAACCTTCAATACTGGCATCATTAGAAACAATGTAAAACAATAATTGATTGAATGCTTAAAGATATAAAAGAAGACGGTAGCTCAGTTAGTTGAGCATCTTCTGACTCTTCATTTCAGCTCCGATTGTGATCTCAGGGTTGTGGGCTTGAGCTCTGTGGTAGGCAGGGAGCCTGCTTGGAATTCTCTCCCTCTGTCTTTCTCCTGCTTGTGCAGGTGCTTGCACTCTCTGTCTCTCAAATAAGTAAATAAATCTTTTTTAAGATGATATAAAAGAAGAAATCAGAAAAATGAGCAATTAGGGATACCTGGATGGCTCAGTCGGTTAAGCATTCAACTCTTGATTTTGGCTCAGGTCGTGATCTCAGTCCAGGTCGTGGGATCGAGCCTTGCATCAGGACCCTGTGGAGTCCACTTAGGAGTCTCTCTCTCCCTCTGTTCCTCCCCTCTAACTCCCTACACTTGGATTCACATGTACATGTATGTGAAAGAAGAAGAAAGGAAGGAAGGAAAGAAGAAAGGAAGGGCATTCATGAGACTTTTAGAACTATGCACAATTCTGACCATGACCCCTTATTTTAGAATAACCCATTGGCCAAAAATATTTATAAAGACTAAACAAAATATATATACATTGTTTAACGGCATTGAGAACAGTCAGCACAAGCAGGATCTAAGAAATTACAATCATTTGGAGAAGAGAAGCATCGGAAATGAGCACCACATTTATCTGGCTGTATCCTTCAGGCATCTTCCAAAGTGGAATGCAAAAGAATACAACCCTAGCAGGAAGTGATGGTTCTAGTAGGCTGAAAAACCACAGGTAGAGTCTGGAATTAGCAGCGGCGGGAATGTGGCAGGGTAAAATCCTGGGAGAAGGGAACTGCAGAGAAGGAACCCAAAAATCTGGGTACAAATTCTTGCAAATCATTAGCAAATTCCTAAACTGTACTTTTGCTGGGTAAGGCTCAAAGAAACCCAGCAGTAAACAACAGCTGGGAGACTAAAGAGCTAAGCAGAAATTGTTTTAAAATTTTCCTATATTTTCTTTCTAACGTAAGTCTTTAATACACAACAAGTGGATTTTTATATGGGGGTCCTTTCTCATTTTAAAACATATGAATAACTAATTTTCCCAGGACAACCAAGCTCATTAATTTTTAGCCATTTTAGTGTTTGCTATATGGCAGTGCCAGGCTTTTGTACTATGTACCTCCCGTGGTTTGATTTTGTTTTGTTTTTAATTATGTTTTTTAAATAAAGTATCCCACATATGAGGGAGCTACTAAGGAAATTTGAAAATGACAGTTGCACCATTAAAGTACATTAGGGAGTTGAATATGGCAACTAAAGTTCATTTGGAAGAGGAAGAAAGAGGAGATGCATAGAAAACTATTACTTTTTAGGCCAATAGAAAGAAGGAGTTCAATCCGAGAGATCTATTGTAGAGATAGAACAGTTCATTCATTAAGTAGTTGCCAAATGTCTACTATGTAGTCATGATGATGCACCTAGAGGAAGTATTAAAAAATGAATCACAAACACTTGCTGTAAAAAAAAAAGTACTGTCCATACTGATCCATATTAAATTTACATTTGTCTTTGTTTAGTGAACCTCTAATATATCACATATCAAATATTCTTTTCAAGTATTTTCTATCTCACTTAATTCAGTTATCTGTGAACTCAGAAGTGTGCTATTTGTGTAATCATCAATATTCATATGTATGTGCATGAATGCATTCATTCAACATATGTTCATACTGTTACTATGTAACAGGTGCTGTGCTAGGGCCTTGGAATACAAAGATGAAAGATATGATTCATGCTCTTAAGTTGCTTACAAAGATCATGGATAAAGATATCAAGTGATAATTAAAGCTGGCCTATCTCCCTTATATATCTAAGTGTTTTATAAAATATCAACAGCCGTGTCATGTAATAGTCATTTATTATGTTTTGGGGGTTTTTTGTGATAGTGAACTAATTATGTTATCTTTCATTAGGTTTATTAGTAGGAAAAACTCTTGTTGCCATAGCATTTTGTTCATGTCTCCATTAGAGGCCTATTAACTTGTATTGTAATTATTGCTTACTTGTCTCTTTCCCACTAGACTGGATCTCCAGGCAAGAACCTTGTTTTATTGGTTTTTGAATCCCCTAGAATCTAACACAGTGTCTGACATGTCTTGGTTGAATGAATGAATATACTTTGGGTTACTTATATAGAAAGTCATTATTAATACAAATGCTTGACATTTTGTTTATTAGAACCATTTATCCAGTTTCAAAATACATATATGGGAAAAACTTATTGAACCATGCTGATTGGCTTAGTTATTTTGACACATATTCACTACTTTAGAAATAAATTGGCATTAGTCCAAGCAGCTAAGAAAATGGTACCCACAAGAATAAAATTAATCTCAATATACTGAACATCTGTACCTAATTTGTTTTTCATATGTACCCTCAGTTTAATCCAAGAAACCAATCAATCAAACCTTTTCTGGGTTTCTCACAAACGATATCTAATTGTTAGAAATGTTTTCCTCCAGGGAATCCACTATTTCTCTGACTTCCACAGATACATTTATTTGTTAATAAGGATAAAAAAGCCTGAGCAATCTTACTAAATGTTAATAGTTATGCATTTTTAATCTTTCAGGAGGTTATTAATTTGGCTTCAAGAAGAGTAAGACTACCCACTTTGAAAAATGATATCATGTTAAATACAGAAACTAAAGAAGCTTCAGACTGTGAATATGTTGTGTGTTTGTTTGTTTTTTAATTCACCATAGAGTTATCCATTCATCTATGGAAACTGAATATTAATTTTTAATTAATATTAGCTTTCAAGATCTGCTATTTCCATGTTAATGACTTAAAAAAATTAAAGAAGAAGAGTAGAGTATGTCTGAAAGTTTTTGGGAAAACTTAATATTAGGTGACAATATTAGGATATTAGATCCCCTTATTTTATACACACTCACACTTATACACAAACACACCAAACAATCCATCCCCCAGCCCCCTAGAACTCTATATTACTGTGTGTATATGTACATACCCATACATATATATACTTATATTTAACTCCTTCCCTACCACCATTAATCATAGATTTCACTTCTCTATATTCCACCCAACTAATGCTATTTGAAGGCAGAGGCTATGTCTTCTTTGATTTATTAGTTCCAGTCTTAAGAGAACTCCTGCCATTTAAAAAAGATTCAGTTCATGTTTGTTTAACAAATACATGAAGGAATCAATCACTAAAAACATAAGATAAATTTATTATGAAAGAATTATTGAAGTATAAATCAGTTGTTATATTTATTCCTTTTCATTCCATCCCACCCCCTTCTAATTTTGTTAGTGGTATTTTACAAGATTCTTTGAGCTTAATCTCCCATCAAATATCACTCTTGTATGTCTCAATTTCTTTATCTATAAAATGGAATAATCTTCTTCCTGCCTGCTTTTTAGGAATGATGCTTCCTTAGATATAAAGCATTTTGCCTGGTAGAGACATATGCTCTCTAAGACTGTAGGCTGTCAATATTATTGCTGTTCATCATACTGCAATATAGGTATAAATTTCAAACTGCTCTTTAGGAATCAGATGTCAGAGATAAAAAGGCCTTCAGGATAGTGAGGTCCAGTTTGTTATTGGATGAAGAAATTTAGTCAATTCTCCTTTCAATTCTCTTCTGTTAATAAATTATTCATCATTCTTTTTGCCTTTGCATAAACCTGAATGTCTTTTGTCTTATTTTTTTAATTTTTAAAAATTTTATTGTTATAGTATAGTTAAGGTACAGTGTAATAATAGTGTTAGGTGTACAATTTAGTGATTCAGCACTTCCATACAACACCTGGTGCTCATCAGGACCAGCATACTCCTTAATCCCCGTCACCTATTTCACCCATCCCCCCACTTTCCTCCCCTCTGGTGACCATCAGTTTGTTCTTTATAGTTAAGAGTCTGTTTCTTGGTTCGCGTCTCTCTATCTTCCCCTCCTTTACTCATTTGTTTTGTTTGTTAAATTCCACATATGAGTGACATCATAATATTTGTCTCTCTCACTGCCTTATTTTGCTTAGCATAATACTCTCTAGTTCCATCCATGTCATTGCAAATGGCAAGATTTCATTCTTTTTTTAGGGCTGAGTAATGTTCCTGTGTGTGTGTGTGTGTATGTGTATACATACCACATCTTCTTTATCCATTCATCAGTTGTTGGACATTTGGATTGTTTCCATAGTTTGGCTATTGTAGATAATGCTGCTGTAAACATCAGAGTGCCAACAAACACATGAAAAGATGCTCAACATCAGTCATCATCAGGAAAATGCAAATCAAAACTACAGTGAGCTATCACCTCACATGGGTAAGAATGGCTAAAATTGGGCAGCCCGGGTGGCTCAGCGATTTAGCGCCACCTTCGGCACCTTGTGGTCCTGGAGACCTGGGATCGAGTCCCACATCAGGCTCCCTGCATGGAATGGAGCCTGCTTCTCCCTCTCCCTGTGTCTGTGCCCCCCCCCACCCGTGTCTCTCATGAATAAATAAATAAAATCTTAAAAAAAAAAAAAAAAAAGAATGGCTAAAATCAACACAAGAAACAACAGGTGTTGGTGAGGATATAGAGAAAGGGGAACTTTCTTACACTATTAGTAGGAATGCAAACTGGTACAATCACTGTAGAAAATAGTATAGAGGTCCCTCAAAAAGTTCAAAATAGAACTACCCTACAGTTCAACAATTGCGCCACCAAGCATTTACCCAAAGAATGCAAAACACTAATTCAAAGGGATATATGCATCCTGATGTTTAAATTATTTTAGAATTATTCATAAGAATAGAGAATATTTTTTAAAAATAGGTACCTAATAGAAGAGATAAAACTGAATATTTTTTTAAATTTTTCTTCTAGACTTACTTTAATGAAATAAGACAGTATAGATGCACTTGAAGTTTTTTTTTTTATCCTCCCAAATCCCATTCCCCTCTTTCTGCCTTCTCAGTCTATCTTAATTTTGGTGGTTTCAATTCCCATGCATATTTTTCTACCTTACCTTTGTATGGATATACCTATAAACAATTTTATTTCACATGTTTAAAATCTTTATATAAATGGTATTATACTTTGTGTGTCATTTCCCAACTTGTTTTTTTAACTTAACATTATGTTTTTGAGTTTATTGATTTTGAGGTGTATGTTGAAACATGTAGCTCTCTCCACAAAAGATTACATGAAAAGCTGTTCAACCTCATTACTAATTAGATAAATGCAAATTAAAGCCACATTGAGATACTATACCACCATTTGAATGTCTAAAATGAAAAAATCTGATAAAGCCTATTGATAATGAGGATATGGAACATTTTTAGTGAGGATACAATTTGATCAATCTACTCTAGAAAACAATTGGACTCTAACAAAGCTGAACACACACATACACAGAATCACTTCAATTCACAATCCAATCCCAGTAATACCTAAGAGAAACAAGCCCCTCATTCTACCAAAAGGCATGCATGAGAATGTACATGATAGCTTTATTTATAATAGACATTCTTAACACAAACCACCGAAATCCATGTCAACAGGCAAATGGGTAAATAAACTATGATGTATTCCTACAATGGAATATTACACAATAAAAAATAATGAGCTACTGATACATTGTACCACATGAATAAATTTCAAGACATCATGTTGAGTGAAAGAAGTCACCTATTTATATGAATTTTTAGAAGAGACAAAACTCTATGGTGATTCAAATCAGATTTGGGGTTACCCATGATATAGATATTGACTAAAAAGGGGCATAAAGGAAGGTTTTCAGGGTGCTGGAAATGATCTATATCTTGATTTGTATGCTGATTACATAAAAAATTATCAGTCTGTATACTCAAGATTTATCTACTTTATTGTAGATATATGATGCCTCGATTTAAAAATTATTTTTAAAAAATGGTGAAATGTCCAGAACTTGATGAATATTATTTGTAGGTAGAATAAGGAAGAATGGAATCAAGAATAGTTCCTGACCTAGGCTGAGAAGCACTGGTCACATTTCCTTAGTGTTAAGTTCAGGAGTTCTATGAAAGCCCTGTAAACTTGAGCATGCATCAAAATCACTGAAGGTGCTTAGTAGGTACTGCTAGGCTTCTCTGTGGCTGTAATCACTCATTAGTTCATCTTAAAATAATAAGTGCCCACTCTGCCGCAAACTATGTAGCCCATGGATATCTCAAGAGTAAACAAATGAGGATTTGGCCATTGGTATGCTTCTGAAAGAAGGCACCAAAAGACATCTGTGATGCCCACATTACTTAGAAATGTAGGAAAGTCTGAGTTTATGAAACCCTTATGTTCTGGAGTGTTAACAATCTCTCAAGAAATCTCTGGACCGAGATGAGTGTTTTTAGACAGCTTTCACAGTTTGCCCCATTTAACCTTAACCTTAACTCGGCCACCTTTTCCAGGCAGGCAGAGAGTCCCAGGCTAAAGAATCTTTGCTTCAGTATATTCCAACTTCTGAGGTTTCCAAACAAGCTTCAAGTTTGTCTTCTCTGAGTATTTAGAAACTATCTCTAAATCTGCCCTCTAGTTTTCCAGTTTAGGAACAGATTCTTTTTCTTTTCTTTTTTCTTTTCTTTTCTTTTCTTTTCTTTTCTTTTCTTTTCTTTTCTTTTCTTTTCTTTTCTTTTCTTTCTTTCTTTCTTTCTTTCTTTCTTTCTTTCTCTCTCTCTCTCTTTCTTTCTTTCTTTTTTCTTTCTTTCCTTCCTTCCTTCCTTCCTTCCTTCCTTCCTTCCTTCCCTCCCTCCCTCCCTCCCTCCCTCCCTCCCTCCCTCCCTCCCTCCCTCCCTCCTTCCTTCCTTCCTTCCTTCCTTCCTTCCTTCCTTCCTTCCTGTAAGCTCCATGCCCAGTGTGAAGGCCAACTTGGGACTCGAACTCACAACCCTGAGATCAAGACCTGAGCTGAGATCAAGAGTTGGGCGCTTAACCAACTGAGCCACCCAGACATCCCTAGAAACTGGTTTCAAATATTTAGGATCATGTATTCAAGAGCACTCCAACTAAATACAGAGTTGATCTGAGAATTGAAATCAAAACCCATCTGTCCTTTAATACTTTCACAATAGTTAATGTATGTATACTACATGGATGAAATTTGCAGTTACAAGGAAAATATGTCAACAAATCTTGATTGAAATCACCACTTTGAATTTTTCTAACAGAATTCTAGTAAAAATTTCATTTAGTTTCATAGCAGCTTTATAGCAGAACAGTCAAATATTATCTATTCTATATAAGTAAACTGAGATATATAGTCTGGTTGACTTCTTCTGGTCACTTTGATACCTATAGAATCAGGAATTCCCTTGTTTTTCTGATTCCCAGCTCAGTGCTCCTGATAATGCTCCATTGAAAAGAAACTTAAGTACTTTTTGGAGGCTTACTTTCCCAGTCTTCTGATTTTTCTGACCTAGAGTCATTCCCAAATCCAGCTTCCCAGTCAAACCCCCAAAGAAGTATCAAAGTATTTCCTTCTCACGGGCAAGATTAAGAATTTAACCCAGAACTTCCACTTCTTCTTTTTCTTTTTTTCTTTTTTTTTTTTTAAGAGAGGGAGGGGGGAGTGGAAGAAGGAGAGAGAGAGAGAGAATTCTAAGCAGGCTCCATGCCCAATGCAGAGCCTGATGCAGGGCTGGATCTCATGACCCAGAGATTGTGACCCGAGCCCAAATCAAAAGTTGAATGCTTAACTGACTGAGCCACCCGGGAGCCCCCAAAGCTTTCACATTTAAGTCCAGTGCTGTGACACCTCTTAAACACAGCAGAGCAGCCTTGCAGATTGTATTTTAAAATCTATGTGGTTTGCTGAATTTTCTTTTGGATATGGTTCCTATTCCCTATGACTATGGCCATTTTCTAATCTTTATCTCTTCATGACCCCCAGTTTTACTAAGTCATGAAAATACAAGCATCTGCTTTCTATGAATAGATTAGAGATCCCCACAAGCTTAGATTCCCATGGAAACCAATCAAAAACTAAAAGCAAAAGAAAGAGTATATATTAAATTTCCCTGAGACCTACAGCTTGTTTTTCATTAGACTCATGCTGATTTCTTTTAAACTCTGGGCACAGGGCCAGCGAATATTTTTACAGCTGATAAAAAGAAACTTCAGATCCATTTACTTTTCATTTATACTTTTTAAAATTAATTTTGTGCTATAACATCAATTCCAATGAAAATTTGAGCATTAATTTGATAATTGCCTTCTTATGCCATAGGATTGTTTTTGTTCATATAATTTTTTTTGTTGTTGTTGTTTTCTTATATTTTACTGTTCAAAAAAGAATGAGAGGGAATCAGGGGGTCTGTTCTTCCTACAGTATGAATATTGTCAGCCCCTAGGTACAGTATTTTCCCTACAACCAATCATAGGGCTCTTTGTACCTCCTTTTGACGGTTGCACTTTTACAAAGCTCAAACAATCATTTACTAATATGATAACAGAAATATAGCCAAGATGCCAAAGTAAGGGGGAATCTAGAAAGCCAGGGAGGTGGTGACTAGGGAGAGCAGAGTGTCCATTTAAATAAGGTAATCAAAATAGCTTTCCTTAAGATAGTGACATTTGAAAGCCTTGAAGGAGGTGAGGAAGTTAGCCCTGTGAGTGGCTGAGAGAACTTTCTTTTGTTCCTGGCACAAGGAACATTTAGAGCAAAGGCCTTGAAACAGGAGCATGCCTGGAATGTTTGAGGAATAACAATGGGACAGGGCTAGCATGGTTATAGCGAGTGAGAAAGGGAGGAGCAGTAGGTGATGAGAATATGGCAGAAATAGTAGCCAGATCTTCCAGGGCTTTTGGCCATTGTCAGGAATATGTCCTTACTCTGAATGAAATGAGGAAGCATTAGAGGATTTGGGGGAAAGGAGTGACATGAGCTAACATATATTTTAATAAAATAATCATTCTGGCCCAGTGAAAAAATTTTTCTGCAGGCTTATTATTATCTATTTCTTTATTCCTTCTTCATATATGCTATCAAGTCTCCTTCCCATCCTGATCCCTTTCACCACATATACATACAGTTGCCTAAATCCCCCTGAAAGTTAGACACCTAGAATAGAATACAATGCCAGTCTGATAAGCACAGCGTATGCCATGATTTTCATCATTGTCATTTTGGCAACCAAAGGCCATTGATTCCTATTGAAGATTTTTCAAACAAAACTTTTAATTTTGCTTTATGCTTGCTACTGCTTAAACTAAATCTGTATTCATATTGTTGTGGTTTGGGACCTAAATGTAGCTTTTTACTGTATTCATATTTAGTCAGTTCTTTGAACTTCCCAGACTCATGTAGGTAGAATTTACCATTACTTTCCTTGTTCCTCCAGTACCTTGTATACTGAACTACTGTTACATCCCCTATCTCACCAAAAGGTATTTGTTTGTTTACACATTTTATTTTCCCACAATGAGCATCTTAGTAAGAGTATAATAGTCATATTTTTTTATTTCCAGGGCCTAGTACTTAACAAATAATTAATACTTGATTAATTGAATTGGATTCATCATACAACCTGTTGAGGTCCTCTTGGTTCTTGAGTCCATCATTCAGTATAGTTGTCATCTCTCCACCATATGAGTCACCAGAAATTTCATCCTAATCTTTTATATCAAAATAGATCCTGCTTGCAGAAAAGCTTAATCATTGAAACACTATTACTAAAATTAACTTTACCAATTTAAAAGATTGCTGTATTCTTTCCTTATACTTGTCTAAACTGTGTCATCAGTGGTAATTAGGCCCCTTGAAAAATCTTATTCACTCTATCAGAGTCCACTTGTTCACCATTCCAATCCGGATGGAGTAATTCATTCATTCTTTTACCAAATACTTTTTTAGTATTTAATCTGTATCATGTAGCATTATATATCTTGAAATATGTAAATCCAACTTGTGTCTAAATATTTAAAGTCTTTCAAATTCTGAATCATCACAAAGTTAACATTTCACCAACAAAACTACTCATTTTCAAGAAATTTATTGAGTATACTCCATTTATCTCAAACAATTGTAGATTTTAGAAGACATGGTTTGTATCCTTTTAAATTTTTTATTCAAATTCTTTTGGTCTCTGTCATTCATCAGACTGATTCTTTGTAATCCATTTCTTAGAAATTTTGGGCTAAAATATGAATTTGAAGCAATGACTATAAACTTCTAACCAAGTGTGTAACTGGTCATTTCAAAGTTATGCAGACTGTAAACTAATACAATCTGTGTGAGTTTGTGTATGTATATGTACATGTGCACACAGGTGCATGCTTTAAATTGTTATCTCATTGAATGGTAATGTGTATACACATTACACAGCATTAAATGTACCGGGAAGATTTACATTGCATAATCTAAGAGCAGAGAACACCTTCTATCTGTAAATCAAAATGTAGAAGCACTAGGAAAGGATTAATAAATATGACTACATCGAAATAAAAAAGACTTTTCCTTCCTAGAAAACATCATAAGCGAAGAAAAAGAAGAAAGACAAACTGGGAAACAATATTTGCAAGTTATGTCACTAATGGAGGGTTAATATCCCTAATATATAATATGGAGGAGAAAAAAGACCAATGATTCTATAAAAAATGAGCAAGAGATATAAATAGATAGTTGATAAGAAACGGAATGTGAGTGGCCCTTAAATATCTGGAAATATGCTCCACATTATTCATCGTAAGAGAAATTCAAGTTAAAATTGCAATGAGATGTTTTTCATGTGTTCAGTTGACAAAAGTAAAAAAAAGTTTGACAGAGTGCTCTGATAGCAAAACTGTTGCTGGAGGGAATGAAAAATAGTACAACCCCTGTGAAGGGAAACTCAACAATATCCAACAAAAGTAACCAGAATATGTATTTCCATTAGACCCAACATTACCACTTCTAGAAGTGTACACTGGCAAAAACAAGAAGTGATGTATGCTTAAGGCTATTTAATTGCAGCATTGTTTGTAATAGAGAAAGCATGAAGGGAAAGGTCCTGTTAGGGGACTGGTTGACTAAAAGAAGTGTGTCCACACAATGTTGTACTATGTAACTATAGAAAGTAATGAGAAATATTTTTATATAATATTTTTTATAATAAATTTATTTTTTATTGGTGTTCAATTTACCAACATACAGAATAACACCCAGTGCTCATCTCGTCAAGTGCCCCCATCAGTGCCCATCACCCATTCACCCCCACCCCCCGCCCTCCTCCCCTTCCACCACCCCTAGTTCGTTTCCCAGAGTTAGGAGTCTTTATGTTCTGTCTCCCTTTCTGATATTTCCCACACATTTCTTCTCCCTTCCCTTATATTCCCTTTCACTGTTATTTATATTCCCCAAATGAATGAGAACATACAATGTTTGTCCTTCTCCAATTGACTTACTTCACTCAGCATAATACCCTCCAGTTCCATTCACGTTGAAGCAAATGGTGGGTATTTGTCGTTTCTAATGGCTGAGGAATATTCCATTGCCACATCTTCTTTATTCATTCATCTTTCGATGGACACTGAGGCTCCTTCCACAGTTTGGCTATTGTGGACATTGCTGCTATAAACATCGGGGTGCAGGTGTCTCGGCGTTTCATTGCATCTGAATCTTTGGGGTAAATCCCCAACAGTGCAATTGCTTGGTTGTAGGCAGGTCTATTTTTAACTCTTTGAGGAAACTCCACACAGTTTTCCAGAGTGGCTGCACCAGTTCACATTCCCACCAACAGTGTAAGAGGGTTCCCTTTTCTCCACATCCTCTCCAACATTTGTGGCTTCCTGCCTTGTTAATGTTCCCCATTCTCACTGGTGTGAGGTGGTATCTCATTGTGGTTTTGATTTACATTTCCCTGATGGCAAGTGATGCAGAGCATTTTCTCATGTGCATGTTGGCCATGTCTATGTCTTCCTCTGTGAGATTTCTCTTCATGTCTTTTGCCCATTTCATGATTGGATTGTTTGTTTCTTTGGTGTTGAGTTTAAGAAGTTCTTTATAGATCTTGGAAACTAGCCCTTTATCTGATAGGTCATTTGCAAATATCTTCTCCCATTCTGTAGGTTGTCTTTGAGTTTTGTTGACTGTATCCTTTGCTGTGCAAAAGCTTCTTATCTTGATGAAGTCCCAATAGTTCATTTTTGCTTTTGTTTCTTTTGCCCTCGTGGATGTATCTTGCAAGAAGTTACTGTGGCAGATTTCAGGTTGTACTACAAAGCTGTGGTCATCAAGACAGTGTGGTACTGGCACAAAAACAGACACATAGATCAATGGAGCAGAATAGAGAACCCAGAAGTGGACCCTCAACTTTATGGCCAACTAATATTCGATAAAGGAGGAAAGACTATCCATTAGAAGAAAGACAGTCTCTTCAATAAATGGTGCTGGGAAAATTGGACATCCACATGCAGAAGAATGAAACTAGACCACTCTCTTTCACCATACACAAAGATAAACTCAAAATGGATGAAAGATCTAAATGTGAGACAAGATTCCATCAAAATCCTAGAGGAGAACACAGGCAACACCCTTTTTGAAATCAGCCACAGTAACTTCTTTATATAATATTTTTAAATGACTTCCCAGAGTGAAAAGTATAGACTATTATCCACGATCCATCAGAAGTGGAACTTGTCATGCAATTGACAGGGGATAAACCAGACTTGGAGTGGTATGGCTGAGGACATCCCTGGGTTGGGCAGAAAATGAAAGTCCACCCAGAAATCACGGGCCATATCCCAGCTAAGGGCAACTGAGAGTACAAAACATGCTGAGTTGTGGTGATGACGAAAGTAGTAGGTAATCTGTCAGTGAGACCTCAGCCCCCAAGATGAAAGAACAGGTAAGCCATGACAGGACACCATTCCTTGGGAGAATCTCAAAGAACAAGGCTGGAAGAAATTTGGATACTAAGCAGGGTTTGTTCCTTTTTTAAGGTTTTATTTATATATTTGAGAGAGATTGAGCAATCAAGAGATTGAGAAGCTTTAGAAGCAGATTCCTTGCTGAGCAGGGAGTTCCCCTGGGGGCTTGCCACACAGCTCAACGTAGAGCTGGATCCCAGGCTCCATCCCAGGACCCTGGGATCATGACCTGAGGCAAAGGCAGACACTTAACCAGCTGAGCCACCCAAACGCCCACAGGCAGGTTTTTAAGTTAGCATTTAAAGAACATAATTGGAGTGCCAGTGCCTAAGACCATCATACTGTTGAGTGGATAGATGAATAGATAGATAGATAGGCACCAATTTGCTAGACCTTATGGTACAAGATTGAAACTAGATTATAGGAGCAAGACAGAAAACTGAGTTGCTCTATCTGGATCACAACATTAAGGCTGATTTAACCCTCGCCGATCTCACTAATGAGCTAGACTTAAATCTTTCCTTAATTAGGGTCAAGATATGTCCCAAAGCCGACGGAAGGATAGCATGCAGACCACAATATCTAGAAGCAGAAAAAAAACAATGCCCTTATCTTGTTTATCATTTTTTAAAAGATTTTATTTATTTGAGAGAGAGAACATGAGCTGGGGGCAAGGGGCAAGAGGGAGAAAGAGAAGCAGACTCCCTGTTGAGTGGGGAGCTTGAGGCAAGGCTCAACCCCAGGACCCTGAGATCATGACCTGAGCCAAAGTTGCATGCTTAACTGACTGAGCCACCCAGGAGTTCCTCTTATTTACTTTTTAAAAAAGAGAAACCTTCCTAGAAGTCCTGTGGCAGACTTTCCTTCCATCTCTTTGTCTCCCACATCTAACACTCTTGGCAAAAATGAAACCACCATGATTGTTCATATCAGTCAAAACCACTTGATTTGGTGAGGGCCCAGCCTTCTCTGAAGGACATAACCACTTAAAGGAAGATCAACAAATAACAAGGTTATGTTAGCCCAGAAGTGGATAGGCATAGATGATAGATAAGCATTCTATAATGTTGGCCATGGTGTCCTTTGGACAATTATAGAGCTTCGTGGCAACAAATAACAAGGTTCTGTTAGCCCAGAAGTAGATGAGCATAGATGATAGATAAGCATTCTATAATGTTGGCCATGGTGTCCTTTGGACAATTATAGAGCTTCGTGGACTTAATTACTACCTAAACAATGACTATAAGCTACCTCCTGTGGCACTGCCTTTAGCTTGAGGCTATGAAAAAGTCAGATATACCAACTCTGTTTACAATGGGAGTGGCCTAACACTTAGTCTACCTCACAGTCCTTCCTATTTTTAGCATATATGGACATCTCCTTCCTAAATAAGAGAAGGGTCAAATCAGTTAGCTTTGTCAGTAACAAATATGGGCACAACATAGCATGTTACCCCACCCTTCTTCATCCGGCAAGCTTAATTGAGAAGTATGTTTGCAAAGAGCACTGGTTTGAAAATAAAAAAAATTCATTTAGTCAACAAATACTTATTTATTGAGTACCTACTAATCATAAGGTACTGTTCTGTACTGTTTGGCATATAAAATGAACAAAATGAAACAAAAATCCCTGCCTCCAAGCTTACATTTTGTTGGTAGAAAAGAAACCAACAAATGAAAAAGATTATAAAATATATATAATATTATATACAGTCAGATGAGGATACCTGCAACGGAAAAAATAAGGTAGGTGAAAAAAATAGGGAGCCAAGGGGTTGCATGTTATAAATAGAGTGATCCGGATAAATCTCCCGGAAGTAACATGAAGTGAACATTTAACATTTAAGTGACCCAAAGGCAGTGAAAGAACAAACCCCTCAGGGAGACAGAATGCCAAGTATAAAGACCCTGAGATGGGAGCATACATGATATTTATAAGAAACAGTCAACAGGAAGACCCTTGTAACTCTAGGGAGAGGATGAGGTCAGAGATCGTGTAGGACCCACAGGATATTGAAGGATTCAGCTCTGTGCACAAGAGGAAAAGGTGATTGAAGGGTTTAAGCACAGAAAAGGCAATCTAGCTTATAGTTTGAGAGGCTTATTTAACTGAGTAGTCTGTCAAAAGGATGATAGCAGGAGGAGGATGACTAATTAGGAAGCTGAGAGATGATGTTGGCTTGGACCAGAGTAGTAGTTATGGAAGAGGTAAGAAGAGTCCAGGTTCAAATGTATTTTGAACTTACTGTTGGAGTTTTGAAAGGAGGAGGAGCCAATGGACTATACACTAGGTTTTAAG
Organism: Canis lupus baileyi; assembly: GCF_048164855.1. Lineage (NCBI taxonomy): Eukaryota > Metazoa > Chordata > Mammalia > Carnivora > Canidae > Canis > Canis lupus. The sequence continues at coordinate 58,895,176 of NC_132847.1, forward strand.
CCTCCTAGCTTCTTTTTTTTTTTTTTTAAGATTTCTTCTTTCTTTCTTTCTTTCTTTCTTTCTTTCTTTCTTTCTTTCTTTCTTTCTTTCTTTTTCTTTTTCTTTCTTTCTTTTCATGAGAGACACAGAGAGAGAGGCAGAGACAAAGGCAGAGAGAAGCAGGCTCCCGATCTCAGAACCCCGGGGTCATGACCTGAGCCAAAGGCAGATGCTCAACCACTGAGCCACCAGGGTGTCCCTGAGCTTCCTATCTTTTTAAATGTTTTATTAGAGAGAACTTCTCTCCCTCACATTTGAAGGAAATCCCAGATATTAAATCATTACACCAATATTTATTTCTTAAAAAAAAAAAAAAAAAAAAAAAAAAGACAAAAACAAACAGGACTCTTGAAGCACCTGGCTGGCTCAGTCAGTGAAGCTTGCAACTCTCGATCTCTGGTTTGTTAAGTTCACATCCCACATTGGATGTGGAGATTACTTAAAGATAAAATCTTTTTTTTTTTTTATTTAGTTATGATAGTCACACAGAGAGAGAGAGAGAGAGAGAGGCAGAGACACAGGCAGAGGGAGAAGCAGGCTCCATGCACCGGGAGCCCAACGTGGGATTCGATCCTGGGTCTCCAGGATCGCGCCCTGGGCCAAAGGCAGGCGCCAAACTGCTGCGCCACCCAGGGATCCCAAGATAAAATCTTTTAAAAGAAAGAAATAAAAATAAAAGGAAATTACTCTCTTTAAATATAATCATTGTAATACTAAAAATTTAACGAGAATTATTTAATATCACAGTATCATAAAATAGCCCACCCATGTTCAGATTATAAACTGTCTTGTAAATGTTTTTGTTTGGTTATTGGCATTTATTTGAATTGGGAATCAGGATCCAAATAAGAGTTATAAACTGACATTGGCTTCTGTCTTTTAAGTCTATCTAAACCTATAAATTCCTCCTCTTTCTCTCTTCTTTTTTCCTTACAATTTTTTGTATTTGCGGCTTGACTCCTTCCCTACTTGGACTTGATGTCAATCCAAGCTGACGATCTCAGTCTAGATCACGTCAGTTCTCTCTCTAGGTATAATTCACTTGTCCCTCTGCTTTCCAGATTTCCTGTAAATTACTTATTGGGTCTATAGGCTTGATCTGATTCTGGTTCAATTTTTTTGGCTTAAACTACTTCACTGTTTTGCTCCATTCCTCATCAGAAGACACCGAATGTTTGCCTTTTTTTTTTTTTTTTTTTTTGAGGTTCTCAGTTGTTGGGATTTCATTGCCCAAAGCCAGTGTGTTTTAGGAGTTGCAAAATGGCAACATTCTAAATCTGCCATCCCTTCTACACTTGTTTGCTGGAATGATTCATTAAAGAGAAATTTCCCCTTATCTGCTCTTTCATTACTCACTGATACAGAAAAGGAAGAATTAATCCTTGATTCTCTTTATCAGTTTTCAAAATAAGGAAATATGACCTCTCTTGATAAACAATTAAGTTTTCCTTTTTTCCTTGTTAGTTTCATCATGAACAAGGCATTGGATACTTTTGGTATCATTTGAACACAGTTGCTATATCAGTTCATGGATATTATTATCCCTAAATGATATTCAAATTATTCCATCTTTGGTTATAAAAAGTCCTTCAGATTGGTGCCTGGATCCTTTTGACATGATCCTTTTTTGATAGCTTCCTTGTTATCTGCTAGGACCAACGATTCCAGGTTCATTTCTGTATTTTTATTAAGTTTGTAAATTCCAGTATAGTGAACATACAGTGTTATATTAGTTTCATGATTTCTGTATTTTTTACTCCAAACCTGGAATCCACCATTTCTCTAAAGATCCATGGTTCTTGAAAGCAGGAAAAAGAATTTGGAGACCACACTGTCTAGAGTCTAGGGGCGCTCACTTTTACAGAGTTGGTGACTGTTTCTAAGTATTTACTGTAGTCACTTCTTGGGCCTATTTATTTATTCATTTATTTTAAAGATTTTATTTATTTATTTGAGAGAGAGTGAGCAAGAGAGAGAGTACAAGTGGGGTGAGAGGAGGAGGGAGACGGAGAAGCAGACTCCCCACTGAGCAGGGAGCCCAATGCGGAGCTCAATCCCAGATCCTGAGATCATGAGCAGAGCCAAAGGCAGACACTTAACTGACTGAACCACCCAGGCATGCCTCAGAACTATTTTTTTAGTAAAAATGTCATTTTGTCACTTCCTCTTCTAATTCAGGACTAAGATATTATTGTTTTTTTTTTTCACTTTACTTCTTCTACCTTACATCTCTACTCCTTTTTTTCACCCAGCTGAAAATAATAGCAATCACATTAGATAGATGAAGAAACTAAGACTAAAAAAGCTTGAGTAGTTTTTCATTAAGTGGCAGAGTGAGAAGGCAATATATAGATCTGTCTGACTCCAAAGTCTTTGCTTAAATTGGTTTTTAAAACTTTGACTTGACATAGTTCCCTTGCATCAAAGCATACATTTTTAATTGAACTGCCAGGTAGAGAATTCAACTTAACTTACATGTATTGGGTGCCCATTTTTTTATGCAAAGTCCTGTTGTCTTGTGTGAGGCTAATGTCCATCAGCAAATCTTGTAAACGCTACATACTAAAATTCATTGAGCATCTGCCTTTGGCTCAGGTCGTGATCCTGGGGTCCTGGGATCAAGTACTGCATCGGGCTCCCTGCAAGCAGCCTGTTTCTCCCTCTGCCTATGTCTCTGCCTCTCTGTGTGTGTCTATCATGAATAAATAAATAATTTTTTTTAAAAGTTGCGCATTTCTGAACACCTGCTTTGCTACTACCCTGGTCATAACAACCAACATCTTGGATTGGATTAAGTAGGAGCCTTGTTTGGATTTTTGTAGTGGCCTCCTAACTGGCCTTTTTAGCTTCCACTCTTGCCCCCTGCAGTCTGTGCTCATGACATGAGCCAGAATAAGCCTTTTAAACTCAGCTCAAATCATGGCAGTCTCTGCTCCAGACTCTCCAAGGGTTTGTTTGTTTGTTTAATTTCAGAGTTAAAGCCCAAGCACTTCCTGTGACTTATAAAGACCTATATGTTTAAATCTCCAGTTACCTATAAGACCTCATTTTTAATCTTACCCTTGTGTTTTCGCCTTAAGCCCACTCTGGTCTTGGTGCTGTTCCTCTAAGAAGAAAAAAGTGCTCTTTTTTGCATTTACTTTTCTCTTTGCTAGAACTGCTGTTCCAGTAGGTATCTCTGTGTTGAATTCCCTCACTTACTTTTTTTTAAGTCAGCTCTGCACCCAATGTGGGGCTGGAACTCATGACCCTGAGATCAAGAGTTTCATTGTCTACCAACTGAGCCACACAGGTACTTCAAACTCCCTTACGTTCATCTGTTCTTACTTAAAAGTCACTGCTTCAGTGAAGCCTTCCCTGTCTATCCTACCTGTTTGTCTTTCATTGCACACATTTTATTCCTTCTACTCTGCTTTATTTGTTTCCTTAGCACTTAGCACTGTCTAAAATACTATGTGTTCTACTTCTTTGCCTTGCTTATTGTCTCTTACCCCACTAGAATGTGAACTCCATGAAGCTGGGGATTTGGGGGCCCTTCTCCCCCACTATTTCTCCTCATTGCCTAGAACAGTGCCTGGTGCACGTTTGGTGCTCAAAAATGTTCGTTAAATTAATGAGTCTACTTCTGAAGTTACAGCTTTATTAATCCTCCCAGGTGGTCTAGCACTTCTCACATTATGTGTGTATTCTTGACTAAAAACATATGATGACATTCCAGTTGTTGAATATTAGAATATATTTTTAAGGAAGAATATCTCTGCTTTGCTCTCTTTTTCTCATTCAACCCTCAACCCCTACCCAGTGACTCCTGCTTATTCTTCATAGAATACTTCCTCTCTTGGGACTCTTATTTTTCTTCTCCTTTTCTCCCCCACTTTCCCCGCCCCCTCGCCCCCTTCTGGCTAAATAGCCACAGACTGGCCATTTGAGCGGAGTCTCTTGGAAAGCGAGTCAGTGCAGCCTGGTGGAGAGCAGAGGCCTAAGCATTTGCATTTCCAGAATGTTTGTATTGACAAATGGCAGTCAGTTATTGACAGTTATGTCCCTTGGTGATACTTCAATTGGCTTATCTTTGCTGGTCAAATGCCTTAATTGTTCTGGCCTTTAATTCAGTCAAAGTTGGAGCTAGAGCAGAGGAGCAAGAGAAGGAGCAAGTCTAACAGAGCATCACACTTGTGCTGAGAGGCTGCTGGCAACGATCAGCCTGTCATAATGTTATGATTTGTTCATTTTTATACCATTTATTAGCCTTTACTTGTTGTGCCATTTGGCCTCCAGGGCAGATAAAGTGCTGTCTAATTTGGTAGGTTTGCTTCTGTCAGAGCAGCCTCGACAGGGAAGGTGTTAGCTGCAGTGACAAATAATCAATAGCTGTCGTTGTCATGAGGAACGTGAGCAGTTGGGCCTTTCATCTGGAGGATTAGAGGTCTAATTGGATTGAGAATAGGGAGGGTGGGCTGTTGGGTAACCCTGTCAGCCTTGTGAAGCTGTCAAATGTCGGCCTTATTCATGGTGAAGGGAAGAAGGAACCGTGTGCTTTCAGAATAGAGGAGGAAGGCATGTGAAAGCCCTTTTATACAAAGGAACAGATCCTGAAGTCAGCCCAGCTCACATATGCCCCCTTCTTTATTTAATTAGCTATCCCTTTGGATAATAAATCTGTGTAACTTTAAATGATATCTTCAAGTCTGGATGTGCAAAACACACACGTATACACACACAGTACAGATCCAGACTGGTTCCTTTTGTCTCTGGTCAGGCTGGAAGGTAAAACACTTAAATGGAGATTAAAAATGAAACTGTAGGGGAGAAACGGCCTTAGTTGTCAGAATTAACAAGTGATAAGCATCTTGAACATTATTATTAGAAAAAAATCAGTAAGACATTAAATTAAAAGGATAGATGAGTTAATAATGAAGTGTGGATATTTGACAATATTTTTCTCCCATACCCACTTAGAAATGTGGTTCCTTATAAAACATAATCTTTCATTTATCCTTACCTACATGCACCAACCCAAAGAAGAACTATACATTGGCTAAGTTGTTTCCTCCAAGGAATACTTTATTCTTTTTGCCTTAGCAAATTAGAACAAGTGACAGGATTGGATTTAAATTATACCAGTGCTGTCATCTCTGATTCAGTCTCAAAATCTCATCTCCCAGTCCCCCACACACACATAATTATGCTATTCTATATGTACTCCTGTATAAAGCTATCATTTTCACTATGAATGGAGAAGATATTTGAGGAAAAAATCAATTGACTTATTCTCCAGTGCACAGAACCCTTAATATCATCTCTCCATGGCCAAGGGTATGGTTTTATTTTTTTAAGTGTATGGTTTTAAATTCCACTAAATTCAGGGCACCTAGGTGGCTCAGTGGTTGAGCATCTGCCTTTGGCTCAGGTCGTGATCCCAGGATCCTGGGATCAAGTGCCGCATCAGGCTCCCTGCATGGAGCCTGCTTCTCCCTCTCTCTCTGTATTTCTCATGAACAAATAAATAAAATCTTTAAAAAATAATAAAATGAAATAAAAATTAATAAATTCCACTAAATTCTATGGAACAAAGTTAACAATGATAATTGCTAAATACAATGTTATAAGCAACATTTTAAATTTTCCTTATATGTACATTCTCTACTTACAAATTAAAGTGACTACATTGCTGTTATCCAAAATCATATACAATGTTTTAAATGTTTTTAAAGTATACTCGGTACAGAGAGCATTTGTAAGCATCATCTATGTATATATAGGTAAGTATATTTTAATGAAGGCCTTGGATGAAGGTGAATTGACAGTAATGTCCACAGTGTGTGAACAGTCACTCCTAGGTTATGGATTACGCATTCAGCCCATCTCTATACCCCTATGGTCTCCTTTATATAGTCATTCAAACCCCTGCCAACCAATTTGAAATGACTCAAAAAAGTACTCCAAAAGAACTGAATGGTTGTACAAACTAGATACTGGATGGATGAACCCAGTGACCTCATCACACCCTTCAAATTCTGAGATTCATTACCATTACAAATATTTCTTTAAGTTCTCCCTATTGTCAGCTAGCTTGAAGATTCTATGATCTTACTTTGTAGTCCACACTGAAGATTAGCACAAGTCTCAGTGCTGCGGACTAAGCATTTAGAATTGTGGTTTTCTAAAGTACTTCTTTTGTTTGATCTAAGCAAGAAAAATTTAAAGTTTTAAAACAACTATCCAAGGTTGCAGAAATCTCTCAGACTTCATGCAGTTCTTCTAGAACTATAACTGAAAGTATAATTATGACTACATTTTCTTTTTTCTTTTTTAAGATTTATTTATTTATTTATTTATTTTAGAGAAAGAGGGCATGAGCAGGGGGAGAGGCGGAGAGAGGGAGAAAGAATCTGAAGCAGATTCCACGCTCAGCGAGGAGCCCAGTGCAGGGCTCAATCCCACAACGAGGAGTTCTTGACCTAAGCCAAAACTAAGAGTCAGACTTAACCAACTGAGCCACTCAAGTGCCTGACCACATTTTCTTAAGCTAAATTGTTCACAGGAAATGGTAGAGACAAACTTGATATCCTGACAAAAGAAGTTCAGTGTCTAAATAGGTAGATTCACATTAGGATCTCTGATTAGAACATACTGTCTTTGACCCATAATCAAAGTCTTTGCTCTTGAGGTCAGATTAGAATATTTTGTTGCTTTGTAACACCTCAAAATCTTTACCATTCATTCATTTAACAAATATTTGTGTAAAAGCTATGTGCTAAGTTTTGGAAATATAACCATATAGAGGGCATAATCCTGTTCTCAAGGAATTCATAGTTTAGTGGGGAGAATAGACAAGGTAAATGGTAATTAAGGTATGGTATTTTTGTGTTAAATCTTAGAAAAGGAGTAAGCCTTGGGATATCAGGAGAGGCACCTAAACTACACTGAGGTGTTATGGCCTAGAATGGGTTCCTTAAACAGATAGCATCAGTGCTAGATGACAGGGGAAAGAGGTGGAAAGTCCACTCCAAGAATACCTTGGAGTATCCTTGTGTTGCTCAGGGAGAGAAAGAATATATGGTTTAATATGTATGAATTGTTGAATATGAGGTAGAAAATATGGAAAAATAATTGATATTGGACAAGTAAAATGGGGCTAAACCACAAAGGGCCCTACATGGATAACAGTGAGTAGATTTGAATTTTTATTGAGAGGTTAGATTTAAAATGTGAAAATTGATTATATCAGGCTGAAAGAAAGGGATATGCAGCTAACTCACCAATGACTTTCTGATTATCAAATTCAAATACTTTTCCTGAGGCCTTGTCTTTGACTTTGTTGGTCCATTTGACCTTCTATAAACTTCTCCATGAATCTACTTCTTTTTTCCCTGACCTGTAAGTGACAAAAGCAATGGAGTAGACTTGGAAGTCAGAAGAGCTAGATTCATGACAGATTCTGCTTCTTTCTAACAGTGATTTGGGGCAAGTTTTAAGCATAAACATTCTGGGTTTCTATTTCCTATTCTTTAAATGTGTGACAATTCTTAACTCAAAAAGGTTCTTACAGGCAGTAAATAAATTAATTAATTCAAAAGGAATTTATTTGAAGGAACCCTTTGATTCTCTTAAAGGCCATATATTCTAAAGAGCCCTGATTTGGATCTGAAAATGATAGGTACTTTGGGTGGAGAAAAAAATGTATTCATGCAGATCAAATGAGTCATTTTATAGCTGAAAGTAAGAGGCAGTGATCAAGACAATCAGGTAACAGTTCTGAGAATACCATTAGATTCTCTCTTATGGATCTTAGCACTTACCTTATATTATGGTTACTTATGAACAAATCCACTCTTCGTATTCTGTGAACTCGAAGAGTAAGAGAGTTTATTTTTGTTTATTTTTGTATCCCCTTGTAATTCAGTGCTAAGTACAAATATAAATAATAGGCACTAAGTAAATATTTCTGTGTTTGAGGGTATGAAACAGTGAATTCTTGTGCTAGTATTGTCAGAATTAGCTCTGAATCTAGTTTAATATCCCACATTTTTGAATCAAATTATTCCCTCATTTTCGGTTCTGCAGAGATGTTAAAAATATGACTCATTCTACAAATCCTTTTATTACCCTGACTTTAGGATTTATTAATGAAGTATAGCATTTGATTAATAGTGAGAAAGAACAGAAGCTTTATACTGGTCTCACTTACATGCACCAGGACAACTCTGAGAGAATGTATTTTGTTACCCAGCCGGTTATAGGACTCAACAGGAGAGAATGTTGAATGGTGTAAAAGATTATAGTTAGTCTCTAATAAAGGACAGCTATTGGCAACATGGTTCCAAAATAGACACATAGTCAAGTGGTACTTATGAGGATGGCTAACACTACCTAAATACTTCTTCCATCACTGGGATTAGTACAGTGGTTCTTAACTATCTAGAGAGCTTTTTAAAAATAACAGTGCCTTTTGGTAATGATGGACTAGGTCATACTGGATCAACTGTCCCACAAATAGCATTTTAAAACTCTGGGCAAAATATAGAAAAAGTGATCTGGAAAACCTGAAGAGTAACCAGAAACAGGCAGAAATAAAGGAGGAATCAACTCTTGGAAAAAGGAAAGAATGGCAGTGAATGAGTTTCTGCTTTTATGATAGGGCCTAGTCAGTTTTCAAGGGGAAGGAAAATTAAAGAGATAGCTGTATTTTTACTAGTTGAGAGATCAGAGAACAACATTTTGGGCAATGGGTGAAAGTCAAGAGAATGACTCTCAAATAGAGGGTCTCATGGTAGGGAAGCTCCAAATTCTACATATAAATTGCCAAAATCTCTGGCTGATCTGTTACCTAAACATACACGGGGAAAACTTCAGGAAGGCAAGCTAAGACTAAAATAACTCATCAGATATTTTAGCTGCTGCCTTCCAATGCAGGAGAAACAAAGTTTGGAATTTGAGCTCAGCCAAATTAAGTACCTGCTAAAACAAAAACTACTCTTCAATGTCATACACAGAATTCAGACTCTCATTTACAATGTCCAAAATATTATTTGAAATTATTGGACATGTGGACAATCAGGGAACTTGTGATGCATACTCAGAAGGAAACCTTGGAGAACAATGTTCAAGTTGATCCAGATGTTATATTTAGCAGACAAGGATTTTTAAGCAGCTATTTTAACTCTGCTCAAAGATGCAAAGAGAAATATGCTCTTATTGAATAAACCCATTCAAAAATCTCACAGAAAAATAGAAAGTATAAAAAAAAAGAACTAAATGGAAATTCTAGAGCTGAAAAATATACTGTCTAAATAAAAATTTTACTGGAAGAAGTTACTGATGGATTGGAGATGACAAAAGAATGAATGAACTTTGAAGATAGACTACAAGAAATTATCCAACCCCAAAATAGAGAACAATGTGTTCTTAAATGGGGGAAAAAAGAGTATCTCACTGATTTGTGAGACAACACTGAAAGATCTCACATACTTGCAGTGAGATTATCAGGAGAGAAAAGAGGGTGGAACAGAAAAACATGAGAAAACGATGACCAAAAATTTCCCAAACTTGGGGAAGACATAAATTTAAAGATTCAAGAGGCTTGGTGATCACTGAAAAGAGACAGAAAACTCTGCCTAGAAATGCCATAGTCAAATCATTGAAAACCAAAGATAAAGAGAAAATCTTGAAGGCAGCCAAGGAAAAAGACAGAATCTAATATGATAAACCATGAATTCAGATGACTGCGTACTTCTCAAAAACAACAGACACAAGAAGACAGTAGAATGACAGGTTTAAAGTGCTAACATTATCAACCTACTATTCTCTATGTAGTAAAACTGTCCTTCTATAGTGAAACTAAAAGAAGGACAAATAAAACTAAGAGAATTTATCTCAAACAAACCGCCATTATAAGGAAAACTAAAGGAAGTTCTTCAGGCTGAATGGAAATTGCCAGATGGAAACAGTATTCCCGCTGTACCTTCTGATAAAGCCAAATTTTGTGGCATCTGGAAAGGAGAAATGGTTACTATCTCCAGCATCACAAATCAGGGTAAAGAAGAGTTGATTTGAAGTTGGAAGTCAGATAATTGACAATTGGTACACTGATGAGGAAAATGTTCTTTTGATTCTAGTTTGCTGAGAATGTATTACCAAGAGTGGGTGTTGAACACTGTCAAATGCATTTTCTACAGCTGTTGGGATGATCATATGATTTTTCTCTTTATTTAATCAGTTTTGCTCATTACATCAATTGATTTTTAGGTGTGAAATCAACTTTGCATTCCAGGAATTAAGGACTAAGTCCTTAATAAAGCATTAAGTATTATGCTTTTTATATATTGCTCAATTTAATTTGCTAATATTTTGAGGAATTATGTAGCAGTGTTAAAGAATTTTGATCTACAGTTTAGTTGGGGTTTTTTTTTCTTCTGATGTCGTCAGGTTTTGGCATCAAGATTATGTAGGCTTTATAAAATAAGTTGGGAATTGTTTCATTCTCTTCTATTTGAAAACTTGTGTAAGATTGGTGTTATTTCCTTATTAAATTTTGTATAGAATTTGCCAGTAAACCCACTTAGACCTCATGGTTTTTAACTTCCTAATTTTGATGAGAAGTGGTTTGTTTATTTGCTTGTTTGATTTTAAAGTTGGGCATAGAACCCAATGTGGAGCTTGAACTCTCAACCCTGAGATCAAGACCTAAACTGTGATCCAGTCAAATGCTTAACCAACTGAACCACCCAGGTGGTTTTTTGATAACAAATTGAATTTCTTTAATAGACCTAGGATATTCAGATTTTATATTTCTTCTTACGTCCATTTTGGTACATTGTTTTTTTTTCAGTGATTTGTCCATTTCATCTAAGTAGTCATATTTATTGGAAGGCAGTTCTATCTTTTTCCTTATTATCCTTTAAATATTTGTAATAATATCCTCTCTTTCATTCCTCATATGGTAGACAGGATTTGGCTCCCCAAATCCTCTATTTTGTAATCTTCAGATTCTGTGAATATGTTACCTTAGGTGACAGAAAGGACTTGGCAAATGTAATTAAGTTAATACATCTTTTTAGAGATTATTTTAGAGAGAGAGCTTATGCAAGTGGGAAGAGGGACAGAGGAAGAGAATCTCTAGCAGACTCCATGCTGAGCGCGGAGCCCCATGCGGAACTCAGTCCCACAACCCATGAGATCATGACCTGAGCTGAAACCAAGGGTAGGCTCAACCAGCCAGGTGCCCTGTTAATATTTTTGATATTGGAAAGTCATCCTGGGTTATTCAGGTGGGGCCAATACAATCAAAAGGGTCCTTGCAAGGGAAAGAGGAAGGCAGGAGCCTCAGCAGAGAGGATGTGATGACAGAAACTTGGAGTGAGGAGATTGGTAGCTAGAAGGAGGCCAGATCCTAAGGAGTATGGGCAGCTTTAGAAGTGAGAAAAAGAAAGCAGTTTCTAGAAGAAATGCAGCCCTGTCTCCTATACTTGAATTTTAGTCCTGTGAGACCCTTGTTAGACTTCTGACCTACAGAACTGTAATGTAAATATGTATCATTTTAAGTCCCTAAATTTGTTATAATTTGTTACTACAGCACTAGAACATGAATATAGCTGATGTTAGTAACTTGTAGAGTTTTTCTGTTTTTCCTTCCCGGATCAGCCTTGTAGACATTAATTTTGTTAATCTTTCAAAAGAACCAACTTTGGTTCTGTTTCTCCATTATCTGTCAGTTCCTATTGCAATTACTTCTTTTCATTTTTCCTAACCTTTCCCTACTTTGGGTTTAATTTTTCATCTTTTTCTAACTTTTAATACTGGAATCTTAGGTTAGTGATTTTATAGAATAATAATTGTAAAATATTATCATACATTTATATATAATATGTTATATATAATTACCTAAGCATGCATTTGTATACTTTAATTAAATATATAAATATAATTATTTTAAGGCTATGAAATTTCCCCAACTACTGCTTTAACTACAACTCACAGTTTTGATATTTTATATTTTTGTTATCCTTAAATATGAAATATTTTCTCATTTCCATGATGATTTTTTCTCTAAACCAAAGATTATTTTTATTTACTTTTTTTAAAAAATGCTATCTAATTTCCAAATATTTTGAGCTTTTCTATAGATATTGTACTAATTTTACTGTGTTGTGATGAATATGTTATAAGATTTCAATTTTTTTCAAATTGTTAAGACATTTTTCAGCCCAGGATATGTTCTGTTCTGTCAACATTTCATGTGCAATTGTATTCTGCAGTTGTTGGGTGTAGTGTTCTATAAAATATTAAGCAAATGTTATTGACAGTGGTGTTCAAATCCTTTATGTACAGATTAGCTTTAATAATTTTTTGGAAATGTGTCACACTTACAGAAAAATTGCAAGTATAGTACAATAAACTTTTATTTTCCTGAACCATTTGAGAGTGAATTGCTAACTTGATACCTCACCACTTCCAAGTATTTTTTTGTGTATTTTTTTAAAAAAACAAGGACATTCCTCAGTATTATCATTATATAAACATCAAAATTAGGTAATTAACATTTGATAGGGTACTACCCTCAAAATTTCAGATTCTGTTATCCCAATAATACCCTTAAAGATTAGGTTCAGAATCACACATTGCATGTAGTTGTCCAGTTTCTTTAATTTCCTTCAATATGGAAAAATTCCTAATCTTTTCTCAACTTTAATGGTGTTGATACATTTGAAGATTCGTGGCTAGATATTTTATGCAATATTCCTCAATTTGGACATGTTAGATATGTTCTCATTGTTAGACTTATATTATTCTTCTCAACAGAGATATTATAGAAATGGTGCTGTGTTCTTCTCATTGAATCCTACTGGGGAACACACAATTTTTTTTTTTCCCATTCCTGATGATGTTCACTTGCTCTGTTAGTTAAAGTAGGGTTTGCTTTTCTCCACCATAGAGATACTCTTTCATCTTTGTCATTCATAAATATTTTGTGGGGAGATACTTTGAAACTATGTATAGTTTGAAACTATGTATATAAGTATCTTATTGTATACTTTATCTGATATTAAAGTAGCCACTCCAACTTTTTTATGATTATTGTTCCAGGCATAAGTTTTTCCATCCTATTCCTTTCAACTTATTTGTGTCTTATATTTAAAGTGCACTGCTTGTAGACAGTACAAAGTTGATTCTTGCTTTTTCTTAATCTAGTCACATAATATCTACATTTTAGTTGGAATGTTAGTCCATTTACATTTAATGAATTATTGATATGGCTGAATTTCAGTCTTCCATTTTATTATTTTCATTTTATGTTTGAGCCATCTGTTTTTCTTCCTCTCAATCTGTTTTCTTGTACTTTTTTGGAATCAAATATTTTTTAATATTTCATTTTAGTTCCTTTATTGGATTTTTAGCTATATCTATGGGTTTGGCTTTTTATTTTTTTTATTTTTTATTTTTTTAGAGAGGGAGGGGGGAGGGGTAGAGGAAAAGGGAGAGAGAGAGTCTTAGGCAGGCTCCACACCCAGTGCACAGCCTGACCTGGGGCTCAGACTCATGAAACTGAAATCACTACCAGAGCCAAAACTCAAGAGTCAAACATTTAACAGGCTGAGCCACCCAGGTGCCCCATATCTATGTATTATTTTTAAGGGGTTGCTCTAGGGTTGACTTTATGCATTCTTAACTTATCACATTGGAGTATTATGCTATTTCTCATAAAACACAAGTTAAATATGTCATTCCATTGTCTTCTGGCCTCCATTGTTTCTGATCTACCATCATTCCTCTTGTTCTCATGTGTGTGATAGTTGTTATCATTCTAATTTCTTTCAGTATTTTCCTTTTAATTTTGGTTTTTAGCAGTTTGCCTATTATGTGCCTAGCAGTAGTCTTCTTGTATTAACTATGCTTGGGCTGAGATTCTTGGATCTAAAAGTAGATTATTTTAACTAAATTTCAGTAATTATTTCTCAAATACTTTGTCTCATTCTCTCTTCTCCACCTGGGACAACTACATATATGTTATATTTTTCTACATTGTCCTATATAGGTCATTAAAACTCTACTGATTTTTTAAAAATTCCTTTGCTTTTATTCTTCAAATTAGATAGTATCTATGATCTGTGTTGAAATTAACTGGCCCTTTTCTTTGCTATCTAGGCTAATATTAAAAGCATTTTATGATTTTTACATTTCAGATGTATTTTCCAGCTCTAGAATTTTACTTGATTCTTTTTATTTTATTTTTTTGAAGATTTATTTATTTATTTTAGAGACAGAGGGAAAGAGACAGTGTGAGTGGGGGGAGGGACAAAGGGAGAGATTCTTCAAACAGACGCCCTGTGGAGCCCAATTCAGGGTTCGATTCCATGACACATGGGATCATGACCTGAGCTAAAATCAAGAGTTGGACACTTAACTGACTGAACCACCCAGGTGCCCTAGTATTGATTGTTTTTTCTCTTATCACTGAGTCCTATTCTGTTGTTCTTTTCTTATGTGTAGTCATTTCTTATTGTACATTCAGAACTTTATATCATGTATTGTAGGGAATCTTCATTTTGTTACCTTCCTCTCAAGAATGTTGACTTTTTGTTGTTGTTTTATCAGGCAATTAAAACTGGTAAATCACAGTGAAGTTGTTTAATGTTTCAGTTTTTTCATAGTCTTTAGTTGAATATGTTAGACCTGGTTCATAGTCTGTACTTTTTTTTTTTTTTTTTCATAGTCTGTACTTTTAAGGAATGTCTCTTTGGAGATTTCAATGAAAAGCCTGAGAGGTGTAATAAGTCCTTGAGGTGAGACTCAAACTCTAATTTCTATCTCCTCTATGTTGGGTAGTAGCTCTCTTATCAGCTTTGCAGCCTTCCATTTGGTGGTTTCTACAGATTTCTTGGAGTCTGCCCACATATTGCAATCCAGGGGTTAGCTGAGGATTTTAGAGGGGTCTATATGCATAGTTGAGGCCTCCCTCTCTGGCTCTTTTTGGAATAACTTCCATTATTCTAATCCAGTCTACCATATCTATTTTCTAAACAACTGAACTAGCTAATCAGTCTTCCTGATTCAAGTCTTTTTCTCTTCAAACCATTCTCCATGCTACAGCCAGATTTCATTCACTCATTTATTGTCAAAAGTTGATGAGTATTCACCGAAAAGACAATATTGTCAAGCAGCCAAGCTGTTGCAGCTATTAGTTTGGCTTGCCACATGAATTCAGCTGATAATAAGACCACAGACCCAATTTATTTAGATGGTATAGTACTCACGGTACATCAGGGAGCATGAACTTTATAGGTTTGTATTGGTTCTCCTTGCCCCCAAGTCCTGTAGGGGTGATGTGGAGACAGGTCCAGGTAGATTCTGCAGAGACAGTAGGTCTGTGTCACACCTGAGGAAATCTGACCTTTGCAAACCCCTGATCTTACATCAGGACTTGAGGCAAACAGGCCCAACCTTTGCCACTAAGGGAGTCGTCTCTTTATTATCCTGGTCAGCAAGCAAATCTATCCTTCAACCTGAAGGGAGATAATATCTCTAGCTTTGAAGGCCACTTGCTATCCAGACATCCTTGAAAATGTGTCCAAGTTACTAAATATGTAGACACACTACGGAGAATCATCTCCAAAAAAGTAAAAGATAAAAGCAACTTACCTTTGGTCAAGGGTAGAGAGTGAATTTTAGGGGTAACAAAAATGTGTCCATTTGTTCTACCAAGTCATTTTATCCTTCCCCTTTCCATTTACAAAGGAAAAAAGAAATCTCAACCACATGCTAATTAGAGCCTTAATTTTCTACAATAGGTTTTTAATCTTTCATCCCACAATAAGATACAAGGCTGAAAATCATAATTACTGTGGAAGTCTTGGGCTTATATTCCTTTACACTAAACTGGAAAGGTATGGTCTGCAAAGGCATTATCTGATTGTAATTAGCAATTTATTAATGCTTTGTACAACTATCCAAAGGAAGTGAGCTATAACAATCAGAAAAGGAAGAGACTAGAGATATACACTGATTCTTGCTGCAAGGGTATTATACCCAAGATAAGGAGGATGGGCCAATACTTGAAGAGGGTGTTAATCTTACAAGACAGTATTAGTATGCTGAATGTCCCTTATAAGGAGGCCAGGCTATAAGTGCTTCACAGGTGGGAACAATCATCAA
Source organism: Canis lupus baileyi (assembly GCF_048164855.1). Classification (NCBI taxonomy): domain Eukaryota; kingdom Metazoa; phylum Chordata; class Mammalia; order Carnivora; family Canidae; genus Canis; species Canis lupus. Next base: position 58,911,367 of record NC_132847.1, read on the forward strand.
GGGAGGTTTATGGACCATTCTGGTGTCTATTTTTCTTCCACCTAGGTGTTGAGAGACAATTATTACAGCAGCTTTTTTTATTCTAACTTCCTGACTCAACTACAGACCTGAATTGAACTTAATACTGTAGTCACAGCGGTGACTTTGCATTGTTCAGATAGTCATTCCTCAAAGCCTAGTTAGAGTGCTTCTGATTATAAGCATATAATTCTCTATATTAAAATTCTTTCAAAAATAAATAAATAAAAAATAATAAATAAATAAATAAATTAATTAATTAATTAATTAATTAATTAAATAAAATTCTTTCTGCCCAGAATGCCTAAAATAGCTGCTGTTTCCTGTACTAAACCTGCCTAATACAGTGGAATTGAAATTTCAGGTATGCTGTAATGAAATGGCCAAACTTAGACAAGGAATGGGAATGGGGGATAGAATTTAAGGCAGAAAGAATAGAGTGAACAAAGCTTGAAAGGCAGAATGGCCATGGCATTTTTTTTTTTTTTTTTTTTTTTAGAAACTGAGGAAATTACAGAAAAGAATGAGGTATATTAGAGTTTCCATCATACAAATTTCTTTCTTTCCTATCTAATTCTAATTTTTTTCCTTCCTCTTTTCTTCACTTCCTCTCTCTTTCTCTCTTCCCTTTCTATCACCCATGGAACTTGTCTATAGCTTAAATCTTTCGGTTTTTCACTGTAGCTTCACATTGCTTACTCATTTCGGTGGCCTTCAGAGTTAAAGAAATTGCTGCATCTCCAAAGTTTTGTCCTTTCCATTGACTATCCTACTTTTGGGTCAGCAGAGTCGTTTTGAACTTGGCTCTATTACTGAACAGATTCATTCATAAATCTAGTCTCCTTGGACTAACTAGATTTATTGTGGGCTACCAGAAATCCTCCTCAGATTTGCATGACTGCACTTGGAAGCTCTGTGCTTTTACTGTCACCTGGTTCTAACCAGAGCAATATCTCTTATCTACTGGCAAAGGAGAGTTAAGGATGTGATTGGAAGTTTGAGCATAAAAGTAATGTGTTATGCTCAAAAAGGCTGAATGCAAAGCACATGGGGGGTAATAAGATAGGCATTTCACCATAGCTATAGGCAAATTGTATCTCTAATGGTGCAAAATATAAGGTCTGATATGTATTTGATGTTTGGCACCTATGCCATTTGGTTAGCCATTGTGAAGCATATACTGGGTACTCTTGATAAGGGAGGTTGAAAGGAGGCTTGATTTAAAAAGATTAAAAAGGCTGATTAAAATACAGGGCGGTTTAGCACTGCCTTCAGTTCAGGGTGTGGTCCTAGAGACCTGGGATCCTGTCCCACATTAGGCTGCCCACATGGAGCCTGCTTCTACCTCTGCCTGTGTCTCTGCCTCTCTCTCTCTCTCTCTCTCTCTCTCTCATAAATAAATAAATGATCTTAAAAAAAAAGAATCCTGGCTACAGGTATATTTGGGTTTTTGTAATTTTTTTGTAATTGTGTTCTTCTGCCACATTTTCTGGCATTTGTTCTCAATGTTTTTTTTGTTGGTTTTTTGTTGTTGTTGTTGTTGTTTGTTTTTTGTTTTTTACTATTTTATGTATATATTAGAAAGGAAGACGGGGAGGGACCATGAGTCAGGGGAAGGGCAGAGGGAGGGGGAGAAGCAGACTCCCCTCTAAGCTGGGAGCCTGATGCAGGATTCAATCTCAACACTCTGGGATCATGGCCTGAGCCAAGGCAGACACTTAACTGACTGAGCCACCCAGGCACTCCCTCCATGTTTTAGATTAGCTATTAACCTAGCTTGTTTTGTGAGAATTTTTTTCAAGCATTTTTAACCCAAGTTTATTTTATCCAAGAAATATTAAGTTAGGTATTTTTTTTAAGATTTTATTTATTTATTCATGAGAAACAGAGAGAGAGAGGCAGAGACATAGGCAGAGGGAGGAGCAGGCTCCATGCAGGAAGCCCAATGTAGGACTCAATCCCAGGACTCCAGGATCACGCCCTGAGCCAAAGGCGGACACTCAACCACTGAGCCACTCAGGCATCCCTAGGTTAGGTATTAAGCAGCTTTTTGTTGCTTACAACACACACACACACATATACACACAATAAAAATTACAAAAGCTTAAAAGGACTTTGAAAATCATTCTGTGCAGCATTTCCCAAAGCTCCTTCCTTAGAACAATGTTCTCATGAAATGTGTGAAAATGGGTCCCCTGGCCAAATAAGTTTGGGAAATATTGCATGTTCCTTCTTGGAAATTGACAATGCATGTTAGCATCTCAAAGGCTCTGAGAAGTCATACGGTGGAGACTTTTATTTTTTGATCACAATATATACTTTTTTAAAGCATAAGCTAATAACATCTTAAGAAACTGGTGACCAGTAAAACACTTTGGAAATTTGAAAGTTGTTTACTCATCACCTCTAAGAACAATGTCTTGGGGCTCCTGGCTGGCTCAGTCGGTAGAGCACGAAACTCTTGATCATGGGGTTGTAACTTCGAGCCCCATGTTGGGTATAGAGATTATTTAAAAATAAAATCTGCAACATTTAATAATGACAATGCAGCTAAACTTATATTTACTACTTTTTAAACTGGTGATAAATAAAAACAAATTTCATCATTGCTACAGATTTTATCATTGCTACAAAAGACAAACTAAAAAGTTGAGTGGTTTGCTGATGTTTTAAATAGTTTTAGACCACCGCTCACTCTCCCTTTAGTCTATAACAATGTCAAACGTTGATCTCTTGAAATTGGTTAGAGCACTCTGGTTTTTGAAAAACCAGTTCAAGTCTGTCTAAAGCCATCTGAAAGGGGAATTTTCTGAAGCTTTTTCTATTCCCATGATTCTCACAAAATTCTTCAATTCATTCTAGTCTAGAAAGTAATGGATCTTCCTTAAAGAAGTGCTAATCCCAAGGTGATCACAAAAGACAGATTTTCCCACCTCTGATCAGGTTTCTTTTTTTGTTTTGCTACATTTCTTTTTTAGCATGGTGGTATTTTATCCCCAGGACATTTCTTTTACGAAAAAATATTGTACTATATATATATATATATATATATATATATATATATATATATATATATGAAACACTTTTAGAATTTTTATTTTTCAGGACTCCATTTTGGCATGATATTTTTCGGTCATTATGACACTTAGCTAAGTCATATTTCACTATCACCAAAGATATCTTAGAATTAAATTCTTGAATTGTGCTTGACTTGACTGTTTCTGGTTGACAAACAATTTAAATTAGATAGTATCTCCCATTTTCTTAAAACAGGTATCATCTCCTAGAAATGCCATTGTTTGTCAAGAAAGAACCTATGGCAATAGGAAAAGGATGTAAGTGAAGAAAAAGCACGATATTTTGTCATCAAAAATCTGTGCATAGTTTTTATTTTTGGAAATAAACATGTATCATGTATGGTGTATGGGGGTTCACATTAGTATTAGAAGTTTTTATGAGTGCTCTGCTGGTTCCTTGATACAACCCAGTATATTGTGCTGTGTTTTCTCAACTGCCTTTGTAAACACCGTCGCCTTAATAGATCATTTTGAAAGAAGCTACCATCCTGCCGCATCTGTTGGTAGCCTTCCTTCAGGTTTCTGACATATCCTTAATCTGATGCTCAGCCTTGTCATTTGGATCAATAGTAAACCAGATAAGATGTCTTCTACTTGCAAGGCTATGGCTATAAAAGGTATTTGAAAAATAAATTCACTTTTTATGTCCATGCCACAAACCCGGGGAGTACTAATTTGTCATTTGTCTCTCCATCTGTCTGTAAACAGTCAGTTAAATTGGTTATTGATGCGAATAAGGTGAATTATACTTGAACAAAGAGTAATACAGAAATAAACTTCATAGTAAATTTCTTAGATTCCTACAAAAGGTGCCATCTTTAAAAAAAAAGCTGACATATCTTCACTTTAATCTCTATTTTAAAATGAGTAGTTACTTTTATATTGTTTTCTATTACAAGTAACCAATAATAACAATCAATTATAATTATGTTCTGCTTGACAAACCACTCTTTATTATTTAGCTTCATAGCCTCCAAACAGAACTATCCATTTTATAATTTGTAATGCATTTGTTATTCACTTAAAAATATTTATATAATGCCTGCTATGTATGAGGCACTGCACCAGGCACTAGATTCTGTATACAAAAGAAAATGTTGGTGATAATAGAAGAGGTTTGAATTGTAACATTTCAGTATTCAAAAGAATCCCAGAAACCACCTCCAAACTTATTATTTTACAGGAAACTAAATAACAGTTTGTGAGTCACAGGCAACCAGCTATTTATTGACATTTTTTTCTACTATATATATTATCTGATAATCTTTTAAAAATAAGCCCAGAGTTTAATCTTTCTGAATTTGTGTTTTCTCATCTATGAAGCAACAGTAATTCTGGCTTTCACAACAGGGGCATTGTGAATATTAACTAAGGCGTGATTATGGAGCATTTTAAGTGCAATCTGAGGCTGAGAAACACTCCTGATAGATATATGAAAATGTAAACCATGGTTACCTCAGGTTTGTGCATTGAAAGATGGACATTGTTTTTCTGCTCTTTTTTTGATTTTTGAAATTCATTTCTTTCTTTCTTTCTTTCTTTTTCTTTCTTTTCTTCCTTTTCTTTCTTTTCTTTCTTTTCTTTCTTTCTTTCTTTTCTTCTTTCTAAGTTTCTAAGTAAGCTCTATGCCCAGCATGGGCCTCGAACTCATGACCCTGAAATCAAGAGCCATATGCTCTACACACTAAGCCAACTAGGCACCCCTATTTTTGAAATTTCTTTAATGAATATATTATTACTTTTATAATAATTGCTAAAGTTTTTTTCTTTTTTCTTCTCACTTTATATTTTGGCATAATTTCAGGTTAACAGAAAAGTTGCAAGAATGTACCCTTCACCCAAATTCCCCAAATGTGCACTTTTAACCACATGTGCTTTATCCTCCTCTCTCGCATATGTGTATGTGTGTGTAGATGTTGGTTTCTGAGCCATCTGAAGTAAGTTGTAGACATGATATTTCTTTGCCCCCGAATCTTTAGTGTATATTTCCTAAAAATTTGGGCATTATATCACCACAGTTCAGTTAGCAAAATCAAGCAATTAACATGAAATACTATTATCTAATCCCCGATCCTTCTTATATGTCCCAATAATGTCATCCATATAAACCCCCCAGGCTCAAGTCTTGCGTTCTATTACATCTTTTTTGGTCTTCATTCATCTGCAACAGTTTCTCATGTGTGTGAGTACCACACATGCGCATGTCATGACATTGACGCTTTCTAAGAGGCAAGCTGTATTGTCTTCCACTTTGGATGTATCTGATGTTTCCTCATAATTAGATTTAGTTTATGCACTTTTGGCAAGAATACCACAGAAGCGATGTTGTGTTCTTTCCAGTGCATCATATCAGAAAAAACATGACACTGATTTGTCCTATTACTGGTGATGTTCACGTTGAATCACTTGGATAAAGTGTCAGCTGCCAGGTTACTTGACGTCAATATAGTTACCTTTTTCCTTTGTAATAATTAGCTCTCTTTGTGGAGAGCTAATTTTAAACTATGTAAATACCTTGGCAGTCCTCAAACTTTGGCTCACCACCATTAGCATCCTTTGACCACTCCCCACCTAAATCAGTTCTTACCATGGCAGAAGTTATTTTTAAAATCATGGCTTCTTCCAGATGTAAAATTAGATGTATATTTTGATGGAAACTGTAAATATCACCTCCCATATTAAATAAGCTAAAAAGAAGTGGACAAGATTGTGCCAAAATGCTAGTAGAGTTTACGTTAAGCTTAGGGTAATGGAATTATAGGTGATTTTTTTTTTTTACTTTCTTTTCCCAATTTTGAATAATTTTCCAAATTTCTCATTGCATATAAAATATGTATCTCATAATTTTGGAATGGCTTTCTATGATGGATGTTTGTTTATTTCCAAATGATCCACAAAAGGCTTGCACAAAATACTAAAATATTGATTTAGGAACTGTGATATTCTTGAAATTAGAAAAACTATTGGGTTAGAATTAAAAATAAAGCTATGGCAAACAGGACACCTATCTAAGCTCAGTTATAAAGTGGTACATCTAAAATAGCCTTCAATCTCTAGATCTTTCTTCCCTTCTCCTACCACTGAACTAGGGCATTATTCTTTACCAATAAGTTACTCTTAGTTTTAGTTTTAGTTTTAAAAAATTTTAAAGAGAAAGTTTAGTTTTAAAGAGAAAAGGTCTAGAATGGTGGGAAAAAGGTAAAGAGTGGTACAAAGTTCAGGGATTGATTTGCAGATAGAGGGTGCATTGTGATATGGTTTTTAAGAGATGACTGGACTTGAGACTAGAAGATACAGATTTGAATTCAAACATCATCACTGTGAGGACCTTGGCTACTATGTTGAAAACGGGTAATGGTACTGAGTCAGATTACTAGTTATTGCATTTGATTAAAACCTTTAATGCATAGGTTCATTAAAGATTTTTCAGTTTAGTTGGATTTATTTCTACATTTATCTGCACATTTGTCTCTATCACTGTCTTAAGAAATCCCATTCATAGAGTGGGACCAAAGTAGAAAAGGCAACAGATGGATTCAATCAGTTGTTTGAAACAGTTCCCCCCCAAGGCACATATCTTAGCTGAGTAGATGAATTGATTTTTTTAAACTGCATGTTAGAATCAATAAAACTAAGGTACATTCTTGGAAAACTAAAGATAGAGCCTACCACAAGACCTGGGGTGCTTCAAAGGAACCAGGAGGTAAATAAGATTTGTTGCATTTAACTTTTGAATTTAATATTAAAATATGATTTTTTAAAAACTACTTGCAATGTAACTCAGAAGGCTGGTCAGGATCAGTGAGAACAGGTTGGGCAGATGATAATGGACATCAGACAATGAGAATGCAAGAAGCAAGTGCTTTCTTATTTATCTATTTTTGAAACAAACATGGTCAAATAAAAGATGTTTTGTTTACAAAGACCACTTTTAGGATGAGAGGAGCACAATATGGTACCTAAGAAAGAAACCAATATTTATCGAGCATTTTCCGTGACCTGGTCACTATGTGTTGTTTTGTTCTTTTTTTACCAATGGGAAATCTGAAGTTTTGAGCAGTAACATGCTACAGTTAATACAACCAGTGAAGTACCCAGATTTGACTGGTTCCAAAATACACTCTCATTTAATTATACTATGCTGCCTCCCATGGGGTAGCATTTCTGGATCCCCCAAAGCTTCAACTTCAGTAGGCTAGAAAAATTAATTTTGTATAAGGAAAAAGGAAATTGACTCAAAAACTATTAGCCTGTGGCCAGGAAAAATAGAACTTATTAGAAATGAAGTTGTTACTAAGCTTGAATAAAAAAACAATGAGTTTGGAATAGCTGTTTGTAGAGGATCTTCTGCTTCTTAGGAGCATAGTCAAAGAACATTAAACTGGAGGAGGCTTTAGATCATTATTCAATATGGGAGGAAACTGAGTCTAGGAGAAATTCGGTGATTTGATTTCAGATGTGAGGGTGATCTGCCTTACTTAAATCCTTTAGGACTGCTTCAGAAACCCAGAGGGTAAAGTCCAAACCGCTTGGTTTGGTACCTTTCATCATCTGTCGAGGCCTCCCTCACCTTTTTGGTTTCTGCTTCCTATGTCCCCCTTTTTACTCCATAGTAGACCTATGAACTACTTAAAGCTTTTATTTGAGTCACTTTTTCCTCACCCTCATTCTGCACACACAATGCCCTTGCACATTCAGCTTCCTTTCCACTTAAGCGAGCCTAATTGTATATACACTGCTCAGGAACCATTTCCTCCAGGAAGACTTTACTGGCCCCTCAAGGCTGAGTTAGGAGCCCTTCTAAAGAGTTCTTACTATTGTCTATCTTTATATGTCACTTATCTCATTTGCCATATTACAACAGTGAATAACATCTACATATGGCTTCATTGTCCATTATGGCTGAAGCAAGGGGTAGTGTGGCAATTACTGCACCATACAATAAGCCAATACAAAAGAACTGATACATGCAAGTTAACTAATGTTGGCTTCATAAGTTTGGTATAGGAGGAGCTTACGGAGACAGATTGGAAGGGGTGGGAGTAAAACCCAAAGCTGTTTTTGTTATAAGACTACATAAAACTCAGAAAATACTATTGTCCATATCAAAGAAACGGAGAAGGAAAATGAAATGGAGACACGGAGAAGTGCTAAAATATCGGTGATTCTAACTTAACATCCAGCTCAATTGCCATCTCCTTCATGAAATTTTTCCTGATCTAACCCTTTCCCATCTGCACAAAGGGCTGAAAGTACATCCTCTATCCTGGTCTGTTTTTCACTTTTTATACACTTACTCTTCTCTGCTTGTTGTGTTACATTGCATATGAGTGTACATATGTCTTTTAATTATTTTTTAAAACTTCCAAAACTCTACCTGGAACCCTAAAACTCTTAGAAGAGAGCACAGGCAGTAAGTTCTCTGACATTGGCTATAGCAACATTTTTCTAGATATGTTTCCTAAGGCACAGGAAGCAAATGCAAAAATAAATTATTGGGACTATGTCAAGATAAAAAGCTTTTGCATAGTGGGGGAAATCATCAACAAAACAAAAAGGCAACTTACTAAATAGAAGAAATTCGCAAGTGATATATTTGATAAGGGTTAATATCCAAAATATATGAAGAACTTCTATAACTCAACACCAAAAAAACAAACAAAAAAAAAAAAACCCAAAAAACAAACAACCCAATTAAAAAATGGGCAAAGGACCTGAATAGACATTTTTCCAAAGAAGACATCCAGATGGCCAACAGACACATGAAAAGATGCTGAACATCACTCATCATCAGGGAAATGCAAATCAAAGCCGTAATGAGATATTATCTGACACCTGTCAGAATGGCTAAAGTCAAACAGACAAGAAATAAAGTATTTACAACAGCCAAGATATTGAAGCGCTACTCAAATGTCCATTGATAAGTGAATGGATACAGAAGTACACACACACACACACACACACACACACACACACACACACCGTGGAATATTATGCAGCCATAAAAACAGGTGAGATCTTGCCATTTGCAACAACATGGGTAGAACTAGAGGGTATTATGCTAAGTGAAATAAGTCAGACAGAAGAAGACAAACATCATATGACTTCACTTATATGTGTAATCTAAAAAACAAAACGAATAAACAAAAAGCAGAATCAAACCTATAAATACGGAGAATAAATTAATGGTTGCCAGAGCAGAAGGAGTTAGAAGAATGGACAAAAGTGGGTAAAGGGGAGTGGGAGATACAGGCTTCTAATTATGGAATGACTAAGTCATGAGAGTAAAAGGTACAGCATAGGGAATATAGTCAGTGGTATTGTAATAGTGTTGTATGGTGACAGATGGTAGCTACACTTGTGGTGAGCAGAGCATAATGTATAGAGTTGTTGAATCACTATGTTGTATGCCTGAAACTAATGTAACATTGTGTGCCAATTATGGTTCCAAAGAAAAAAAAATTAACACTTCCAAACTTCTTGCATAGTGTTGGATACAGAGTATTCATATAGTAGATAACTATTGAATATTGAATAAATGATTGAATTAGGTCAGTACTTCTTTAATCTTGATACATTTTTTAATTACCTGCAAAGTATTTAAGAAATATTAATTCCAAAATCCCAGAAACTCATTGCATTGACCTGGGATAGAACAGACGTTTTGTTTTCGTTTGGGTTTATCTATTGTTTGTTGTTTAAGCTTTTCAGAGTTGAAAACTCCAATATTAGGTTCTTCATTTAAACAATTGTTCTGAGAGTGTGGAATTGTAGACTAGCATCTCCCAGAAACTTGTTTGAAATGCACCCCACACCAGGCCTAGTAAATGAAAACACTGAGGGAAGGCTTTAGTAATCTGTGTTTTCAAGTTCTTCGGTTGATCCCAAAAATGCTAGAGGTCAAGAGCTATCGATTTAAGAAAAACTGTTTTCCTGTAAACAAAATATCAATTATGGGAAACAAAATGCATTTTATAATCACCCCAAAAGGTGGTGCCAATTTAAAGCACCACTCTAAATACAGAAGGGTACCTTACAAGCACAGCAGAACTGTATTTGTGGAAATACGCCATCACAACATTTTATACCTTTTTTCTAATATTTATTTTTTGCATGAAATGCTCTTTATTGAAGGAACTAATTTTCATAGTAATCTAAGAAAATAGGTTATAACAGATGGGAAAAGCATGTGACGGATCTAGCATTGCATAAAGAATCCTCAAAGTCAAGGATACCTTTACATCATTTCTTCTCTTAGAGAAAAGTCTGTACATTTCTCTCTGTGTGTGTGTGTGTGTGTGTGTTGTTTTTGACAGTAACATTTTCTCTTTCTGTTGTGCTGTTTGACTGTGTGCCACTTGATGGCTCTGTCTATTCCTATGGAAACCAAGTTAGTGGAAGGAGCCAAGACTTGGAGAAGGCACTGGGGAGAAATATTAGAAGAGTTCAGCCACAGAGCAACTAAAGATGTTGCCTTTCCTTCAGTCAAATCCTTTTTGAGAGCCAGAATCTGTTTCAAGCCGGGGAGATGTTCTTGGCTGATGTATTGTCTAGCTGCTCTGCCAGATGGATGAACATCTTAAACTGGAAAAACAACAAATAGAGCTCCTAGTCTGTCTTTGAAGTGCCATTCTTAGCCTTTGCTTAGAGAATTCTCAAATAGCTTTTAAAAAAATAGTTTTAAAGATTTGCTGAAGGTGGCAGGTTAGTGATGTGGTTACCATCATAGTTGTTGAGTAATTAGAAATTAGAAATTTTAGCTATAAAGCCTAGTGTTTGGACTGGACTATCAGAAATTTATGGAAAAAGAATATCTGAAACTGGGGGAAACAGCGCAGATTTAATTTCAGTTCTAAAGCCCAGTGAAGTCATGTCATTCAAAAACGTGGGTTTTGTAACTGTTTGCTTTCTTATAGAGTCACCTTAAACAAAAGTCCAAGAAACCAGAGTATAACAAGACACCTAAATCAACTGAAACGAGAAAATGAGCCAAGCAAACAAGAATAATGAGGAAGGGCCATTCTTTTCCAATCCACTTATACTCTATATTTGATGTAGTTAGTAGTGGTATCTCCTGGCCCAGGAAAAAGAACAATACTAGATTGTATTATACTGAGCTACCTATGTGGCTGTTTAAATTATGTTTACATTTAATCCTTATTTCAATAAGGATGTAAAGTTTCATTTTTCCAATTTTATGACTTTAGTTTATGGCAGGAATTATTGTTTGGGGAAAGCAGTTAAAGCAGCTATTAATATAGATGGTTTATAACCCTATATCTTGAATCTAGCCATCTCCTCCCATCTTCAGATCCGTATGTATTCATTTCATTTTTTGCTATTTTTGCTAGGCATCTCTATATTGACATCCCTCGAGCCCCAAATTCCACATGCTAAAAAAAAAATAGAACTCAAAATCTTCATTCCTAACCCCATTTTCTTTCCATCTTTCCAGTTGTTGACACCGCTCTCCATCTTCTACCCATGTAGGAGTCCTCTTATATATTTCACTAATCTGTCCTCTTATTTTCATTTAGCCCTCAACATTTTTATTCTGAATTGCTCTAGTAAGGCCCTCTGACTGTCCTCGCCTCATTGTCAAGGTTTTGTCCCCCCCAAATTGATGCTTCACACAGCCTCCAGGGTATTTTTTTTTAAAACACGAATTCACTCACGTCATTTCTTTCTTAAACTCCTCATTGGCTCCCTGTTACCTGTAACAATAAATTTTAGACTCTTTGTCTATATTGCTATATTAGACTTCCCATTTTCTATCCCTTGCCCACCTCTCTAATGTGTTTCAGGTCTTCTTATACTTTATTTCATATTTCAAAAATAAAGAATTATTTTCAGGATTTGAAATTTTATTTTACTCTACAAACAAGGTAAGAAGTTGGTCTATTACTGTTTCACGTATACTGACAATAGACAAGAGACTCCAAGGTCAGAAACAAAGAAGTTTAACAAGACAGCATTATAAAAATCATCAGCACCTATATGTTTGCATTGATTTTCCTTGCCCCCAAGAATGATGAGGGAGTTTCCCAGTTACCAGATGATGGATGATCTGGGCCTTCTACCTACCTACCTACATGGTAGGTTTCCATCAGAACTGAGGAATCTGCTGCTTTTATAATCAATAATTAAGCACAGAGGGAAAAAATGACCTCATCTCTCCAGTTGATTGCTGCCAGTACATCCCAGAGAACTTGTGTAAGTCATGAATGGTCAGGACTTTGCATTTTTGCCATAAGAATATGCAGAGATAGGAGCACCTATGGGTGACTCAGTCAGTTAAGCATCTGATTCTTGGTTTCAGCTCAGATCATGATCTCAGGGTCATGAGATCAAGGTCTGCATCAGACTCTGAGGTCAGCATGGAGTCTGCTTTGGGATTTTCCCCTCCCTCTTCCCCTCCCCCCATTCACATACTCAAAGCTCGTGTGCACTTTCTCTCTCTCTCTCTCTCTCAAATAAATAAATCTTAAAAAGAAAAAAAAGAATATGCAGAGATGATTAGGGTCCATGGTAGATTGCCTCTCCCAACAATCCATCACTTAGTCCTACATGTTCTTAACATGAGCATGCTATTCCATTAGCTACTCTGATTAATCTGACCAACAGAGGCTGAAAACAAATCTGTTTAATATGTCTCATATGACATTTAATTAATAGGACTCAAAGCAGCAGGATGAGAACAACTTGCAGTATTGATTCAACTATGCCCCTCAGTGTCTGGGATTAAGTCAACTGTTAATAAGTACCAGGGGAAACAGTAGGTCTTACTTTATACAACCAGGATGCACTCTAAGACTAGTCTATTATCTATTATGACTTGTGCAAGGGAGTTTGATTGACCTACTAATCTTTGGTGGGATTACCAATAATTACAGGAAGTTCTAGATGGACCAATGGAGGAATATTTCATGGTCCTTTCTCCCCTATATACAAATATATAACCTAAAAAAGGCACAAGTTACTTTAGTTTAGGATTTGCTATTAAGCCTGGATCACCATTACATTACATTAATTTGGCTAGGCCACATGAGCAGTAACACCAAGCAGTTATAGCTTCAGTTGTCATATGTGGCATAGCCCAAAGCTCCTCACACACCAGGAGAGACATATTTATTTGTATCCATTAAGCTAAAATTAGGTTTAGCCAGTCCCTGTGTTTCAACATGTATGAGGGGGTTCACATTCAGGCACTGCCATTGATGGTGTCAAGCACAGCAGAAAACTTCAAGACCATCCATGTCCACTCGAATTTTTTATTTCATAGCAGGTGAGTGGCAATGACAAACACAAGAAACGATCCTATCGTTAGCCTCAGTTAGTCTTTGATTCAGGCAGCAAACAATATCCAGAATGCAGTACTGGATCCAAAGGACAAAGAGTGTTAATTATCCTTCCAAGATCTAAGGTATTTCCTTCCCAGATGCTGAAGTGTATCCCATCCAAAAATTAGTGTATCCCATCCAAATGGCTATATCTCTTCACCTTTTCTCCAATTATCTACTGCTTGCACCCATACCCTTCATCTAGAAGGGTAGATGCATATGGAGCAAATTTACAGAGACTCATTATATTCCCCACCTTGGCCTATGTGAGCACTGTAGGAAGACTTAGTAAACAGGGTACTCAATCAGGTGGTCATTATGGATGTTTATGATCTAGGACTGTGTCCACCAAACAAACCCAAGTGGCTAAACTAGAATAAATTTGAATCTCTAAGTCCCTTTTTGGCTGGGCTGCCATCCAGGGGCTATACCAACCAGGTCAGCCTGGGATAGCTCCTCAGGGAAAGAAAGAAACATCATAACCATGAATGGGCCAGGAAGATTCCCAGATTTTTAAAATAGGTATGTATAATCCCCACTCCTTTGCTCTGATTATTTACCAGGAGACTGCCCTGAGGATATGAACTCTTTCTAGGGGTGGCCACATTCAACAGCCAAACTGCCTCTCTTAGGTGTGTGGACCAAGAGGAGATAACTGAGGTAGATTCAGAAATCTTTTTGAGTTTATTTTGGAGGAACCCATGCCCTCTCTCAACAATTTGAGATTCTTGAGGGTGGTAGAAAACAAAGAACACCAATCAAATACCTTAAGTATTGGCCTGTTGTTCAGTGGTCTTTGTGACAAAAGATATACCATAATCAGACTATGATGGTCTGGAAACCCCGAAACATGAAATGTTTTCGTTTCAATGGCCTCAGTGCTGTGGCTGGTATAGGCTAATCAGACTGAAACAACAATATCATAACCTGAAAAATGTCGGCAGTGGTGGGCATGAGGTGACCTTGGCAAGGAGTTGTCAAAAAGTCCTTGCAAGGAATGAGCAGGAGCTGCCCTATAACGTGGCCTCCTTCATCACACACACAAAAATAGACCTACATAGAAGAATACACAAGTTTGGTATGCAGTGGTAGCTTCTACATCAAACACGTACCTTTTACTTTAGGCCTAGTCTATGATGATGGATTCATTGCCATGTTTAGTGCTGTGATGGATCCAGGTGGTAAATGACCAATGACTTGGGCAATGCAGGCTTATTCAGCAGCCTGATTCCGGTAGGTCTTATAAGAGAATGAGCCTTTATTATAGGTGTCTACAGAGAGATTCAGGCTGTTTAATTGGAAGACACAATTGTTTCTATAATTTGCAGCCACAAAGAGGAGTATCTTTCATCTACCACCATCTAGAGTCTTCCCCATGGCGGACCAGATGACTAGAGCATTAGCAACAACCCAAGAGGTAGTAAAAACATACCCTGTTCTTAGGAATATTGTCTAAGGTAAGGATGATGGCTTTCATTTCAGACCTCTGGGCTGACTCCCCCTTACCATAGTCAGTTTTCCCAAGTTGTCATTGAGGTTGGACTGCCTCCCAGTGGATGCCATCAGGTTTTAACTTAGCTAAATCATCAGTAAACCAGGCCAAGACATTCAGGACATCAAGGGCACTATTAAGCCAGGAGCTTTACTTTAGACAGTGACAACCTCTGCACCCAGTGCTTTGTCCTCATTGCCAGACAAATAAGGCTATAGCAGGGATCTGATACCTGAGGCAGTTGGCTCTGTGCTATTAGGCAAGTCTTTGCATTTACTTTCACTTTTGAGCCGCTGTTCATTCCTCCTTGCTCTCACCATTCATTTTCACTTTGGATCCTTGGCTCAGCAGCCACAACCATATTGCCTTCAAGTTGCTGCCCCATAGTCATGCTAATATTCCTTCCTCTGCCTGCCCACAGGAAGGTGAGCAGAGACCAAAGCACCATTTGGGTTCATTGTTTTAGTTCTACTTTCTACTTGCCACCATTTAGATTCATTAACAAATAGGATAGTGTGACCTCTTACCTCCCCCACCTTGCCTACCAGTTGGATACCACCTCAGAGAGTCTTCGTATCCCTGAACTTGGCCTGCAGAGTCCTTGTGCTTACTCGTCAAGGAAACTATGTCTTTGTCAGCATCCCTTCCTCATTGCCTGCATTGTCAGGGCTTGGATTTAATTTTACCCTACTTTTTTCTTTAGTGCATGCTAACTTATTATAAGGTGTGATAAATTGTCTATGGGTACCAGTAGAAGACACAAGACTACCAAAAGAGACAAAAAAGCTTTACTACTTATTGATGGTACAATAACATGAGCATTTGCTTGCTTGCATCAGTTTCTCTTGCTCCCAAGAACTATGGGAGCAATGCAGAGGACCTAGACAGACTCTGGGCATACAATGGGTTTGTGTAACATCTGAGAAATGCTGAGTTTGGGGAATCCCCAGACTGTAGTGTGTACTAAGCAAGCCTGCTCCTTGCCTGATGTCCTGGATTAATGTCCTTCAGGATTGCTTGCTGCAAACCCAACTCTGAGAAATGGCCTAAATAAAGAGGAGTCAAGGCTTTGCATTCTTGGCATACCCAGTAAACACATGTAGGGATACTCAGGACCCATGGCAGATTTCTACTCCCAGCACTATTGTGGTATTTCCAAGACTATTTGTGTCTGTAACCATTACAGAAAAAATGTAATATAATGAAATCACTGATATTTGTGACCTAAATACTTCCTAGGGATAGTGATTCTTTAAAAAAATTAATATTGCAAATGCCTTGGGAGTTTATAAATATATAATTATAATGTTATCATTAGAATTAGTAACATCACATTTCTATTATCTCCATTTCAGTTGTAAATAATGTATCTTTTTGTACGTTATATGATTAGCATTTAAAATGAGATATGACAGCATGCCTACCTTACATTCATATGTGCTATTTTATATATATATATATATATATATATATATATATATATATATATATATATAGTTATAATATTTCCAGGACAAAGTTCTATAAAAACTCAAAAATGAACCAAAAAAATGTAGTGAACACTTGTATATATAGTCAACAATTGTCTTCTCCTCAACTACACTGAGAGTAAATATAAGTGCTGAGGACATAGAACAAGAATGCAAAGATCTTAATTGAGAAACATGTGAGTCCCAAAGTACTGTATTGTTTTGGGGGAAAATATCCGTTCTCTTTTGGTGTTTCAATAGGGAGAAGAGCCACTACAGGTAGGGTTAGCCAAGTCTTCAGCTTTGGAGTCTGTTCAAGTAATTGTTTCAGCTAAAGAGGAAGCAAATAGCAAAGGTTCCCAGGAGTCAGATACAGAAAATATGGTAGCCACTTGGAGAAGAAATGTAGAGGTAGAGATTCAAAATGTTTTGAAGATCAGTTGCCAGTAGTCTAGAAGTTAATAATTAAGGCACTTAACCAGGAACAGAGAACAATCTTGTATTATATGATTTCAGATATTCTGGTTCAGGAAGATACTCCCCATTTTTCCCACTGAGTGAAGAGTGGTCATATTCACACTAAAGCCAAGGAAATACTTAGAATTAGGGAGTATTGTTTACCTTAATATGAGGCTACAGTTTTAGAGGAAGCTCTTTATCTAGAGAAGTGGTAGGAGCAGGACAAAGATCAAGCCTCCAGACAAGGAAAGCATCCCTCCTATCAGTAGAGATAGGGCTGCAAGGGAACATTATAAGAGCAGATTCTTAGTGGGCCAGGAGTGGGTGTTAGCAGCTGTAAGGGTGAGCAAGGGAAGAGAGAGGGGAAAAAAAGGAAAGGAAAGGAAAACAACAGCAAACAGTCTTCTTTTTAAAATGAGCCTGCAAACAAAAATTCCAAAATAGATGAAGAACTCTAACGCTAAGAAAGCTAGCAATATCATTATTCAGATCATGAATTCATTCCCAGTTGAAGAGCATAAACAAAGCAAAAGACAAGCCACACAAAGAGAGGGATATTTGCAAAACCAACCAAGAATTAGTACCCAGAATATGTAAATAACTCCTACAGATCATTAAGAAAAAGACAAATAACTAAATTGGGAAATGAGTAAACAACACAAAAAAGGCTAGTCACAGAAGAGGAAGCAAATGGCCAATAAACATATAAAAACATTCCACCTCAATCAGAGAAATGAAAATTCAGTCCAGAGTAAAACATAATTGTGTTATCTGTTTTATTGGCAAAAGTTAACAAGTGTGACAAAACCAAGTGTGGTGAGGATGTGCAGCAATAAGAATTCTTGTACATTACTGGGGGGAATATAAATTGGAGTAGCTACTTTAAAGAGCAATTTCAACCTGGCAGTTACAGAAATTCGTGCACATTTTACCAGGAGACATGTACAAGAAAATTTACTACAATATTGTCTGGAATAGTGAAAAATGGGAAACATGCTAAATATTCCTCTAGAGAATAAAGACCTACAGTTATTTTCATATGACAAAATACTTTCTCCAATGAAAATGTATGAACCAGAGCCACTTGGATAAATCTCAAAAATGCTGCTTTGAGTAAAAAGTGGCAAGTGATTCATACAGTACTATTTATATAAAGATTGAAAACATGTAAAGCAATGCTCTGTAGCTTATGGATACATATATGTGTAAGAAGCAAAAGTATTAAAGCATTCATTGAAATGATAAACACCAAACTCAGGGTAGTAGTCTCTAAAAAGAGAGAGAAGGTGTTGGCATTGGAGAGGGCCATAAAGGGAGCATCCACTATCTCTGTTGTGTTTTATTTCTTAAACATAAAAAACCTAAAGGAAAATATCAGGCATTTCACTCAAAACTCCTTATTATTGTTATTAAGATTACCTGACTATATGCTTTTTTCTAAAAAAAAAAAAAAAAAAAAGTCCATTTTAGAGAACTGGACAGACAAAAAATATAAGATTAAAAGTAGCATTTTGGTTGGATTTGTTTCCCAGACTCCTTTCAAATGCTGTTCTCCACATCAGAGAACTTTTTTATCCTTTCTTACCCTTTTAGATTTCATAGTCCTTTTCATGCATATAGGGGAAATCCAAATGTTATAATCATTTGCATCTCAGACTAAAGAAGCCCTTGTTAATGACAGGAAGATTAAGGTGAGGATTATGGCTACCTATTAAAACAAGTATCTCATTCAGTGTTTCAGAGACATTAGTAAGTGTTTTTTCATTTCAGTGGCATAACAGACCTGATCACATCAGGGTTAATGTCCTCTTAGTGACTAAATCAGGACTTTTCTATACCTTCAGCTCTCTTACTTGTGCTCACTACCACCAGTTTTCTTGACTATCTACTCCTCTGGGGCACCTGGGTGCCCAGTTGGTTAAGCATCTGCCTTCAGCTCACGTCATGATCCCTGAGCTCCCTGCCCTTCCTCCCCACCGCCTCGGACCCCCTCCTTCTGTTGGGCTCTCTCACTCTGTCTCAAATAAATAAATAAGATCTGTTTTATTTTTTTTAAGAATATATACTCTTGATTTTTTTTTTTAATCTCCTTCACTCTTTTACTGTTTCCTACTCAGTTAGAAATTATAAAAGCAGATCCCTCAGGATCAGGTTCTGTGTGCCCCTAAGAGATGGTGCTAAATGATTAATTTCCAAATCCTCCTAATTCTTGCATTTAGGAATCAAACAGAAAACTTAAGAAGTCTGAATTTCAAGCAATATTGAGGAAACATTTAGACATTTTGTTTGTTTGTTTTTGTATCGAGAGGGCTTTACAGGAAGTAAAATTGTCTGGGATATGGGTCCCCAGAGTCCTACAACCTTCAGAGAGTTATCAAAGTAGCTTGCTGTCTCAGACTGGTATCTTCCTCTTTTCCACTGACTCTAGAAATATTCTCCTGATTTTAGCTCTTGGAGTTCTCTGTCTCCTCTGCTCATTCTCAGAATTGAGTTTGCATACCCAAGGCATCTTATAAATGCTTGTTCATGAGACCAGGAAGTTGACCGTGATCCAAACAGATTATAGTGTTTCTAGTCCCAGCATTCATAGATAATAACTCTTTTGTGTCTCTGTCCTTCGGAACAGAAGCTGACATCTCCCCAGGGTTCCAGCTGAATTCCTTCTGGGCATGCCCTTACTGGTCCAATGTCATCATTATCTGTAGGCAGAATATAGGCATCTTTCTCAATGCAAAAAAAAAAAAAAAGAAAAGAAAAGAAAAGAAAAAAATCAGAAAACTACTATTTCTAACATTCCAACTATTTTTACTCTTATTTGTCCCTAACCTTGGTTCTCTCCATAATCACCAGTTGAAGTGCATATAGAGAGTCAGATCTTTCTATCTGTATGCCCTCCATCATGAGCCATTCTTGGTTCTACTTGATCGGCTACGTCCTGTTGCCTCCCCCACACTGGAAGGCTGTTCATAATAAAACTAGCAAACATTTACCAAGCATTTGCTTTGTGCACTGTTCTGAGTACTTTACAACTACGATCTTTATCATTTCACATGCACAATAATCTCAATTCCTGTTAGCCCTATTTTGCAGATGAGGAAATCAAGGCACAGGAAGATACTTTACTTCATCTGTAAAACCTTTCCTTTTACTTCTGTAGGGAACAAAGATGAAATCTATATCAAAGAGCTTTGTACTAAGTAAAGTTTAGTGTAAACATTTTGCTATACTGCCTGCTTCATAACAGGACTCAATTAGGGTTTTGTGAGTGGACATATAAATAAATATTATTACTGAGTGCATCTTGCTTTGTATAGGTTGAATTCCCAGAACAATGTAAGTGCTGTGTCTGTAAGCCAGTAGTCACCCACACCAACATATTCTTTTTTGCCTTCCCTTTTCAGAATCAAAATGATTGTCTGATTGAATATCTTTAAAAGGTCATGATGAATTATTCCATAATATTTGAAATGTTATGCTCAAAAAAGGTCAAGTCTTATTTTTTGGTAAGAAGTACCATATAGATTTGTTTTTCCTGGGTACCATTTCTTTCTTCAAAGAAAAGATGGCAAGAGATTTAGAGCAGGGTGCCCTCTTGAGGAAATTTTAGAACCTTACCTCTCAAAAGCTGGCATTGGATGACATGAGAAACCCAGATGAATGATGCCCAAATAAATAAAACATTAAAAAGTAAGAGTGACCAACTACCAGAGATCTGAGTATTAGGATTCTTAACTGTTATGATCTAATATAGCAACATTAAGAATGTTCAAACAAAAAGAAAAACCTCTGGAAGATATTTTATGTCCACTCCTTGACTCAGAGCTCAAGCAAACATGTCTGTTGTGCCAGGAGCTATGCTGAGTACAACGCTCAATAAAATATAGTCTCTGCCTCCATGATGCTTACAGCCTGTGACGGAGATCACAGTGAAGGGAAATAAGCAATTACATATGTAACTGTAAGCTGAGCAAATTGCTGTGAAGGAAATGGGAAAGGTACTAGAATAAAGCCTAACAAAGTAATTTCCATTAGTGCGGTCAAGGAAAGCCTTCCTGAAAGGAAACAATTGAGCTGAGTCACTTGGCTTTTTTGGTCCAAGCCTGCCTTTTTAGACTATCAATGCATTATAATGCTAAAAAAAAAAAAAAAAATTCCCCTTTCCAACAACATTAAGGACGTAGAGGATCTCAGAAGATGAAAAGGATTACCACTCTGCTTTGAATAGGGAGGAATATGCAGGCATGAAACAGGCAGAGAACTGGTTCATGCCATACTGTTTGATCATGTTGAATGTCAGGTATTCAAGGTACCAGGCAAGCTGAAGGCCCCAACCAGAATTGGAGATATGGGACCAGATCTCAGGAAGGAGCTCCAAAGAACTAGTTTTTGAGGGTTCTGTTTTGGTTCAAAGCTCCCATATTACATACACATACAGTTGACCTGGATCCCCACCAGTGCTGTAGCCTCTGGAGCTAAACTGCTTTCTCTGGATGGGTTGACAGTACCAGATTGGAGAGTTTAACTGACGTGGAGAGTACTGCCTGCAAGTGGACAGCCTGCAGTGATTCCTGGGCTGGCGTTTAGGTGACCAGATGAGTCTAGGACCCAGACTCTGAACAAAGATGCGTCTATCTCAGTTGTAACTGTACAGAGGTCTCTCCAAGAAAACTAACCACCTATTTTATTAATCAGATGACTGTGAACAAAACATTCAACCTGGGTGAATCTCACTCCCCTCACCTGGGGTTTAGGTTTTTAAATCTCCACTCATTTCAAAAGGTTGTTATACTTTGCATGTAAATCACAGATGCCATATTGGTCAAAACGAGCTGAAACTATCTACCCATTGCCACTAGTAGGTAGCAATTTGGAAAATACGCCAAAACCCATAAACTGTACAAACTCCTTTGACCTAGTGGATTGATTCCTGATCATTTATTTGTATGAAAAGAAAAAAGAAAAGAAAAGAAAAGAAAAGAAAAGAAAAAAAGAAAAGAAAAGAAAAGAAATACTATGTGGAAATAAAAGTACATTGCAGCATTTCTTATAAAAGAAAATATTGAAGGGACACCTGGGTGGCTCAGTGGTTGAGCTTCTGCCTTTGGCTCAGATCATGATCCCGGGGTCCTGGGATCGAGTCCTGCATTCAGACTCCCCATGGGGATGCTGCTTCTCCCTTTGCCTATGTCTCTGCCCTCTCTCTGTGTGTCTCTCATGAATAAATAAGTAAAATCTTTAAAAAAAAAAAAAAAGAAAGAAAGAAAAGAAAAAATACTGGAAAGGATCATAGGGACAGCTAAATAAAAGATAGTGCTTTAAACAGAATGAAACATCAACCAGGGGAATACCTGGATGACTTAGCGGTTTGGTACCTGCCTTCGGCCTAGGGCATGATCCTGAAGTCCTGGGATCGAATCCCATGTCGGGCTCCCTGCATGGAGCCTGCTTCTCCCTCTGCCTGTGTGTCTGCCTCTCTCTCGATCTTTCATGAATAAATAAATAAAATCTTTAAAATAAAAAAAAATTAAAAAAGGAAACATCAACCAGCCACTGTATAAACCGTATGCACCAGGAAGTGGTTGGAAGGGAACATGAAAAAGTAAAACAATTGATGGAATAATGGACTTATACGTGTTTTTCATTGGATGAATTTATCTGAATGTTTTTACTCTTGTAGAATAATTAAACTGCTTAAAAAGTTTTAAAATTTCAAACATGTTTGGCCCCAAGCTAAATGTCCTCTTATCATTTTTTATGTTTATTATTATTATTTTTTTTTTTTTTAGGGAAATTATCGTTTCATGAAACTCCTACTTACACGCCGGGCAAACTGGATGCAAAAGGATCTGGAAGAGATGACCCCTTTGCACTTGGCCACCCGGCACAAGAGCCCCAAGTGTTTGGCGCTTCTGCTGAAGTTTATGGCACCAGGAGAAGTGGATACACAGGATAAAAACAAGGTAAGGGACTTGTCAGAATTGGAGGCAAATAAGAGCAAAGAACAAATGCTTCCTTTTATGATGTGAAATCTCAAGGAAGAATTATCACTCATACACTTGATGGAACATTTCCTAGTCCCCGTACTTCCCAGTGAAACATTTCACTTAAATTCTGTCATTTTCTCCTTCTACCAACCATGTATGGTAGATAGTATCACCTCCTTTTCACTGATGGGGAAACTGAAGTGTGAGATTAAAATTCTGTCCAAGATCCAAGTGGCAGGACCAGAATTCAACCCAGACCTACCCCCAGACCCTATTATTTCATAGCTAGTAGCGATAATTACCATTGGTGGTTAGCCGTGGTGGCCAAATGCCTGGGGCAATGTAGGCAGTGCATAGTAGTTTAATGGCCTGGGCTTTAGCATCAGAGTCCTTGGGTTTCCATCTAGAAGCCACTACTTACTTGTTCTGCACCTTTGGGCAAATTTTCTTAACTCCACTATATGCTTCAATTTTCTCCTGTGTGAAAAGGGAATGATAGGGTTGTTGAAAATAAAATGAGATAAGATATATAAATAGGGTTTAACACAATGCCTAGTGTATAGGATGCTCTCGATACATGTTAGTTATAAAATAAATACCATTCATTTCATTTTGGCTCTCACAGCTGCTCTGCCATTTGTTGCTGGGATCCCTCATCTTCCCAGACCTTGAATTTTAGCATATTGTACAAGCCGGTCACTGTTTTGATCAATGCTTTAATCATTGTTTACAGGAAAAAATTGTGGTGTTCGATTAGATGAGTGCAAAAATCCTCTTCCTTTCCACCAGGCACCGAATCACAAGAGTCTTGCTAACTCCAATACTCCCGTGTAATTAAAACACTTAGGATTAAACCCTCTGGGTTCATGATCCCTTCATTCTCACAGTTTCTTTGTGTAGTTTTTAGATTTTGTTTAGCTGTTACTCACATAACCCAGGGTTCTGAAATTAACTTTGACTTTATTTTACAACGACCATAAACTAATATTATTCCTTATTCACAGCGTTTGTAGTGCTAATATATCACTAAAAAAGTACTTTGATCAAACCACAAAGACCATTAATCGCTTACAAAGTCACAGATGTCTTTAGGCTCTATAATATCTTCCCCAGTATCTTCTAGGAACTCCCTGCTATCTTCCAGTCCTATGTATTCTTCTGTTACTGAACAAGGATAGGAGGTTATCCAGTCAGACAGATAGAAAAACATCTGCAAGGTCCAGGCAGGCACCAAGAAGAGAGCAAGACGAAAGCTTAGAGCCATGATTCTCAAACAATCTGATGGGAAGGATCCCATCAGTGTTTTTTTTGTGTGTGTTTTTTTTGTGTTTTCTTCAAATTTCCAATCCATCACAGACCAATAATGTTATACCATATATTAAAACTGACCCCCCCCCCCAAAAAAAAACCCCATAAGACAACACCTTATACCCTTTAGGATGGCTATTATTACAAAAGCAGAAAATAACAGACTTTGGTGGAAATGTGGAGAAATTTGAACCCTGTGCTGTGCTGGTAGGAATGTAAAATGACAGAGCCACTGTGGAAAACAGCATGACAATTTTTCAAAAAAACTAAACATGGAACTACTCTATGATCAGAAATTCTACTTCTGGGCATATTCCCAGAAGAATTGATATTCAGGAATGTGAACAGATATTTATACATCCATGTTCATAGCAGCGTTATTCACAATAGCAAAAAGATGAGCATGACTCAAATGTCCATTGCTGGATGGTTAGAGAAACAAAATGCAGTACATGCAATGGAATATTATTCAGCCTTAAAAAGGAATAAAAGTCAGATGCATGGTACAACATGAATGAACTTTGAAGATACTATGCTAAGTGAAAAGCTGGGAGGAGGTAGATATTAGGAGTCACTGTGGAATGGGCATGGAGTTTCAGTTTGAGATGAAAAAGTTCTGGGGATGGAAGGTGCTGATGGTTGCACAACAGTGGGAATGTGCTTCCTGCCACTGAACCGTACATTTAAAAACAATTGTTGGGCAGCCCAGGTGGCTTAGCCGTTTAGCGCTGCCTTTGGCCCAGGGTGTGATCCTGGAGACCTCTGGGATCAAGTCCCATGTCGGGCTCCTTGCATGGAGCCTGCTTCTCCCTCTGCCTGTGTCTCTGCCTCTCTCTCTCTTTCTCTCTCTCTCTCTCTCTCTCTCTCAGCCTGCTTCTCCCTCCGCCTGTGTCTCTGCCTCTCTCTCTCTTTCTCTCTCTCTCTCTCTCGTGTCTCTCATGAGTAAATAAATAAAATCTTAAAAAAAAATTGTTACCTATATTTTACTACAGTAAAAAAAATAATTACTTGGGATCCCTGGGAGGCTCAGTGGTTTAGCGCCTGCCTCTGGCCCTGGGCTTGATCCTGGAGTCCCAGGATTGATTCCCACATCGGGCTCCCTGCATGGAGCCTGCTTCTCCCTCTGCCTGTGTCTCTGCCTCTCTCTCTCTGTATCTCTCATGGATAAATAAATAAAATCTTTTAAAAAATTACTAGAAAAACATTTTTTAAAGATGTAGAAAATATAATTCCAAACTTGTGCTATCAGATTCAACAGACCTAATGTTACATTTCAGTAAGTATATTCAGAACAAACATAACATGGCAAAGGAATTACAGAAACGGTACATGTTGTTTATTGAAAATGTGAAAAATAAATAAATAAATAAAATTTTTTAAAAATTAAGAAAAGAAAATGTGGCTCCAGGGGCCTGACTGGTTCAGTAGTAGAGTATGTGGCTCTTGATCTCAGGGAAGTGAGTTCAAGCCCCACATTGGGCATGGAACCTACTAGGAAGGAAGGAAGGAAGGAAGGAAGGAAGGAAGGAAGGAAGGAAGGAAGGAAGGAAGGTAGGAAAGAAAGAGAAGTAAAGAAAAAATGTGGCTATCAGAAATTACTTGCTATTGTATTTGTGACTGGTTTTTTCTATAATCATTACTAAACGAAAAGTAATGAGTGACTCTTCCTATTAAATGACCATGGGTACACTTTCCATGAATACTGTGTATGTCAACATTTAAAGTTCTCATTGTAGCAAGTGAGTTTGGTTCCTGCCTGTTAAATGATCTGATTCTAGGTTGAATTGA
The DNA here is from genome assembly GCF_048164855.1 of Canis lupus baileyi. Classification (NCBI taxonomy): domain Eukaryota; kingdom Metazoa; phylum Chordata; class Mammalia; order Carnivora; family Canidae; genus Canis; species Canis lupus. The sequence goes on from NC_132847.1 coordinate 58,937,302, forward strand.
TGACACTGCTATTTATAAGGGATAATGTTCAGCACAACCATTTCTGTGTTCCCTCAGTAACCTTTCTAATAGGGAAACTACTCTTACTGTGGTTTATTGATGAGAATGGCAAAGGATATTTTAAAGCAATGCAAACAAGTTTGAGATGTCATTTTTTTAAAAAAATAAATTTTATTTATGACAACATTTTATTCTATTTATTTTTAAGTTAGCTACACACCCCACATGGGGCTCAAACTCAAGACCCTGAGATCAAGAGTTGTGTGCTCTTCCAACTGAGCCAGCCAGGTGTCCCATCAAGATGTTCATTTATAAACTTTTATCTGAAATAAAGTAAGTGTTGCTGTATTCTCTACATATGTCTTAACATCAATGGCAGGTATAAGAATTTATCCTGTAAAATTATAGTTAAATTTAAATGTGTACTTTGATGTAAGAAATGGATTCCAGATCTGTGATTTCCCGTGCATAGATCTTCTTTTTGATAGATATTGAAATTCAAAACATTCTATGAAATTCTTAAGGTGCTTGGTGTAATATCAATATCACTTACTTTGTTGATAGTTATTCATAAACTACTGTACTGCTTTTCTTTTTCTCAGTATTACTAATCTTATTGATTAGTCCCTGATGACCTAAGTGCCTATCATGATTAAGAAGTCAGATTCTACACTCAGACTGACTGGGTTAAAAATCTTAGTTGGAGGGACACCTGGGTGGCTCAGTGGTTGAGCATCTGCCTTTGGCTCAGGTCGTGATCCCAGGATCGAGTCCCACATTGGACTCTGCATACAGCCTGCTTCTCCCTCTGCCTATGTCTGCCTCTCTCTGTGTCTCTCATGAATAAATAAATAAAATCTTTTTTTGAAAAAAAAAATCTTAGTTGGACCACTTACTACCTTTATGTCCCTAAGGAGATTACTCATCCTCCTTGTGCTCCATTTTCTCATCAGTCACATGCAAATTCAAGAGTCCTTATCTCCCAGAGTTGTCATAATGACTATCTGAGGTAAAATGTATAAAGCTCATACAATACTGCCTGTCACACAATAAAAGCTTGGGAAAAGTTTGTTGTGTTACTATTACTCTTGTTACTGTTGTTTTTTTGAGACTCTAAATTTTGCAGCAAACAGCTCTGCATTGGAGTGCCTACTACAATAACCCTGAGCACGTGAAGCTGCTTATCAAGCATGATTCCAACATTGGGATTCCTGACGTTGAAGGCAAGATCCCACTTCACTGGGCAGCCAACCACAAGGATCCAAGTGCTGTTCATACAGTGCGATGCATTCTGGTGAGTACGGTGGTGCTGCTAGACCTTTCTAAAAAACAACTTTTTATTTTGAAATAGCCAATATACAAAAGCCTATATATGACACACAAACAAATTATGAAGCAAAAGAAATACAGCAATCATGTGAACCCATCCCTCAAGAAATAGAACATTTTAGTGCTTGTTTAAGACCACACAGAATTCCCTTGTGCCAGTTTTTCTTTCTTTCTTTCTTTCTTTCTTTCTTTCTTTCTTTCTTTCTTTCTTTCTTTCTTTCTTTCTTCTTTCTTTTCTTTCTTCTTTCTTTCTTTCTTTTTTTTGATTTATCTAGTTAGTTAGTTAGTTAGTTAGTTAGTTAGTTAGTTAGTTAAAAGAGAGAGCAAGGGTAGGGGTGGCGGGCAGAGGGTGAGGGAGAGAGTATCCCAAGCAGACTCCATGCTGAGCGCAGAGCCCGACCAGGGCTCGATCTCACCACCCTAAGATAATGACCTGAGCCAAAACCAAGAGTCAGACACTCAACCAACTGTGCTACCCTGGCACCCTTCTTATGTGCCTGTTTCCCAATACATTCTCTCCTGCATGCCACGTTTGTCCGGTCCCCCATCAAGTACTTTACTCAATTTGTGTTTATCATCCCTGATGTTGTTTTATACTTATGCTCATTAAATACTGCATAGAGGTAACATTTGTAAAATACTTATAAGATATAAAGAATAGGGAAACCACAAATACTCATGTACTCATCTCTGAGTTTTCCTTTTTTGGGGGGTGCAGAGAGAGAGAGCATGGAAGCAGTGGGTGGGGAAGGGGCAGAGGGGAAGAGAGAGAGAATCTTAAGCAGGCTCAGCACCGATCACGGAGCCCAATACAGGGCTCAATCTCAAAACCCCAAGATCATGACCTGAGCCAAAATCAAAAGTCCCACGCTTAACTGACTGAGCCACCTAGGTGGCCCTCATCTCTGATCTAAGAACAAGTAGATTACCGTTACCTTTGAAGCTCCCTGGGTACCTCTCAGCACTGTTCTATTCTCCTCTTTCTGAGAAGCAGCCACCATCCTCAATTTCGTGTTAATCATTCCTGATTTTCATTATAGTTTTACCACATACATTTGTATCGCTAAACAATATATTGTTTCATTTTTAATGCTTTTGAATTTTCCATACATGGAATCACATTGAATGTATTCTTTTGCAACATGCTTTCCTTGTTCAATATTATGCTGGCGATTTTACCTATGCTGTGTATAACTGTAATATATTATTTTTTTACTGTTACATAGTATTCCATTTTATGAAAAAGCCACACATTATTCAATTATTCATAAACAGTTGGAACTATTTCTAGTTTTTCACTATTTAAAAATAGTGTTGCTGGGGGCTTGGGTGGCTCAGTGGTTGAGGGTCTGTCTTTGGCTCGGGTTGTGATCCCAGAGTCCAGGGATCGAGTCCTACATTGGGCTCCCTGTAGGGAGCCTACTTCTCCCCCTGCCTATGTCTCTGCCTCTCTCTGTGTCTCTCATGAATAAATAAATAAAATCTTTTTTTAAAAAAATAGTGTTACTTTGGAGTGCCTGGGTGGCTCAGTGGGTTAAGTGTCTTGAGACTCTTGATTTCAGCTCAGGTCATAACCTCAGGGTGGTGAGATGGAGCCCCTGGTTGGGCTCTGGGCTCAGCAGGGAACCTGCTTAAAGATTCCCTCTCTCCTCTGCCCCTCACTCTCATGCACTCTGTCTCTTTCTCTCTCTCTCTCTCTCTCTTTCTCTCTCTAATAAGTAAATAAATCTTTTTTAAAAAAATAATGCTGCTTGGCACTTTTTTTTTAAGTAATCTTTACAACCAGCATAGGGATTGAACTCATGAGCCTAAGAGTCACATTCTCTACTAACTGAGCCAGCCAGATGACCCTGAACTTTTTTTTTTAGCATGACTAAGATACATATTTAACTAGTTGATGCAGATGCATAGAAATGCAGTTGGTATTTTTATTCATTGAATATGTATCTAACTAACTTACTATACTTTCTTATTAATTTTGAATATTTATCAGTGGATTCTTTGGCATTTCTACCCATTCCTTCTCATATTCCAGCTTACAAACTGTAGCACTCTAATATATAGTCCTTTTGCTCATAACATACAAATTAGACTTTAAAAGATAAAATTATTTTGAATATGCAGTGATCATTTCTCAACTCTTTCAGGCTATGATTTTGCCTTGGGCCTTTCATTGTTCTTCTGAAGGAGTCTGTTATTGGTTTAATTGTTATTACTTTATAGATGATTTATCTTTTCTCTCAGGTTGCTTTTAAATTCTTCTCTGTGTGGTATCCTACAGTTTCACTACAATGTGTCTAGGTATGGTGCTTTTTATTTATTTATTTATTTTTTGGTCCTGTTTGGTGTGTACTCTCATTGCACATCAGTTCTGGAAAATATATAGCTATTATCTCTTTAAATATTACCTCTCTTTCATTCTCTACAATCTTGCCTTCAGGGTCCCAATTACACATATTTTAGACCTTTTTATTTTATTATCCATGTTTCCCGTCATTTGCCCTCTTCATCGAGCCTCTAATCCTAGTAATTATATTTTTACATCTAAAAGTTCTTTTTTGTTTTGGTTTGGTGTTTTCACATTTGCCTGGTCTTTTTGATAGTTTTTGTTCCTTGCTCACCTTTTATTTCACTTTTTGTTTTATATGTTTTATAGATGGTTATTTTATATGCTTTATGTGTCAGTTCCATTATCTGAAGTCCCTAGAGGATTGTCAATCATAATATCTTATTTCCTCACAGACTTGGCTTTTCTTTTTTCCCTTGTAAACACATCTTAGTCCTTGGGAGACTCAAAGCCCTAAAATACCACCATGATAAAATTCTACTTCCCTTTTTTGAAGTGTTTACAATACCTTCCATGCACTTTTTTAATAAAATAGGATGACTGTACAGGCAGCTCTAAATCTGGGTGGCCCTTTGGAGAGTTCTCAGATTGGGGCAGGAGGACTTGGCTTTGGATATGACCTGATCTGGGAAGGCATATGACCTTGGGTGAGGTAATTCTCTTTAGCTGAAACAATCACAGGAGCCTGATCATTGAGGGTCATCTGCCAACAGCACTCACAGCAGCTAGGGAAATAAGTCCACTATTCTTGAAAGGGACCTAAACAGTAGATACAAAGACCTCATAGAAAAAATGAGTAAATATGAACCATCAATTTAAACAGAATATCCAATAAACATATGATAAATCCCAATCTCATTCATAAAATAAATACAAATTAAAACATCAACAAAATGCTTTCCATACCTATAAGGGAAAAAATCCAGTAAGCTTGATAATACCAAGGGATTAAGTTGTGCCAGCATGTAGGGAAATAAAAACTTTTACACATTGTCATGGATGTGTTAATTAGTGTAGCCATTTGGAGAAAAGTTTGATAATACCTAGTTAAAAATGTAAATATCCGGAGCAACTGGGTAGCTCAGTGGTTGAGCATCTGCCTTCAGCTCAAGTCGTGATCCTGGGGTCCTGGGATCGAGCTCCACATCGGGCTCCCACAGGGAGCCTGCTTCTTCTCTCTCTGCCTGTTTCTCTGCCTCTCTCTCTGTGTCCCTTATGAATAAATAAATAAAATCTTAAAAAAAAAAGTAAATATCCTTCTACACAGCTATTCTCTTCTAGGCATCTGAGCTAGAGAAAAATCTCACACATTGGGACCTTGTAAAGGAAGCATGTTCATTGCAGCATAATTGTTAATAGTGGGAAAAATGTAAATAACCTAACTATCCCTCAGTAGGAGAATGGATAATTAAATTGTGGTTTAACAAATGAACTAGATTCAACATATACCCAAAAGTATAGTGTTGAAAGAACTCAAAAGTATAAATACTGAAAATATACATATTTACATATTGTTTATGGATACACGCATACGTAACAAAAGTATAAAACATACAGCTTTAGCTGACTCCATAACAGATACAAAAGCACATTAGGCAAGATATTGACACCTATTTAATCTGGATAATCAGTGTTGGTATTGATTATATCTTTTTTTCATATTTTAGAGTTAAACATGACAAATTTTTAAAGATTTAGAACATGTACTTTTTTTCCTGAATTTTACCATTTTGTGCTAAGAGAGAATATACAAGTTTAGAAAATTGCTCAGCTAATGCATACGTCCAGTGTGATTCATTGAGGATTCCACGTGTCTGAAGTCTCTGTTTCCTTAAAAATAGGATGCTGCTCCCACGGAATCTTTACTGAACTGGCAAGACTATGAGGGTCGGACACCTCTTCACTTTGCAGTCGCCGATGGGAATGTGACAGTGGTTGATGTCTTGACCTCATATGAAAGCTGCAATATAACGTCTTATGATAACTTGTTTCGAACCCCGCTTCACTGGGCAGCTTTACTAGGTGAGTTGACTAAATCAAAGAATCAATGGTAGGAGGAAATACATGAATACCAGAAACTTCCCATGGCTTCCCTTTCTCTGTCAGCTCCCACTTCCTTTTTAATTATTTTACTTTTTAATTGATATGTGGCATCTCATACTTAAATCCTTCTGTCATATGCTTAAATTTTAGTAATATAGGGCACCTGGGTGGCTCAGTGGTTGAGCATCTGCCTTTGGCTCAAGTTGTGATCCTGGGGTCCTGGGATTGAGTCCCACATTGGGCTCCCTGTGAGGAGTCTGCTTCTCCCTCTGCTTGTGTCTCTGCCTCTCTCTGCATCTCTCATGAATAAATAAATAAAATCTTTAAGAAAAAATTTTAGCAATATAAATGTATTCTCTGTTATATATTGGTTTTAATTTCAACATAATGTCTTAACATGTTTTAATTTTTATTTTAAAGGTAATGCACAATCATTGACAAATGTAAATATAAAATAATCTTTTCACATTCAATGCCTGTGTATTTTGTGGGGGGTTTAATTTTGCGTTTGTGCCAATACTATGATATATGATTTTTTTCTTTCTATTTTCCTGATAAGCCTTTTACTTAACCAAATTTGAGGGGATCACTCTGTTAGGTGAGAGTATAAATAATGTGTATCTGTCTGATTTTGCAGGAGATGCAATCTGAGAGTCTTTAGTCACTAATAGTCACTTGTAAGATAAATAATTTGGTCTTTTTTCTGCTATTCTGCTCTTTGAGTATTACCAGTGTTTGGGTGTTTTTTTCCCCCTTTTTTCTTTTTGGGTTTTTTTTTTTTTTTTGCCCCCATTTCCTTTGTTTTCTGCCTTTTGGTATATAGGTTAGGTTTGTTGTTATTTGGTTTTGAATTGCCTAATGTTTTAGCAAGTTTCTTAGGTTCTACTAGTGGTTACTTTAAATTATCAAAAACTTTTTAAAACCTGAGTCAGAGTTAAAAGCAAAACTATATCTATCGATTTCCATTCATTTAAAAATGAGGGACTTAGCACAATTTACTTACCACTTTTTTAGTATTTGTTAATATAATCTGAAGTTTTTCCCAATTATTATGATGAATTTACTTTTTAAATCCCACATTGTGCTTTTTTAAAAATACTTTTTGCATTCAGTGTTATTGTCAGATTTATTATTTAGCTCTCATTTCAGTGTGCACTTTCATCCTTTTTTCCTTTCCTCTGCATTCTGGGAGGACTTGGCAAATTTGTCTCCATATCAATACATTGACTTTTTGTTCCATAAGTTCTGATTTCTTTCTGCTTTTCATAGATTGTATTTGAGGTTGTATTTTGGTTTCCTACTCTCATCCAAATTTCTTTGTATCTTGGTTTATTTTCTTTTCGCCTCCTTCCATCACCCTTTCATTTCAGACTGTGTCCTTCTTAGGATATTTTGTTTTATTTCTTAGAAGCTATCTCTTTGCACAAGTCAAGGATGCCCAACAGTGTCCTGAAATTTTCCTCTGGATCCTTCTCTAGATCATTTTCCAAGGTATGCACTTCATCTTCATGATGGTGTTTCTTTTTCCCGTCCCATAGTATGTTTTCGTATTGCCTTTACTGAATTGTTCTCTTTATCTTTCAAATAAGGCATGTGTCTTGATGGCTTGCCTGTGATCCTACTTTTTTCCCATCCCCGAGAACTCCATCTTGGATCATACCCAGGAACAGGTAGATGAGCACAACTACCACTCAGATTCCCTTTTTCTGCCTGGATTTCAGTGTGTCCTTGTTCTGCTGATGTGACATCTCCATTGCCTGGGTCCCTAGTATGCTCAAACAATAGAATTCATGAAATTCAGGTTTCCAAATATGGAAAATATGCTATTCCAAATATGCTATTCCAAATATGCTATTACCAGGTTTATTCATTCTTTGATCTATGCATTTTGGAATAATGCATATTCCAAATATGCTATTACCAGGTTTATTCATTCTTTGATCCTTTCTACAGCTCCTTGCTTGCAGAAGTGCCCTGTAGATTACCTTCTCTGCCACCACCTCATCATTCCTGTCACTTGGTTCCTTGGACTTGTAATCACTGCCTAGATATGAAAAAAGTGGAGGAGGGAGGGTAGAGGAGATTCAGAGGAGGCCTCAGAGATCACAAGAGGATGTATTATGGATGGTCCTCCTGAAGAGCAGAAGAGAATAGCTGTGCAGTGCTGATTGGCTATACAGTGGAACCCAGGATGAGGGACAGTGATGGCAGTCAGGGTCTAGCTTCCCACCATTATTATAGTGAGGTCAAGGAATGCGATGAGCTGTACCTAATATAACTTTTTCTCAACCTAGCAATTACAATGACTGTCATTTCCTTTCTGATTGAAGCACTAAGATTTTAGTGTTGTGAGTGTTTGCCTCTGTTCTACATTATCATAATATTTTCGTGAGAAGTTAGAAGAGGCTGTACTGGGGGCTGCTATTCAGAAAACTTCCCTTTAAACAGATTACAAATTAAGTAGTCCTTTGATGTGATAACGGCCTCACTGTGTCTGCTTTCAGGCCATGCACAGATTGTCCATCTCCTTTTAGAAAGAAATAAGTCTGGAACCATCCCATCCGACAGCCAAGGAGCAACACCTTTGCACTATGCAGCTCAGAGTAACTTTGCCGTAAGTAAAACATGACAATTATCTTTTCCCTTAATTAAATTTTTATTTTGTCATCATTAGAAATTCATATGCAGTTATAAGAAATATAATAGCAAGATCCTATATTCCCATAACCCAGTTTACACCAATGGAAACATCTTGCAAAACTATGAAACAATACCATAAACAGGAAATTGACATTCCTACAATCCACTGATCTTATTCAAATTTCAGTTATACGGGTACTCATTTTTGTGTCTGTGTGGCAATTATATTTTAACAGTTGCTCATACTCTTGGCTCTAGCTGAGATGCGAGGGATAGTCTTTGTCTTTGTAAAGTTGTTAGTCATGGGAAATTTTAAGACAATTTTTATATTAACTCTTCGGTGTAACATTTTGTTCTGTGTAAGTATATTTCATCTTCTGGTTAATTTTATGACCCTCACATTTTATATGCACTGTGTTTGGCCATCTGTAATTGTCCTGAAAGCAGTGTGCAAGTTCTTAGAACTAGTCTAGGCTTGGCTGGGATCCTGACTCCACTCTCTGCTGGCTAGATGACCGGCACAAATTTCTTTACTTCTTGAGTCTTAATTCCTTCATATGTAAAATGAGGATAATTATACCTTTTCTTTCAAGATGGGTATAAAAATTAGAGAAAATTTGTGACCAGTGCCTCATTAGTTTTTGTACCGAGCAGGTACTCAAGAAATGCAGTGCATTCTTACTATTGCTAGTGCTAATAGTATTATGCATTATACAGCTGAGAAAACCAAAATATGAATTACCATTTCCAAAGATATTGAATATTATTACTAATTCTTCCCTTGCCACCTTTTATAGTTTACAAAGCACTTTCTCATCCATTACTTAACTCGGTCCAGCCAGCAACATGATAACAGCTAGGCTGTTTCAGTTTCCTGAATAAGTGGCCACCAACAATTAGAGACTCATCCAAAGAGGCACATGTCAGAGCACTCACAGCTGATTTTACTGGCTTCTGTATGGGTATGTGTAGTGAAAACTTTGGTTTCATTAAATTAAAAGAATGCTATCAGCAGAGTGTAATTCCATCTTCCTGACCTCCTCAGTGCATCACTGAATACTCAGATTGCTAAAATATCTTATTTTCCTACTAGTATTTCTCTCAACTGTAACTGTCTTCTTTCCTTCGTGGAATTTCTAAAATTTTATCACCTAGACTTTTGGTAAACTATTCTCTTCTAGTATCTCTCATTATTCTATTATCTCAGAAAAATACAAAATATATTTTGAGGAGGAACTCTTTTTTGTTCTAGGTAGTTAAGAAATTCACTGGCCCAGCCTAATCAACCTATGGAAATCAGAATTCAATTCATATTTCAACACAAGCCTGTGAGGGGACATGGCATCCCTAATTTACAGAGGAAGAAACCAAGGTTTTGAGAGATTAAATGACTTGGCCAAGATCTTGAACCCAAGTGTTAGATTCCAGATTTAACACATGCACAGATACCAGCAATTAAGGACTAAGCTATTGGGAGTAAGGAAGAATGACAGAACATGATGGATGTTCATTCAAAGAAATACTTGCTCTGGATGATCTGCCAATTACAGAGATGACTTTTAAAGAATTCTGCAAATTTCCTTAAGCTTTGTTTCTTTTTTTTTTTTTTTTAAGATTTTATTTATTTACTCATGAGAGACACCGAGAGAGGCAAAGACACAGGCAGAGGGAGAAGCAGACTCCTCACAGGGAGCCCGATGCAGGACTTGATCCCAGGACCCTAGGTTCACCCCCTGAGCCAAAGGCAGACGCTCAACCACAGAGCCACCCAGGTGTCCCTCTAAGCTCAGTTTCAAGCCCCCTTGATCTTGGACTATGTTTACCCATAGAGGCTCTAATTCCCTGTTTAGAAAACATCAACAGTTGGGCAGCCTGGGTGGCTCAGCAGTTTAGCACCGCCTTCAGCCCAGGGCGTGATCGTGGAGATTCGGAATCAAGTCCCATGTCAGGCTCCCTGCATGGATCCTGCTTCTCCCTCTGCCTCTCTCTCTCTCTCTCTCTCTCTCCTCTCTGTGTTTCTCATGAATAAATAAAATCTTTAAAAAAAAAACAAAACAGTAACATCAACAAGACCCACAAAACCTCTGCAAACATTCTTTCATTAAGAAAACATACCCAACAAAGATATATTTATGAATTAATGAAAGAAAAAACACCAAAACATCACCAGCTTTTAAAAACCACTTGCTTATTCCAATCTAGCATGTGCAAGGCATATACACTAGATCCCAGGAGCATGACACTGTAATGCCTCAGCAGCTCAACATTAAGTGATAAGACTAGGAAGCAGTGTGTGCAGCAGTTGAGTCCTGGGTTTTACTCCTATATCTGCCACCAAGGTTTACATGACCTTGAACCTAAACTTCTTCATCTGGAAAACGAAGGGTTGCATTAGGTGAGCCCATGAATTTCTTCTTGCTTTAAAGTATTGAGTGTCAGTGCTTAATACATTTTTGGCCAGTTCACAGCATCCAGAATTTTTCTTTTTCTGAAACTGTTTTACTTCCATTCAAGCAGAAGGCTCTATGATCTCCCTAAAAGTTTGTAAGTATCTGGGGCTTAAGAAAAGAGGCAACTTAAAATGCTGTGAATATTAACCCCTGTTAAAATTGTTAGGCACTGTTACCAACAATAGCCAGATTGTGGTAAGAGCCCAAGTGTCCATAGACTGTTGAATGGATAAAGAAGATGTGGCATATATGTGATGGAATAGAAAAAAGAATGAATTCTTGCCACTTGTAACAATGTGGCTGGAGCTAGAGAGTATTACGATAAGTGAAGTCAGTCAGAGAAAGATAAATACCATATGATTCACTCCTATGTAGAATTTAAGAAACAAAAGAGATGAACATAGGGAGAGAAAGAGAGCGAGAGGCAAACCATAAAACAGACTCTTGACTGTAGAGAACAAACTGAGGATTACCAGAAGGGAAGTGGAGGGGATGGGCTAGATGGGTGATGGGCATTAAGGAAGGCACTTGTTATAATGAGCACTGGGTGTTGTATATAAATGATGAATCACTAAATTCTACTAAAACTAATATTATACTGTATGTTAACTAACTGGAGTTTAAATAAAAACTAAAAAAATAAATAATAAAATAAATAAAATTGTTAGGCACTGTTAGAATTATTGTGGTTCCTAATTTTTGTGTGATTCCATAGAGGAAGGATCTTGCATATAGGAATTGCTAAATAAATACCTTTTTAAATGAATTTAACACTGCATTTCTCAGGAGCCACATATATTTATTAATAATAATACAATAAATACATTAAGTATTTTTAAGTTGTAGTCACAAAACCACAACGAGAGAATGTATTAACTTTCTCTATAGGCATGGCTGAGTATACAGGTCTCTGCATGTAAAATGTCCGAGAAAACCTGTATCTTCATGTTTCTCACGACCCTGAATACTCGTTAGTCTTTTAACTGTCACTTCATCTATCAAAAAGTGACCTATAAAATTTTAAAACTTGATTGAGAATGATTGTTCTCAATTATGAGTATGTTGAATGAGGGAGTTTAGGTTATGTATTTGAAGTGCATGGAAACTAAAACTAATATATAAAGAAAGAGGATTGTTACTTTCAATGGAAATTGTAGTTTCATTATTCATAAAAAGATAATTTCATTTGATTCGAAGGCAGGGAAAAAATACTTTGGGTCTTAGTGGAAGTCACATATAACACTGGCTTTATTACCCAAGAAGATGCTACCCTCTTGTCTCAATTTTTTATAATGAAGTTTTCTTACAGGAAACAGTTAAAGTATTTTTAAAACATCCTTCAGTGAAAGATGATTCAGACCTCGAAGGAAGAACATCCTTTATGTGGGCTGCTGGAAAAGGCAGTGATGATGTCCTTAGGACTATGCTGAGTTTAAAATCTGACATTGATATCAACATGGCAGACAAATACGGAGGTACAGGTAAGAATTGGCGGAAATGCTCAGTTTGCTTTCTTCCGGGTTCCAGAGTGTGTAGGTGCCCTAAAACTTGTACAGTAGAGCCTTAAATCATTGTTCCTAATCTAATATTATTTAACTCTCATTTATACTTTTTAAGTTTAGCTTACCAGGATATCACTCCAAGGGTTTAATTTCCTCCAAGTTTGATGGCTAAAATTAGCCTATGTTTCTACCAGGTGAATGGTGGCATTAGGTTTAAAACCCTGGTTGTTCCTGGGGCGCCCACCTGGCTCACAAGGTTAAGTGTCTGACTCTTGGTTTTCAGCTGAGGTGCTGATGATCTCAGAGTCCTGGAATCAGCCCCACATCTGGCTCCACACTTAGCAGGAGTTCGCCTGAGGATTCTTTCTCTCCATCTCCATTTGCTCATGCTATCTCTCTCTCTCTCTCAAGTAAATAAATAAATAAATTTTTTAAAAATAAAAATAAACAGAACTGTGGTTGCTCCTTAGGCATGATTATGGAGGGACGCCTGGATGGCTCAGTGGTTGAGCATCTGCCTTCGGCTCAGGGTGTGATCCCAGAGTCCTGGGATTGAGTCTCACATCGGACTCCCCTCAAGGAGCCTGCTTCTCCTTCTGCCTATGTCTCTGCCTCTCTGTCTCTGTGTCTCTCGTGAATAAATAGAATCTTAAAAAAAAAATGACTATGGCAACTCTTATCATTTATCTTTGTGTAAAAAAAAAAAAACCATAAACCTGTGAATTAAAACTATGCCTATTTAGTAGTTATCAATTATACTTTCAAAACTTTAGGATTATATTTTAAGGAATACACATATCTAAGTATGCTCACCAGTCTCACATAATGTGCTTTTCTCAGATTTGAAGAGCATTACTTCCTCCCAAATCTCTCATTTTGGGGATAACCTCCCATGACTCTTGAAGCTTCAGAGCTTCACATTAGATTTGCATCAAAAGCTCTCAGTAGATGCATCTTCCTATCTCTTTTTCTAATAAGAGAGCCTTTCAACTGTGCATTGGTTAATAAGAGAGGTATGAATTTTTTAGCATTTGTTGTCAACTTGGAAGTCTACCTTGTGCACTGTATCCTAATTGCAAGTCAGAAAAAGAAAGGTCACACAATAGCACAACACAGAACAGAATAAAAACTCAGCTATGAGCTTCTCAGTGTTATGTTTTCTAATTTGTAGAAACATATAGTAGAGCCATTTGCACCTACCTGTAGTCCTGGATAAGATCTTTCTTGGTGGGGACGCCTGGGTGACTCAGTGGTTGAGCATCTGCCTTTGGCTGAGGGTGTGATCCTGGGTTCTGGGGATCAAGTCCTGCGTCAGGCTCCCCACGAAGAGCCTGCTTCTCCCTCTGCCTGTGTCTCTGCCTCTCTCTCTCTGTCTCTCATGAATAAATAAATAAAATCTTTAAAAAAAAAAAGGAAAAGAAAAAGGTCTTTCTTGGTCACCAAAACTACTGATGCAGCACTTGGTGGGGAGGGGGGATATACCTAATAATCTCCCTCCTTATACCTAAACCATCACCCCTTCTAAATTAATTTTTTAAGATTTTATTTAAGAAGAGAGAGAAGATAAGTGGAGAAAAGAGTAGAGGGAGAGAGAGGAGCAGACTCCCCACTGAGCAGGGAGTGCCATACGGCACTCGATCCCAGGATCCTGTGATATGACCTGAACTGAAGGCAGATGCTCAACAAACTGAGCCACCCAGGCACCTTAAATTATATTCTAAAGAGTTTTGGAGTAATATCAATTTTAATAAAGGCTTTAACTGTCAAAAGTATTTCTTTATCAAAGCTTCACAGTAGAGCTTAAGCTTCTTAAGAAAGGGTATAGCGCAGACATGTAGGACATTGGGTTTATAAATGGTCCGAACATTTCATTTTTTGTCAGACTTCTATTAGTAGGCAGCCTTTCACTTTATCACAAGCCTTGCTTTTAGTTTAACTTTTTCATGTATTTTAATAAAGTATGGCCAAGGATACTTCCATTCTTTTGACCAAAGGTGTCTTTTCTGATGTGCACCATGATTGGAGTTCAGACATAAATTCTTCTTAGACTCATTAATTCCCTGGCTCTTTTTCCTAAGATGATTTTATTATATGTCAGACATGCCTTCCTGACATTTCTCTGAAAGTGAGTTTCTCTCCATCATCCCTCTACAGGGTTCTTTTTCCTTCCCATGAAAAAAAGAGTTCTCATCAACAGCAACATACAGACGTTTGGATCTTGATTCAAATAAACTATTAAAAATTATAAAACCGAAAAAAATACTATGAAACTGTAAGGGAAGTATGGACACTTTCTGGATATTTGATATTACAGAATTTTTGTTCATGTGTTCTAGGTACAATAACGGGACTAGCCTTTCTTTGCAATGCCAGGGCCGGACTCTGCAGACCCCATTTCCCCATTGCCAGCAGGTGCCCTGCTAGAATCCTCCCATAGGGAGCAGTAGAGGGACACTGGAAAGCTGGAAGACCCTGACCACACCTTCCTGTTGGTTTACTATTCTTGTTTGGGTTTCCTATTCCTGTTGGCATCATCTTGGTAGGGTCTTCTTCAGCACAGCAGTGGTCACTTGTTCCAATGGCGACAGTTAATTTCCCTGTGCAGTTTTTCCAGCACTCGCTGTACCAGCCCCAGAGCACCCACCTCAGAGGCATGAGCAGCAGCCAAGCAGAGCCCCTGCTCAGAGGTTGGAGTTTCCCCCCACAGGGCTCCTCTTTGAGGCTTTGAAGTTTTAATAATTCCATCTTCTTTTTTTCGTCCCCTCAATCCTAGAATTGTTGGCTGTTTTCCACACGTACAACCTCTGTGAGACCTATTGTTCCTTTTTTGCTTTTTTAATTCTTCAATCCATAGCTAACAATTCTTTCTGTTGAACTCTCTCTGTGAAAGTATCTGGCAGGGTTTCTGTCTCCTAAATAGACACCTACTGATACTGTGGTCGTGCCTTTTAAAAGCATCGTTGTCTTTGAGATATACTTACCAAAATATTTACAAATGAAAGGATCTGAATCTAGAATTTTATTCAAAACTGTTAGAAGTGGGGACAATGGATGGCAGTTAGATGAAACAGGACCAGCCATCTACTGATCATCCTTGAAAGTAGGTAATGGCTATATTAAGTTCACTAAGTTGTTGTTGTCTTTTGAATACACTTGAAATTTTCCATAACAAAAAGTTAAATAAAAAACTTTAGGGCTCCTATGTAAATTTATGATCCCTTCTAAGAGAGGGCAACAACAGTTAAATCTAAAGTTAAAGTACTGTAAATGCAAATAGTCAGAAATTGGGAATTTCATTTAACAAGATCATTAAGTCTATCTTTTGCTTAATTGGGACTTTGTGGTAGGTTTTTTTTTTTTTGACATTGACATTTATCTAAGCAGTATTTATTGCATACTGATACCCCACATCACAGAATTGTAGAATTTCAATATTAGAAGCTACCTCAAAATTAAATCTGGTCCAGCGTTTTCCAGACCATATTTTTGAAAACAACAGGTTTCTATAGAGTGTTGAAATGTTGCCAAGGGGAGCGGGTACTTCAGTGGGTAACCCCTTCACCCCTGCTTTAGTCAGAACCACTCAACTCTTATCTGTTTTATGTGTTGAGTGTTTTCTAAAACTTCATTTGAGGCCAGATGTATTCTTATGCTCTTCAAATGTGAATCAAGTCACCAAACCATCATAGATATAGCACCCTTCATCTGCCTTATACCATTCTCATGAGCGGCCTGTCAGCTCCAATATGAAAAACCCACTACTTCCATCTGAACCTAAGTCCGTTCTTCCTTATACCAAGCCCAGATTCGTCAAAGTGGATGTCCCACTCTGTACTGTCTTCCACATGGCAGCACTTCAGATATTCGAAGTCTCTCACACTCTTTGAATCTTGTCTGGGCCAAACTAACATTCAGCCATGCAGATCAGGGTCCTCAAACCCAAGTGCATGTAAGCATTGTGAGGGTGTTTGTCTAGGGACAGATGCCCAGACTACAGAGACAGGAATGCTATGTTGGATCCTGTACATCTTATTGACTCGCCCTCTAAAATAGCTTCTAAACCTTTCTGCTTCTCTCCCATCTCCGGTCCTGCCACCCTCCTTAAAGCCAGTAGCATCTTTTACTGAGACTCCTACAAAAGTTTTAGCTGGTCTCCCTGCTTATTTTCTATTTTTTAAAAAAGATTTTATTCATTTATTCATGAGAGACCGAGAGAGAGAGAGAGAGAGAGAGAGGCAGAAACACAGGCAGAGGGAGAAGCAGGCTCCATGCAGGGAGCCCGACGCGGGACCCGATCCCAGGTCCCCAGGATCCTGCCCTGGGCTGAAGGCGACGCTAAACTGCCGAGCCACCGGGGCTGCCCTCCCTGCTTATTTTCTAACCCACTACAGTGCCTTCTCTTCCAAGCAGCTAGAGTGATCTGATTAAAGCACAAGTCAAATAACATCACTCACCTATTTGAAGTCCTTCAGTCTTCGTCATTGGGACCTGGGTGACCCCTTAGGATCTGGCCTTCTCTACCTTTCCAACTTACTTCATTGCACTTCCTTAAGCACAAAGTCATTTCTGCCCTCGGGCTAGCTGTTCTCTTTGCCCAAACTACTCCTTCTCGAGATCTCTACATAGCTGTCTCTTTATGATTGCCATCACCACCGATTAAAATGGACTCCCAGTCACTCTGAGTATCAAGATATCTTTTGTTACTCCAATTATTACCATTCATCACCATCTAATACTTTCCTGTTTATTCAGTTTTTGTTTTGCTTCTCCCAACCTTATCTATCTTGTTCTCTGCTGAACACCCACGTTTACATTCATACCCAGCCCATAGGAGGTTTTCAACAAATGCCCAGGAATCTGCACTTTTATAGGCATCCTGGGTTTGGTCCATGGATCACACTTTATGAAAGAAACATTATTCTAGGCATGACAGGGCCATGATACTTAGAAAGAGCTGGCCCAGGCCTCTAGACAGTTATGTTGGCAAACTCAGAATTTAAAGAGTGATGTATTTTTTTAAAGATTTTTTACTTATTTGTTCATGAGAGACACAGAGAGATAGGCAGAAACATAGAAGGCTGATGGGTACCATAGGGATGTACCAGAAATCTTGGGATTCTTGGGATATCACTTCAGAGTTCGCAACAGCAAAAGCAAAGGGATTCTTTGCATTGTCAGAGTCTTTACTTTTATTTTAAAGATTTTGTTTATTTATTCATGAGACTCAGAGAGAGAGGCAGAGACACAGGCAGAGGGAGAAGCAGGCTCCCCATGGGAAGCCTGATGTGGGACTTGATCCCAAGACCCCGAGATCACGACCTGAACCAAAGGCAGATGCTCAACCCATGAGTCACCCACGTGTCCCTAAAGAGTGATGTATTTAAACAGAAGTTAAAGAGTAATCCAGAGTAATGGCATAAGTCAAGCATTGGTGTGGAGTAACATAGGCTCAGGTCAGTATAACCTGAAACCCACATAGAGTCAAAATTACTCTTTCAAACCCCATACAAAGGCACCAGAGAAGAGACCACATTCCGTCTCAGATTTTTTTCTCCAATGTTGAAACAAATTGCTGTTTCTTAAATTGGGCCCCGAGGAAATGAGTGGCTTGCATTTGGAGCCATGTTGTATGGAAAATGCACTCGCTGCAGTGGGATGTGTGTACCCTCAGTACCACATGGGTACACAGACCTACGGCAGGAATAGCACGGCTAAGCAGCTGAAGGGCCGGTAGATTGACACTTCTCGTCACACCAACCCTCGGGCATATGCTTATCGAGTGGGTTGGTGGGCAGAATTGGCTGTGTCACTTAAATCATTCCTCTTTGTCATTTTTTGTTCCCTTATCCTCTTAGAGGGAGGAAAAGATAATAAAGTTGTAACCGAGGAAAGGAAAGCATTTCAGACCATCAGGAGGAAAGGAAGAAACAGTGAGATGAGAAAGGTGGAAGGAAAGGGGAAAGGTGTGAGTAGCAACTATGACTAGAAAGGAAGACTGAGGGACACCTGGGTGGCTCAGTCGGGTAAGCATCTGCCTTCGGCTCAGGTCAGGAGCCCAGGGTCCTGGGATTGGGCCCCCATCAGGCTCCCTGCTCAGGGGGGAAGCCTGCTTCTCCCTCCCTTTGCTGCTCCCCCCACTCGTGCTCTCTCCCTAATAAATAATTAAAATCTTAAAAAAATAGACTGAAATATCTAGAAGTGAACAATAGAGAATCCTTAAGATTAAATTGCATTTAGCCAAAATGACGAGGACATCAGAAGAGGAAAAGGCACAGTTAGAATAAGAAGAAGGTGAAGTTGTTATCAAAGAGTCCTTGCGTTCTTTCGCTCCCTTTCAGCTTTACATGCTGCTGCCCTTTCTGGCCATGTCAGCACTGTGAAATTATTGTTGGAAAATAACGCTCAAGTAGATGCCACTGATGTCATGAAGCACACTCCACTTTTCCGAGCCTGTGAGATGGGACACAAAGATGTGATTCAGACACTTATTAAAGGTTGGTTATTAAGAGTGGCTCTAGCAAGTCACTCTCCCAAGGTAGGCATTCTTGCGGGCACCGTTTGAAACCAGCTTACATAGCAGAGGGCTGCCTGGGTGGAAGGATGGAGGGAAAAGTGGTGTTTCCACCCCCTACACACACCTGCTGTGTGTGTGTCTGTGTGTGTTTGTGTGTGTAAACCTGCTGTCCACTAGGAGCTTCACCTGTTGGCAGTTGTGTGATTTTGGAAAAGCCACTTCACCTGCCCAATCCTCAGTTTCATTTTGTATAAAAGAAAAATGACCCTGGCCCTGACCAACTTATGGGCTCATTGTAAAAATCTGAAGTAGGTAATATATACAGATGCAGTGTGCTAAGAGGAAAGCATTTAAGGGACTGTTGTTACATTTTTCAGACTTCTATTCTTTTTGATCAGCGCTCTCTCTATTGGACATTTTCATGATATGTTTGCTTTTTCAGGTGGAGCGAGAGTAGATTTAGTTGATCAAGACGGACACTCCCTTCTACATTGGGCAGCACTAGGAGGAAATGCTGATGTTTGCCAGATATTGATAGAAAATAAGATCAATCCAAACGTGCAAGATTATGCAGGACGAACCCCTCTGCAGTGTGCTGCATACGGCGGCTACATCAACTGCATGGCAGTGCTCATGGAAAATAATGCAGACCCCAACATTCAAGACAAAGAGGTAGAAATTCTAAGTCTTTTTTATGTTGTTTGCTACTGGGTGTTTGGAGTATTTCTTTTTCATTAACTAAAATAAAGCAAAACAACATTTTGCCAAATAAAGGGATCACTTACAAACTTATAAGCTGAAAACGAGTTTTATTTTTCTCTATTTTCCTTCTAGTTCTTGTCCATATATCCATATACACTATAACAAAGTCATAATACAGAATGGGACTAATTTTATAACTATGACATGTGTATGTATGTGTATACATATGCATATATAATATTTCACAAACCACATTTTGCCTTGTTCACTTAAAATTATCACTAGTATTTTCTCATTTGGTGTATAACCTTCTGCATAATCGTAGATGCTGAGTATTCCAAGGTTCTAGGAACTTTATGTTGAATGACTCATCCAATCCTCACAGCAGCTCCTAAAGGAGTTGCAGTTATTATTCGTATTTATAGGGAAGAAAAGTGAAATTCCTGGAGCTTACCCAACTACACTACAAGGTGACAACAGGGTCTGGGTTGTTGTGGGGAGTCAGGGTCCAAACACTGCTTGTAACCCCAATTTTAGAATTAAGTAACTTCCTATCGCTGGGTACTTTTTTGTTATTACAGATCATGTTTCATTAATCATTGTTGTGCATTTAACTTTTCTTATTGTTTCCTTAGAATAATTTCCCCTGAGATTATTTATTATTGGTATATGAATGTGATTGGGCTCTGATATATACTGTTGACATGATTTTTAAAAAGATTCTATTTATTTATTTATTTATTTATTTATTTATTTATTTGAGAGAGTATGCATGCACATGAGCAGGAGGAGGGGCAGAGGGAGAGGGAGAGAGAGAAGCAGACTCCCCACTGAGCACAAAGCCTGATGAGATGAGGGGGAGCTCCATCTCAGGACCCTGAGATCATGACCTGAACCAAAATCAAGAGTCAGTCGCTCCACCATCTGAGCCACCCAGGCGCCCCCATCCAACTGATTTCTAAACTATGTGGGTTAATATCCACTTCCTCAGCTATGTAGTACTGTATTGACTTCTCTCAGTTTAACCAGTATTGACTTTTGTTGCTACTATAATTACATTAAGTCTTCAAAAATACTAGCATATTATGTTTTCCAAGCCAGAAAATATATTTTCTATTAATTCATTCAATAA
This sequence comes from Canis lupus baileyi, assembly GCF_048164855.1. Lineage (NCBI taxonomy): Eukaryota > Metazoa > Chordata > Mammalia > Carnivora > Canidae > Canis > Canis lupus. The sequence goes on from NC_132847.1 coordinate 58,957,961, forward strand.
ATATTTATCAAGATTGTTCCTATATGTAAAAGTAACATAATGAAAAACATGTAAAATATGGTCCTTGTACATATGTTACTAGAAATGAATCTTTTGTAATCTGTAGTACCTTTTACTTTTTTTTTTTTACAGTTTCTTACAGAAGCTGGCTTACTAAGCTGACTTACAGAAGTAGCTTACTAAGCTCCTTTCCAGTTCTATTTAGTTTTTATGTATACTGTTTTGGATTATCTGCTATAAATATCATTTCATTTGTGAATAGTATGCCTTATTGAACTAATAACTCCAATACAATGTCGAATAGAATTGATAATAGTTGACATCCTTAATTCATTCTGGCTTCTCAAAGGGAAAGCTTTAAATATTTCCCCATTGAATATGATATTTGCTATAGGTAGAGATATTTCTAGCTACTGAGAATTGAGTTTGTTTATTCACAATTAGCTGTTTTTGTCAGATACTATTTCTGTATCTTTTAACATGATCACATGATTTTTCACCTCTTTGCTCTTGATATGGTGAGTTAAAAAGAATCAGGAAGTAGTTCCTCTTATTCTCCTAAAGAATGTGTGTGGTATTGATACTACATTTTTCTTAAATGTTCGGAAGAAAAAAAAATGTTCGGAAGAATTCCCTGGTGAAGACATCTGGTCTAGGGATATCCTCTGTGTAAAAAGTATTAAAAACTGATTCAGTATCACTTATAATTACAAGACCATTCAGATTTCTAATTATTTTTTCCGTTTTGGTAAATTACATTTTTTGAGAAACATATCCATTTTATTAACATAGCAAATGTATTTGCATAAAGTTGGTCATATAATTTATTACCTTTTTTATGACTGTTGGACATATAGTCATTTCCTCTTATTCATTTCATATATTGGTAATGTGTATCATCTCTTTTATTTTTTTTATTTATTTTATTTTTTATTTATGATAGTCACACAGAGAGAGAGAGAGAGGCAGAGACATAGGCAGAGGGAGAAGCAGGCTCCATGCACCGGGAGCCCGACGTGGGATTCGATCCCGGGTCTCCAGGATCGCGCCCTGGGCCAAAGGCAGGCGCCAAACCGCTGTGCCACCCAGGGATCCCTCTTTTCTTTTTAAAAATATTTTTCATCTTGTTCATCTTTTCAAAGGAATAACTTCTTTGTTGATTTTCTATATTTTAAATTGTTTACTATTTCATTGGTGTTTACTGTTTATTATTTCCTGCCATCTACTTTCCTCAGGTTTGATTTACCAATTTTTTTAAAGATTCTTTTGATAAAAGTTTAAATCATTGATTTTTTTCAGTATTCATTTCCAGTATATGTACTTAAGCATGCTTCTTCTAAGCACTGCTTTAACTTTATCCTAGAAGTTTAGGTAAGCTCTACCATCACTATAATTCAGCTCAAACATTTTCTAGTTTCTATTTAGATTTGTTATTTGACCCATAGATTATTTAGCTGTATATTGTTTAATTTCCAGGCATTTGGGCATTTGCTCATTATCTTTTGGTTAATGGTTATATCGGTTTCCTCTTGCTGTGATAACAAATTACCACAAACTTAGTAGTTTAGAACAACACAAATTTATTATCTTACTGTTCTGGATGTTAAAAGTCCAAAATGGGACTTAATGAGCTAAAAATCAGGGTGTTGGCAAGACTACATTCCTTTTGGAGACTCTAGGGGAGAATCTCTTTCTTTCATTTTTCCAGCTTCTAGATACTGCCTTCATTCCCTGGCTTGTGGCCCCATTCCCCCATCTTGAAAGCTAGCAGTGACTGCCTGAGTCTTTCACATTACTCTGACACTTGCCTCCCTGCCTCCTTCCTTTCCTTAAAAGGACCCTTCTGATTACACTGGGCCTGTTCAGATAATCCAGAATAATCTCCCCATCTCAGGTTGCTGATTAGCACCCTTAATTCCATCTACAATCTTTATTTACCCTTTCCAGTAACATAAAAGAGTTACAGATTCCAGAGATTAGGATGTAAACATTTTAGCAAAGGCATGCATTTATTCTGTCTACCACACTGATTTGTAACTTTACTGTGGTCAGAAAACAGAATAACAGTTATTTTATTTTATTTCAGAATTATTTTAATCCTTCAAAGTCCTTTGAGGCTTTCTTTGTGACCCAGTATATATGAATTGCTTTTGGAAATGTTTTATGTACACTCGAAAAGAATGCCAATTGTGTCATTAGTTGGATGCAGCGTTTTATATGTATCACTTGGTTCAAAGTTTTTTACTGTGTTGTTCAGGTCTTCTGTATCTTTACTCTCGTTTTATTTATTTGTTCTATGACCTATTATAAAAGATGGGTTAAAAATCTCTCACTGTGATTATGAATTTGACCATATCTCCTTTTAATTTTGTCATTTTTTGTTCTATATGTTAAAAGCTGTGTTATTAGATGCATACAGATTTAGGATTATTACATTTTCCTCTTTGACCCCTTTAAAACTGTGAAATATCTATCTTGTATTTCTAGTAATGCTTCATGCCTTCTTTATCTTTCATAATATCGATTTTTTTTAAGAATACAGGCCATTTATTTTGTAGAATCTCACTCAGTTTGAGTTTGCCTTATGATTCCTCATAATTCAGTTTAAGTTTTACATTTTTGGTTGGAATATTATACAAGTGATATTGAATCCTTCTCAGGGTATTACCTCTGGAAACACATGATGCCTCTTTACATGATATTAATTTTGATCACTTACTTAAGATACCATCCATTTTCTCCCTTTTTATAATTAGGTAATTTGGGAGAATTGTTTCTATTTTTTAGTTAGCATAAATAACTATGTGTCCAAAAATACCTACTCCAGATATATCTGATTTTTGTTCATGCTAATAGGGAAGAACAGCTTTGCACTGGTCCTGTAACAACGGATACCTCGATGCCATTAAATTACTACTAGACTTTGCTGCTTTTCCTAATCAGATGGAAAACAATGAAGAAAGGTAAGCTATTGATAAAAAGAAAATAAGAAAGTATTGTTGTCCAACTCACCTCCTTTCTGCTACATTAAAAAATCTCAAGTTGAGATACTCGTTCAAAAGTACTAAGTATACTCATAAGGAAATGCTACACTAAGAAATCCTAAACCAGAAGAAAAGAGCAAAATTTCCATCTAGTGTTGATTTAGAATCATGGGATTTTTAAAGTTGTTCAGAACTTTAGGTTTACCTCTGGCAAGCTCACAAATTACAAATAGAGAAACATGTTCTTCTGGCTTGTGGCTGGCAAAACCTCAGGGGAGGCTAGACTGACCAGTCCTAGGAATGTGTCATATGTCCAGGACATTTCTCTTGATGAACAGGGTAATACTAGTTAGTGGACAGAGGTGCCACCATGTGGCATGAAAAACTAAGGAAAATGTGAGATGATTGAATAATATAAGAGCAAGGCTGGAGTTACACCCCAGGGCCCAGGCCAAATAAAGAGGGCCAGACACGGTGTGAATTCTAAACAGGAGAGATTCTTGGCAGTCTTGGATCTAAGAAGATTCTGATCATCTGTAGGTGACAACCAAGTTTGTGATAAGACTTCCACACCTGAGCTCCACCCATCTGGGTCCATGCTTTGCTTGTCGTTCATGGATGCTATAACTGCAGTGGCTCCTGCTATGACCCCATGTCACCCCTCATAGCCATCACCAGTTCTTTCAGGAGACAGTTGACATTGTGGAGAAGGAAGGACTGTGTCTAGGCCACCTGTCTCAGGAAACCCACTCCTTCTTTCTGGGGGAACCCTTCATCTCTCCCATTTCTTTCAGAACCACTCCCCATTAATGATGGCCTCCACCCGTTATTTTCCATTTTACTTATTTTCTGAGGTTTGTTTCTTCTTCCTATAAAGCTCATCTTCTCTTGGAGTGTCTGCATTGCCCCATTTCTTCTTACTCATGGTTTGTGCCTTTGCAGTCTGACTTCCATCCTCACATTGACACTGAAACCATGTTGAATGGTCACTGACAGACTCACTGATAAATCCTATGTTGGTCCCTCTGTCTACTCGCACTGGCCTGTCTGCATTCACCTGGTTCTGTTGACCCCTCTTCTTTACCTTACTGAGACTGTATCTTATCTAAGCTTCTGTGACAGTGTATTTTCCTGATTCTCTGCCAGTCGTGTCTGCTCCTCCATTTTTTTTTTTTTTTTGCTTCCTTTTCTATTTTTTATTTTTTAAATATAGACACTCTTCAGGGACTGGGTCTTTTCTCTCAGCGCACCTCTTTGGCTCTCTGACCTACCATCAAGGCTTCGGTAGTCACCTGGGTGCTGGTGAGTTCTAAATCTGTCCCTCAGACCCAATATCTCCTGGGTTACTGCTGTCATCTCCTCTTCAGTACCAACACCATCCTCTAAATCTTGCCCTCTCCGCCTTGTTCTGGGGGCTGTCGCAATGCCTTCTCGCTGTTTTCTCCCCTTTGAACTATCATTCAGTTCATCTGCTTTCAAAGTAGCCTCCCTAAACCGTATTTCTAATGCAATTGTTAATCATGTCCTGCCTCCATTCAAATGCAATCTCATCTAAGAAGATAGTTTTGATCCCAGAGGCATGTGTTCCAAATGATGTTCTCCCCTACAGTGTGAATTTGTAGATCACTTAGCACATTTCACTTTATATTATAATTTTATGTGATCTGTCTGCCATGTTAGTGGAGAACTCCTGAAGATCATTGTCATCCCTGTGTTGCTCACAGTGCTTCTCAGGAAGTAAATGCTCAGTAAATAACTGTTGTATCATTAGGTTCGTGCTTTCAGGTTCCCAGTAGCATCCCCTGCTAAGTACCTGCATTAGAAACTTCTGGAATTCTTTGAGTGTGTAATTAGATAAATCTGACTAGTATGTCTTACTTTGAGAGGGGTTATGTAAAGAACTCACTCTATTATATTCAAATGACAACTTTAAAATCAAAAAGACTCAAAGATATAGGGGTTTGGACATTTAAGGAAGGTGGAAAGCCAAGCAGAATCCTCAAGGCTGAGGTTTTGACATTAAAGCAGATATGTGAGAGAACAGAAGTTTTCTCTCTTTGAAACCCTAAAAAAAGGGTGGGGGGAGGTTAAGAATCCTAAGAATTAGTGGTGATTTATTTCTATTATGAAGGATTTAATCTGTAACAGTATTTACTGTCTAATTGCTATTTTCTTAGGAAAAAAAAAAATAGACATTGGGCAGCCCAGGTGGCTCGGCGGTTTGGCCCTGCCTTTGGCCTGGGGCGTAATCCTGGAGATCCAGGAGTCCCACGTCGGGCTCCCTGCATGAAGCCTGCTTCTCCCTCTGCCTGTGTCCCTGCCTCTCTCTCTCTCTCTCTCTCTCTCATTTTGTGTCTCTCATGAATAATTAAATAAAATCTTAAAAAAAAATTTTTTTTAAATAACATTGACTTTTGTAATTCAATTCCCATTTTTATGGTAAGACTTGAATTTCAGGCCTAAGGAAGAGTGGGAATTAAGGTGCTTACTGCCTCCTAGAGTAAACATATGTTAATTACAGACCAACAGACCCCAGGAAAAATCACCCTAACTGTACTTGCCAGTCTATAGATGAAGATGGGCAGTGGCAATATCCCAGTCTCCTCTGACGTTTCATTGGCAATGCACCTTGATGTACAAATGTCAGAACCTGGCACTGCCTTTTATGTTTATTGACATTCCAGTTTAGGCATTCCACTCATCCCTTCAGACCATTCCTGCATGGCAAGTCCAATTGTATCTTGCATCTTGTCTTTATCTACATTGTTTCTTGACTGGTTACCATCAATGTAGTGCTAATTTTTACTTCTCATGCATTGACACCAACCACTTGATGTGTACCGTATAGACATAATTTTTGCCAGCTACTGCTGGCTTCTAGTCAATAACTATCTGACAACCACGACTCCAACATCGATGGGAATATTCACAGCACTTGAATGTCTCTAAATTGAATTTGGGGTGCAAAAAGTTTCAGGAGTAATAATTACAATATGGTCAATGCTGAAACACTAGGGCATAGACTTTAGTCTTAAAATCTTTCTATATATTTGGACTGTGTTTCCCTGAATCAAAAATTGATGAAGAATCCTAATTTGAATAAGCCAATTATAAGAGAGACATTTTTGAGAAAATTGGGGAAGTTTGTATTTGGAGTGGGTACTAGATTTTGCTAAGGAATCCCTGTTAATTTTGCTAATACCATAATGACATTGTGCTTATGTCCATATTATTTACTGAAGAATACTCAAATGCAAAGAGATTAAATGATAGGAGTTCTAGAATTTGCTTTAAAACAGTTCAGGAAAAATAATAAGGAAGGGGTTAGAGGAAGCAAATGTAGCAGAAATGTTGCCACTTGTTAAATTTGTGTAGTGAGCATATAAGTGCTTATTATGCCAGTCTCTCTACTTTTGTTTATGCTTACAAAGTTTCTTATAATAAAAATACAACTTTTCCATGATCAAGATATTTAAAATACTTGAAATTGCAATTTTCCGTCCACAAGCAGCCTGAGAGTTCTGGTAAAATTAGAGGTTAGGCCTTCCTTTCATAAACCAGACTTCGATAATCCTGCTTGTATAATCTGTGAAAGATACTCTGTATGAGTAATTATAGAAAAGATGATCAAGCTTGCTAAATACATATGTTATTTGTACATTGATCTGAGAAGCGGTTTCATTCTTTTTTTAAAAGATTGATTGATTTGAGAGAGCACAAACATGAAAATAAGAGAAAAAGAGAGTACGCACAGGGGGAGTGGGAGAAGCAGACTCCCCACTGAGTAGGAAGCCCAATGTGAGGCTTGATCCCAGGACCCTGAGATCACTACCTGAGTCAAAGGCAGACGCCTAACTGACTGAGCCACCCAGGCACCCCACAGCTTTGTTCTGTAGGAGATTTATTTTCAAGAACTGATAGCTGTGCTATGGAAGGAACAGGGAGTCATCCAGTCTTAGTTCAGGTGTGGGTTCTGCAGGGAACTAGTTAGGGAACTTCAGCAAGTTGCTTAATCTTTCTGGATCTGTTTACATATTTATAAAAGGAAGGTGATAGGATAAAATTCCTCTAAAATTCCATTTAGCTCTAATATCATGGAGTTCTGTGGCTCTGATCATTTTTTACATTGAGGAGAGTACAGTCATGAAGGCATTTTAGAATATATAGTGATTACATTTATCTTGATCACTCTATCACTATATTGTACACCTACCTGAAACTAATTTAGCACTGTATATTAACTATACCGGAATTAAAAAATTTTTTAAAGATTTTATTTATTTATTCTTGAGAGACAGAGAGAGAGGAAGGCAGAGACACAGGCAGAGGGAGGAGCAGGCTCCATGCAGGGAGCCTGATGTGGGACTCGATCCCGGAACTCCAGGATCACATCCTGGGCTGAAGGCAGGCGCTAAACCACTGAGCCACCCTGGAATTAAAATTTTTAAAAATAAGAAAAGTTTTTAAAAATAAAATATATAGTGAAAAATTTTAAAGTTCTTCTGAACTTATAAGATGCCATCTACTTATAAATAACATTTTAAAGTTTATGGAGGCACCTCTACTTTATGGCCTTCTGGTCCCTGGACAGTAGAGACAAATCAAGATGTCCTAAAATGAAAGTTTCTTAATTTTAGCATTTGGGATTTCTTTCTGAATTCAGTTTCCTTCCAGAAGTGACCAAACCACCTTTGCTTATATGAAAAATTTTCTCCTTTTATGTCTGACTGTCAGGTGAGTTTTGAAGAGAGAAAATTTCTATAATCACTGGATGATTTTTTTGTGTCTAATCATGCATCCATATAATCATCAGTGTTTCCACTTCATAAATCAGCTGATTATTTCTTCCTAACACCTCTGATTGCATTGGATTAGTAACAGCCACCCAGAGAGGAATCAGATCAGTGGCAGTCATTAGGTGGTCATAACTACTAGTTTGGGTCCTGTGGCAATGATATTGATGATGCACAACCGTGGTATCACAAACCCTGCTGCAAGTGCATGTCCTATAATAAGAACGACAATAGCTGACATTTATTAATTGCTTCTTTTATGCCAGGCACAGTGATATCTTCTTTGTATTTATTATTTCCTTTTTCTCCTCAAGCCAAGTCTGTAATGAGGAAAGCTAGGTTGGTTAAGAAGTGACAGCATTACCATTGTTGGAAGGTACAATTGGCTTGTTGGTTTTTGTTTTTTTTTTTTTACTTCAATTTTTATATTTTTTGCACTCTTTGAATTCTTTAAATATGTGTCATTATTACAAAGTAATCTTTTTAAAAAATAACACCTGCTGAGATAATAACAGTGGTTAATTCTCAGGGTGGGAATACAGATGACCGCTGTGTTATTCTATGTATTTATCTGATTAGTTTATATTTCTAAAAATAGAAAAGGTATATTGTAAGAAAAGAATTTACCTAAAATTATACATCTAGAAGGTAGCCAGTTGAGATTCAAATATATAACCATTTGCCAATACAACTCATCTTTTCTAAATAATATATTTGTCAAAAAGGTATGCACAGTGTAAACAATTTAAAAGGCATGAAAACGAAATGTCCCTCCCACCCCTGCCTTTGAGACAACCAGCGTCCTCCCCAGGGATGTCACTATCACGAGTTTCTTGGTAAACTTCTAGAGATATATTTTACGTGAGATAAGCATATGGGGATATGTTCTTTTTTATACAAATGGAGCATCCCTTAATATTGCTCTGTTTTTAAAAGAAGATTTATTTTATTTATTTTAAAGAGAAAGAGTCTCAAGCAGACTGTGCCGAGCACAGAGCCCAATGTGGGACTAAGTCTCATGAACCTAAGATCATGACCTGAGCTAAAACCAAGAGTTGGACACCTAACTGACTATGCCACTGAAACGCCCCAATACTGTTCTGTTTCTTAATTTTTTTTTCTTTCCCTTCATTTAACAAGACATCCTGGACTTTATTCCTTATTTTTTTTTTAATTTTTATTTATTTTTGATAGTCACAGAGAGAGAGAGAGAGGCAGAGACACAGGCAGAGGGAGAAGCAGGCTCCATGCACCGGGAGCCTGATGTGGGATTCGATCCCGGGTCTCCAGGATCGCGCCCTGGGCCAAAGGTAGGCGCCAAACCGCTGCGCCACCCAGGGATCCCGACTTTATTCCTTATTTATCCATATGCCAGAGCACAGCTGTGGCTGCATTATACGGATGCCTGCATCACACGAATGGCCCATACTTATTGCAAGAGGTGTTCCATTGATGGATACTGAGGTTGTCTCCACTCTTGGACTATTTCAAACTGTGCTTCTGTGAATACCCTTGTAAAGAAAGCATCTCACACACAAGAGCAAGTCTGTGGGATATATGCCTGCAAGGGACATGTCAAAGGGCAGATGCATGAGTAATTTTGATAGATAATGCCAAATTGTTCTTTCTAAAGATTAAAGTAGCACATAGAGAGCTAGTCTCTGCATCCTTGCCAGCACAGTGTGTTATTAAACTTTCTGATCCTCATTAATCTGATCATTAAAGTACTCTCCCTGTTAGTCTTAATCTGTATTTCTCTCAAATGAGTAAGATTGAACATATTTCTATATATTTAGAAGCCATTAGTATTTTCTATTCTGGGGACTTTTATCTTTGTTTTTGGTATTTTTTGCCCTATAGAATTTTGTCATTTTTATGTAGATGGATTTATCAATCTTCTCTAATGGTTTTGAGTTTTGGATCATTTTTATTAGAAGAGACCTTCCCCGGATCCCTGGGTGGCTCAGCGGTTTAGTACCTATCTTTGGCCCAGGGAGTGATCCTGGAGTCCCGGGATCGAGTCCCACGTCAGGCTCCTGGCATGGAGCCTGCTTCTCCCTCTGCCTGTGTCTCTGCCTCTCTCTCTCTCTCTCTCTCTCTCTCTCTCTTTCTCTCTCTATCATGAATAAATAAATAAAATCTTAAAAAAAAAAGAAGACACCTTCCCATTCCAATTTTTAAAAATCTTCCATAGTTTCTTCTAGTACTTCCATGGTTTCTTTTTCTCTTTTTAGGTCTTTGCTTCATCCAGAACTCCTTTTGGTGTAAAATGTGATATAAGAATCTCTTTTTTCCAGATGGCTATGCCATTGTCCCAACACTACTTAATAAGCCATGCTTTCTGACTTAAAGGGCCATCCTTATCATATACTAAATCTCTTGGTTTGGAGATGTATTTTTTCTTCATAAGCATAAACCATCAGTAGCTATGGGCTTAAACTTATGAATCTCACAGGATACTATCCACAGTACTTTTTAGATAGGCATGGGGTATTATTTGGCACATAGGGGAGAAGAAAAGTGATCACGTGTTCCTGCAGCCCCCAGTTTATGAGCCAGCAAGTGAAACTCAGGAATCATCATGATCAGTGACACAAAGCACCTAACTCCAGCTCTACCCTTGTTTTGTGCCCTCAGAGGAAAAAGGAACAGCCCTGGAGTACTGAAGATAGCCTTGCCTGAGAAACAGTCCACATCTCAGAATGAGATTTCCTTCTGCTGCACACAATACTGCCAGTTTAACTATACCTCAAATTACATTCCAACGCTTAAAAAAAAATACCTTCCTGCTTCAGGTACACTCCCCTTGACTATGCTTTGCTTGGTGAGCGCCATGAAGTGATCCAGTTCATGTTGGAGCACGGTGCCCTGTCCATCGCAGCCATACAGGACATCGCCGCCTTCAAAATCCAGGCCGTCTACAAAGGGTACAAGGTCAGAAAGGCTTTTCGAGACCGGAAAAATCTCCTCATGAAGCATGAACAGTTGAGAAAAGATGCTGCTGCCAAGTAAGTTCAGGCTATGGAGACTGTGTTCCTTCACAGCCCAGGAATCAGGGTGGAAGGGGACAGGTGGCAGGAGCAGGCAGGAGGGGGAATCAGGGGAGGATCTGAGATCATGTTGACCCCTGTACCCATGTCACCTTCCCCCTTCTGCCCACTGGGTGTGCAGAGCACTGTGGCTGCAGTGAAGGACCAAGGCCCGATCCCTGCTCGGTGGCTGTCCCTCCAGGCTAGTCCCTGATGTTCCAACACAGGAACAGACCACCACCACAGCCATCATGGCAAGGAGTTGGGGGTGGGAAGGTGCCTACAGGAAGCTGCAAGGACGTAACTGCTCCTCCTCCTTCCTTTCCTGCCTTTCCACAGGAAACTGATACCAATATCCCGCCTACTTCACTAGAAGTGTCTAGTTTTGATTTGATTAAAGCAACCAACTTGTGTAAAAATAACTAGCCCTCCCCACCTATTCCTTCACAAATCTGTACTACATTATGTCATTTACTCAAGAAATATTGACTAAATTCTTACTGTACATATAAAACTCTTGTCTCAAGCCTTTGAAAAAAAGTAACTAAAAGCAAAGTGCTTGCTTCAAGGACATCACACTATTTTGGATAATGATACAGAATGTGTAAAATAGTCATTTGTACCTATTATATACACACTGTGATTATTTTACCATAAATGATTGATTTTTGGATAATGCCTTGGTTTTCCTCCTTGGAGACCTTTGTTGGACTCTTTCTCTTTTTTTCTTCCTTCCTTCCTTCCTTCCTTCCTTCCTTCCTTCCTTCCTTCCTTCCTTCTTTCCTTCTTTCCTTCTTTCCTTCCTTTTATTTGCATTTATTCTATGCAGAATTTACTCCTAGGATATAAGTTTTTGTTTCTTCAGTTTCTTCTGGGGTATCTTTTTATTCGGTGCAACCTCCTTTTCTGGTTTAGGAACAGTCTGCTCTTTTTCAGTAAGGATCATCTCAGTGCAGCAGGGAGAGTTCATCTGACCATGAACCCTATAAATTCTATGCCATATCCTGGAGGCTTTGTCCACCTGGATGTGCTTCATGACCAGACGATCTACCTCTAAACCCTTAAGTTCAGCATTACTGTCTTCATTTTTAAGCATGTGCAGTAAAAATTCAGCACTGTTCTTGGGCCATCCACCACTGTTTGGCCTGGGCACACCTCCCAACTCCACCATTATAGCAATGGAATGGTTCACACTGCTTCTGCAGAGTGACATCCTTCTGGTACTTGGTGGCTTTTTGGATATGCATACCTGTGGTGGCCTGGGCAGTGTCATGTGTATTCTTACAGTGAACGTGAAGATTCAAACCTCTTGATTTGCATGATTTTGTAGGGTTTTCTAGGTCCAGCGAGTAGTGAACCATTTTCAGAAATCACCTCAGGCCACTAGGGGAAGAAGAAGAGTCGTGGTGGCTCCTGAAGAGAATTTATGAGAACTCCCGTTGGGTATTTTAAGTAGCCGAAGAATTTTGCTTTGGTAGGTAGAGATGCCGAAACCCATTCTTTCTGATGGGAAAGACAACAGAAAGATTCTTGATGGGAGTAACATCCTTGTACCTTGAATGTTTCCAAATCTTGAATCCTTCCATATCTTCCCCACAAGGGGGAAGCATAAGTGTAATAAAGAATAATTTAAAATAATAATAGAAGGCAGGACGAACCATTTTAGTAAGTAAATACCACTGTGACCTGAGACGTTAACCATAATGGCAGCTTGGGTAGTTAAGACTGAGGAAATGGCAGTTTCTGTGAGTGAAGCTACCACAGTTGGTGGCGTCCTAGGAAATCTGATCCTGCACTCTTCTCTTCATAAGGCCATCTTCTCTTCACTTTTGCAAAAGAATCCAGTTTAACATAAGGCCTCTGTACATGCCTCTTCTTCGGCCTTATAAAAGTTCCGCAGGAGAGTGACAACTCTAAGTGGGTAATACATGTGGCAAATTATCCTGAGTCGCAAGTTAAATACTCTCTGCAGGGGCTGGAATGTTGTTTTTGCTTCTATCTGGTGTTTTCATAAACTCCACTTTTAATGTGTGAGCATCTGTTTTCAGAATTTGAAGTCACACCTACCTGAATATGAGGTGGAATTCTACAAGGCAATGTGACTGATTTTGTATGTCCCCCCAGAAAGGAGCATATTAGTCCAAATCCGTTCTGCTCTGTTACTGTAGAGAGGGGCCCTGGAGCCCCCACACTCCTTTTCCAGCAGGACAGAGGGTCTGTGGTGGAACACAGCATTTCTCTCTCTGGGTCCTGGTGTTTTCACCTGTGACACATGGCAGATTAGACCAGCTGACTCGTAGGCACCCTCTGGGTCTGTGGAAGCCCCCGAATCTTCACAGTTAATGATCTCAATCTCTTTCATCTCTCCTTTGCCTCCTTTGCGCAGAGGCCATATGCCTGGGTAGAGAGTTTGTGGACAGGCTCTGCTAGTCAGTGTGGAGCTGGGAACCAAGAATCCATTTGTTAGATGAGCTCCTATATGGAAGAAGGGCTTTCACATCAGGACATGCTTACAGATTTTTTTTTTCCTAACTAGGTTTTTTGTGACTCCCAGCCTTGAGGGCTTGAAAGGGCACAGGGATTCAGGAACCATCTAGTCCAATCCTCCCCCAGTTAGTTGTTATCCTGGTTAGTGTCACCATCACCAAGGTGCATCCTCCTTGTTCTTATGGCTTAGTTTCTGAAGCTCATTTTTAAAAACACTTTTACATGAGACTGTGCTTACCGTGACAATATCTAAAATCGCCTTAACTGGAAATTTATAATCTTCTTTCCTTTTTCTCAGCCCCAGTCTCTCCTTTATTAGGTGTCATTATTGGAAGGAAACAAATTTCGTGCAGTCCAGTCATCACCTCCTACAGCCCTTGTGCCATAGAGCTCCAAGGGAAATATTTAAATGGAAAAGAAACTCATTGCATTTGTTTAATTTTATTTCTCAAAAGTGATTTCTTAAGATCTGAGTCAGTGTTTAATTTTGGCCTTGGTTTTCGCTTTTAAGGAACAAAAATCAGAATGGTAAAACTTCGGTCCTTGCTGCCACCGGCGCCTCCCTGGCTCAGGCGTCCCAGGCATATCACGCCACCTCGGGGTCCCAGCGTAGCATCTTAGGATGATGGCACACATCACCTTCCTTAAAGCAACGATGTGAAAGGAACTTATTAAACTTAAAATGACTTCTAATTTACTGATAGAGAAATTGGGAGAGAGTGAGGTTTTAGTCATATTTTCCGAGGCATGTTTTTTAGAAAATACTATTTAAGAAATAGCTATAATCCACTTAAAAGCACTTTATAACTCATACTCCCCACCTATGTTGTTGCCGAAATGAACATCGCTGTAATTGACCTGCCACAGCACGCGGCTGAATGCACGCGAGACAAGGCTGTATTTATGTTGCTCACTCGTCTCCCCAAAAGCTTCCTTTTCACCGAGTTTCTGTTTCACCCTCTAATCTCAGCTCTCTTCTGCCTTTTCCCTCTCACATCTTCGTAATCACACCACCTCCTCACTGAGGTCAGCTCTGCAGACTCGCCCTTACGCTGCACCTCGTGCTCTACTCTTTTCCACTGGAAAGGTATCTACTCTTGAAACTTGAGTGACTTCATCTCTGTAGATAGTCCATTACTCTGTCTCACATCTCACATCCTGACCTCCTGGAACTCTGATTCCACATCATCAGTTGCCTCCTGGGCATTTCCATTTCGCTGTCCTTTTGTGACTTGCTAGCACTTTCCATTTGTGTGTTGTTGTCACTGTCACTTCAGCTTCACCGTGAAACCTGCAACTCGCCACCACAGTCGGTGTCTCTTCTCACCTCCTTATTTCCCTGGCTGGTGCTGCCCCCATTGATGCTGTTAATTCCTCTTAAAATGTGCTCTTGCCTTCATTCCTCTGTCCCACCACTCTGTGAAGGCCATCACTCTTGAATACCATCCACGGTGCTACATAACCCTTCACCACTCTGCCTCCACTTCTGTCTCTAAGGCCCATTTCTCTCCATGACCCCCTACCTGCCCCACCCTCAGGTGTGTGGGCTCAGCCATCCTGAACTTTCCTCACTTCTTCATGTTTCACTTTCTTTTTTTTTTTTTTTTTTGTATATTTTTTTATTGGAGTCGATTTGCCAACATATAGTATAACACCCAGTGCTCAGCCCATCAAGACCTCCCTCAGTGCCCGTCACCCAGTCACCTCATCCCACTCCCACCTCCCCTTCCACTACCCCTTATTTGTTTCCCAGAGTTAGGAGTCTCTCATGTTTTGTCACCCTCTCTGATATTTCCCACTCATTTTCTCTCCTTTTCCCTATAATCCCTTTCACTATTTTTTATATTGCCCATAGAGTAAAACCATATAATGATTGTCCTTCTCTGATTGACTTACTTCACTCAGCACAATACCCTCCAGGTCCCTCCACGTTGAAGCAAATGGTGGGTATTTGTCGTGTCTAATGGCTGAGTAATATTCCATTGTATACATAAACCACATCTTCTTTATCCATTCATCTTTTGATGGACACTGAGGCTCCTTCCACAGTTTGGCTATTGTGGACATTGCTGCTAGAAACATCGGGGTGCAGGTGTCCCGGCGTTTCACTGCATCTGTATCTTTGGGGTAAATCCCCAGCAGTGCAGTTGCTGGGTAGGGCAGATCTATTTTAAACTCTTTGAGGAACCTCCACACAGTTTTCCAGAGTGGCTGCACCAGTTCACATTCCCACCAACAGTGCAGGAGGGTTCCCCTTTCTCCGCATCCTCTCCAACATTTGTTGTTTCCTGTCTTGTTAATTTTCACTTTCCATAACTTTCCATGCGCTCTGGGAGACCTGAGCTGCATCCTGGCTGCTGTATGAGATTGTGTGTCTCCCAGAGGCACATGATCAAGTCCAGTTTGGGTCACTCAGTTCAAACTCTTGTGATGCTACAGTCCCTTCTAAGGAGGTGGTTCTGTGTCCTCAAAAAGTCAAGTGACAAGGAATTCAGGCAGCACATTCCATAGTAATGGACAGTTCTATCTGGCAGAAATTCTTACCTACCTTTCAATCTTGAGATACCCCTTGAAGCAAAACAGAAAAGTCTAAACCCTTTTTCCATAAACCAACTTTCAAATCATTAAAGAAAGTGCTCCTGGCATCCCTACTCCTGCCCCAGGTCTCCTCTTCTCATCATAATAGATCCAATTTCAGCCCACCTTCCTGAACACCTTCAGGCTGTCACTGAGTTTCTCCAGGGCTGACGCAGAGCCCTGACCCTTCTGCTTGAATTGTGGTCCGACCCATGGGGAAACACTGCCATGGTTCTACTACATGCCACCCACTTCTCTGAGCCTCAGTTTCCATTAATAATATGAAGATTTCTTAGTCCAGGATGGGCTTTGGGGCTCCATGCATGCCCTGAAGCTATACATAGTGATTTGTCTATTGTGAGCATATGTACTATTTGGGTGGTAAAGATCTATATATTTTTTATCATAATCTCGAAGGTCCATGAGTCACAAAGAGATTTTTAAAAAACATTGGTTTAAATGATATCTCAGCTCCCCCCACCCCACCCAGCTCTAACATTCTATAAGTCCAAGGTTCTAAGACACATGACATTTTCTTATTCCCTCAAGAGGAAGTCAGAGCCCAGATATTCCTCAGCCTGTTATTCAGCGACAGTAAAGAGACAGAATCTCACAAACCCCCTCTGTAGGGCACAATACCAACTGAAAAGGTTAGAGCAGAACCTTTTCTGTCTTGTGAGGTAATCAGTTTCCTCTCACTGGAAATATTTCAGCAGAAATGAAATTATCATCTCTCTGGGATAATATACAAGGAATTTTTTTTAATTATATAAAGAACTAGTCGTTGAGATCCCTTCTGAGTCAAAGATTCTGTGAGAGCTAGGTTGCATGTCCTTGCTTATGCTCTTGCCTCCGCCTAAAACAACCTCTCACTTCCCTCTTTCTCATTTTGACATTCTTTCTAGGTTTTTTTTTTTTCTTCCCAGGTGGTGCCTGCCTCCCATAGCCCCCATAGCTCTGTGTAGGTACCTCTGTGTTAGCCCCCATCACGTCTAGAACCCGTCACATGCAGAACTATCTATAGGAGCATATGGGTCCAACTCCCCACTAGATGGTCTGTTCCTTGGGAACAGGGATTATATTTGTGTCTCCATATTTCCAATATCTTAAAATACCTGACATTTAATAAGCATTTAATCATAAATGTTCAATCGCTACCATTACAGTGAGCCTGAAACTTTACATGAGTCGTTTTTCATTCTAGGCCTTAGTTTCCCCCTCAGCCAAGTGGGAGGCTTAGTCCCCTTCAACCCTGTGAATCTCTAAGTGTACTACTTTAATCTATCTGCCTTCCCTGGGCAGAAAATATATTTATGTGCCATTTATCCTCATGACACACACTGGTCCTTCTAGATTTGTGCATTCGGCTTCCTAGCTCCCTCCATATTTATCATGAGCAAATTACCAGTTGACAGGTTTATGATAGTCCTTTATTCTGATTTTTTTTAAGATTTCATTTATTTATTTGAGAGAGAGAGAGACAGTGCATGAGCAAAGGGGAGAGGCAGAGGGAGAGGGAGAAGCAGGCTCCCCTGCTAAGCAGGGAGCCCAACACAGGGCTCAATACCAGGACCACGGGATCATGACCTGAACCCGAGGCAAATGCTTAACTGACTGAGCTACCCAGGTGCCCCCTTTATTCTGGTTTTTAAAAGCCTAAGAGCAAAGGGGTTCACCACTGCATATACTTGAACATGAGACCCCACCATGTGGATTCCACGAATTTCTGTTTGCCCAGAGTTGAATTTGCCCAGTTTTGAGAAGAAGAAAATTCTATCATATACTGCAGAAAACAGCAGGCTCTCTCCCCTTCCAGTGGAGTGCCGGAAGTTTCCATGGCCATGAATGTGGGACCTACGACAGGTCAGAGAGAGAGGATTAAAATGGCTCTTACAGAAAAGGGAGTTGTGTAGTTGCAACATTGAGCATTTCTGAAAATATGGTTAGGCCCAGTCCGGAAGCTCTTAGACTGCATGGCACTCATGCCAAACACTGATTTCTTCACTTCTATCCAGATCCTGTCACAGGGCAGCTTTATCTTAACAGCTTTACGTAAAAGTAATAGTGATCAATTATATTTATATAGTGCTTTCTTTAATGTTAATTTATTAAATCCATACAATCATTTGGTAGGTAGGACTACCCATCCTCATTTCCATCCTCATAGCTATCCTCAATCTCATTTCACAGATGGGGAAAATAGCATACAGAGGTTAACGCTCCTGAAATCACACAGCTCATAAGGAGAAAGATGGCATGTGAATCTCAGTCCTACCCTGAGCCCGGGTTCCTACCAGCCATACTTACTGCTGGAGGCTGTCTCCAGCTGCCAGCACCCATCTTGATAGGCCAGCATGCAACAGCTCTGCTTCTTTTATTTTTTTTTTTTTCCTTTTACCCAGGCCTCAAATCAGTTTTTCTCTTACCCCAGAGCTTGTTCAATTGCTCAGTGTTGTTTCAGTAACTGTTGAAAGAGTGATGCCAAGTCACCATCATCAATTCTGCAACATAGTTTAATAAAGAATCTTCCTATTACTCTCAAAGCTAACATGGCAGTGCACACCAAATTCCTCCTAAATTTTTGAGAAAATTGAAAAAAATTAGTTGGTTCCAAGCCTACACCAAGACTGTAAACAATAATATCATTAGGGCAGGGGTACCTGGGTGGCTCAGTTGGTTAAGTGTCTGCCTTCAGCTTGGGTCATGATCTCAGGGTCCTGCAATAGAGCCTGGTATCAAACTCCCTGCTTGAGGGAGTCTGCTTCTCCCTCTCCCTCTGCTCCTTCCCCTGCTTGTGCGCTTGCTCTCTCTCTCTCTCAAATAAAATTTTTAGAATCTTAAAAAAAAAAAAAAATTATTACGGCAAAGCCCAGTTAAATTGGTACAACGGGACCTGCTAAGTAGATGTTCCTTTTCTGTCAGAGCCATTTTAATTCCATCTTTCAAACCTCTCTGAGGTCCTGCCTTCGTAGCAATGACAGCTTGAACACTCCACTGGAATAAGAAGAGCTTGCTTCTTTCTACAGTTTCTGACAGAATTAATTTCTTCTTGTTGAAACTGAGCAAATATGATTCTCTATTGGAAGCCACATTGGAGGGTACAAAAAAGCATCACCTTCCAGGACTTAAATTGTACGGGCCCAGAGGGAGGTCTGTGCCACATTGTGCAAACAAACATGCCCAGTCCTGAGATGCTAAAGCCGTTGGACATTCAAGTCATTTAAATTATGGCCCTTGATCTGACTCTTTGCACACCAAGCAATCGTTGGATCACTGAGTTCTTTTTTGGCCCATTTCTGTAGTTGTCATCTAGGCGACTCATTTGTAGAAATCTCCATCCTTGGGACTCAGGTCTGGTTTTGGGGGACTCCAGGCCACATTACTGCCTCATAGTGGCCCTTCAGAGATCTGCAGCAGTAATGTGTCCCTTACGTCATTTTTCACCTGGGTGACACAGCCCTGGTTCCTTCAGCCCACAGTTTGGAACCTGGACTCCAAAGGCAGGGCTATTTTATTGGCATTAAGATTCTTCTATGTTAGTAAATTTCCTGCTAAAATGTTACTTCCTGTGCATAGGCAGAATTTTCTCTTTAATTTTTCATATAGTCTAGAATAGCATTGGTTCCTTTTCTGATATTTGTTCCCAAACTTGACAAAAATAGGTCACATTTATAACATAACTCCCATGGAGATTATTAGATCTTCTACATTCTGCAATAAATTAGTTTGAGAAAAAAACATGTTTCAGGACAATTGAGTCTAAGGGTTTAGGACTAAAAGTTATATCCGAAGCTATATGACCCAATTCATTCTTTTTTTTTTTTTTTTCTTTTTTTGAGAGGTGGACATAGGGGAGGAGCAGGGACAGAAGGAGAGAGAGAATCTCAAACAGGCTGCACACCCTGCATGGAGCCCAATGTGTAGCTCGAGCTCACAATCCTGAGATCATGACCTGAGCCAAAATCAAGAGTTTGATGCTTAACAGACTGAGCCACCCATGTGCCCCTGACCCAATTCATTTTTTAAATGATAGAAATGGATCAAGTGAAATTCAAATTCTAAAAAACAACTCAGTCACTGCGGTCAATGGTATAGGGAGGGGTAAAGAACTGAGGTCTAGCTCAGCTGTCTGTAGTTTACCATGCAGTCATGGGTAAGTCACTTGTCTCTGCCTCAGTTTCCTTATCTACCAAATAAAAGTGAGTAAATTGAGATTCCTTTGAACTCAGACCATGAGCAGTGGAGCTGGACCTTATTCCCCAAGGACACATGCATGTACGATCATGTTCTGCTCCCGGGCTATAGTCTTTGTGCATGTGTGCGTTCGCAGTGGTATTGTTGCTTTTGTTTTAAGGCAGCAATATGTAAATAGGATGCGGGCTATGCGTAGTCCCAATTCTAATCCCACCCCCTTATCTGCAATGATCACTACTTTTACATCAAGAGCCACAGCTCTGGAGAACTGCACAGTTGTGGGCCATACGTCACCTGGAAGATTTTTTTAATACATCAGTTTTTTATTTTTTATTTTTTTTATTGGAGTTCAATTTGCCAACATATAGCATAACACCCAGTGCTCATGCAGTGAAGTGCCCCTCTCAGTGCCCGTCACCCAGTCACCCCCACCCCCCGCCCACCTCCCTTTCCACCACCCCTTGTTCGTTTCCCAGAGTTCGGAGTCTCTCAGGTTCTGTCTCCCTTTCTTATATTTCCCATCAGTTTTTTAAAATATTAATTTATTTCTGCTCACAAACTGAGGCTCTAATGATATATTCTGATAATTACATTCTTTCTTCCAAATCTGCTATAACTTAGTTCTACCAAAATGAAAAATGCCTTCCTGCAAACCTTCCCTCCCAAAGTAATCTTCAGAAGACAGGGTGCCCTTGTTTTCTGGACATTCTGATCACTCTAAAAGGCTAGATCCCCTGTTTGTTCTGTGGCTGCCTTCATGGAGGCCCAGAAAGGTCTGCAGTAACAAGGTTTGCCCTGCACCTGATTGTAAGCAGCTGCTTAGAATTGAAAAGGAAAGCTGTTTAGTTTCCCAAAAGAAAGAGAAGTGACCACTCAAATAACAAAGTCTAATTTATCACCTCCGAGCCCTTCTTAATGGCAGTGAGATCCATGTAGATGCCAAGCCAGACAACCGCACGTGTGTGTCTGTCTAAAGGACCAATATTCTCTTAGAGCAGTTCTCTTCATCAGTGCTCGTAAAAAGAGCAGCCGTCCCCGTGCCTGCCAGGAGCAAGGCTGTTAGATCAATTAGTGGCACTTCAGCCATCCAGATGCTTCCACCTTCTTCTGAAAAGCAGCCTTCTCCCAGACAGCTCACACTGAAATGGCACCTGCTAGCATCCATATGCATCTCAGGCACTGATGATGACAGGCTGTCCAGCTAGCCTGTGGATTGCAGCGCTGCATGCTCAGGTGTCAGCAGTTGGCAAAGCGTGTAACAAAACCAGAGTCAAGGGAAAACATCAGAGTTATACGGGACTTAGCACAACCCATCTGGCCACTTTTGCTAGGAATGGGACGTAGTGGGAAACTATTAGGTAAGCCAGCGTGGACCACAGGAGCTTCACCACAGGACAAAAGACCTTCAGAAGGGGAAGTTAAGTTGACAAGGCATTATATCAAAGTGTAACCCAGATACCTGTCATCTGAGTCTTCTCTGTCCCTTGAGATCTAAATAAACATTGCCTCAAATCCCACAGCCTGTGGAAATCTGAATTCTATGACTTCTTGGAGGCGTAGGGTCTCTGCCTCACTCTTGTTTCTTGCGTCCATGTCTGATATCTTAGCTCTGCAGCTTGTCAAGTTGCTTTTAAAAAAGCATGTGTGAGCCTGGTAGACCTTACCCAAAAGGTGGTGTCATTGAGGAGAATCACATTTCATATCCCGTCATGGTATAGTGAACAGTCCATGTGAGGTGCCTGGGTGGCCCAGTCGGTTAAGCATCCAACTCTTGATTTTGGCTCAGGTCATGATCTCAAGATCATGAGATCTAGCCCCACATCAGGGGTGGAGCCTCCCTAAGACTCTCCCTCTCCCTCTGTGCCCTCCTCCCTGCACCCACTCTCTCTAAAAACAAAACAAAACAAAAAAACAGTCCATATGAAACTTTCCTGTTGCCTTAAACCTTGCTACTCAAGGTGCAGTTCGGAGGGCCAGCAACACCTCTATAACCTGGGTGCTTGTTAGAAATGCAGAATCTTGAGCCCTCCCCCAGGCTTGCTAAATCAAAATCTAGATTTTAACGAGATCTCAGGAGACTCCATTCGTTAAAGTGTGAGGAGCGCAGACCCAAAGTTCTTCTCCATCAGCTCCTCATGGAGGGTTCTCAGCCTGGCCCTTGCTATACACAATACCCAGCCTTTCATCTTCTCTTTCTTCCCCCTCCTTTCTCTCTCTCTGGTTCTTTCATCTCCTCCTTCCCTGTCAGGAGCTTCAAACGCATTCTCTTTTTATCAGGAGCAGCACTCCCCCAGAGCCTAGAGCCAGTTGCCATCCAGGCCCTGAAGGTCTCACCTGCTACCACCCTTCAGTTCTGTTCTCAAGCTGATTAAAATATTTGTCCAAACAAGGTCCCCTCTCCCCCAAGAGGGACTCTGATACCAGCTATTACAATAAAAGAAACCTATCTCATTACAAAAGATACCCCAGATTTTATAAAGACATCTGGTTTCCAAACTGACCCCTAAACCAATTCGAGGTTATAAACTTATATCATACAAGTGATAGACCTGGGAAACTGAGTCTCCAACAGGAAAGTGACTGGCTCGATATCATTTTGTATTTATTGGCAGGAGCAGGACTAGAAAAGTTCTCATACTTCCCAGTGTAGGCTTCTCTCCACTACGGGCCTAATCATTCTCCTTTATGTGGCCGCCTACTTACTTCTCTTCCTGAGCCATAACTGAGTCGTCTGAGCAGCACATATGCATGGGGTGCCTGCTGTGCTCCAAGATGAGAAGATGCAAAACAGACCCAATTTTCCCACGCTCCGTGCCTTTGCCCAAAGTGAAAGTCCTCACTCCCACTTCATCCGTGTAGCAAACCTCTCCACATCTTTGAGAATCAGCAGCTGGGACCTTCTGGACTCCTCCAGACAAAATTAATCACTATCCCTCTCTGCAAGCACTAGTGTAACATTTCTTCCATCATTTGTTAGGTCTTTTTTTCCTAGCTGTCTCCTCTGAAATCAAGCTTCCTTCGCTTGTTGTGGAGGGTTGTACTCGGTGGCCGACGGTGCCCAGCACAGGAGAGGCTCAATGTTAGTTTTCTTCTCCCTTTCTTTCCTTTGGAAATCCTTAGCAATTAATGCTATTGGTCAAACAGATCTTGTACTGAACTTAACCTCTTCATCCTCAAGCAACTTACCCCTTTCTAGACCTGCGCTGCCTCAGACCCATACTCCTCCTCCTCCCACTGCCACTCATTCCTCACCCTGGCCTCTGCTGGCCAGCCCTCTTCTATTCGGTTGCTAACCACCAAGGCCAGCCTAGTCACCAGAACTTTTGTAGGACTTTTTGAAAATCATCCTACCTTCTGGACCTCATTTGCAAAATGTGTGGGTTTGTCTCATTAGCTAGAGCTCTCGATAGCCAGGTTGCAACACATAGGTGTGTTATATATAATCAGTTGTGAGGTGCTTTGTAAGTAATTGTTTCATATAATCATAAGGCCTGCCAATGGTCTTTTTTAATAAATAGAGAAATTTAAAGGTTATCTCTGTACCTGGCATGCTCAGTTGCATTCTGATTTGCTTTCTGGAATAGGAGAAAAAAGCAGATAGTTGCAGGGATCCCACACAAGCTTGGGTACACACACCTTAGGATTGTGTCGTGTCTCACAAACAGAGTTTTCCATCATGTGTGCCCTGATCTATAAGATTTCATTTCAGCTTCATCATCTTTTGAGTTATGAGTTCTGGAGAAAAGACCAAGAATTGTGAAATCATGGAAACTGTGAATTTCCAAACCCCTCCTGTGATGTAGTAGCTCCTCATAAAATTTAAATCTCACTCAGGAACATCTGAATGGGTAGCACTCTTAATTTTTTCCTCTACCTCGTTGGCTGTGCTTCCAGGAAGCGAGAGGAAGAAAACAAACGAAGGGAAGCAGAACAGCAGAAGGGAAGGCTGAGTCCAGATTCCTGCAGACCCCAAGCCCTTCCCTGTCTTCCCAACACCAAGACTGATTCCCACAAGCAGAGCCGGGCCCCCAGCAAACAGCCTCCCTCCAGCGAAGCAGCCCAGGACCCTGACAAGAGAGCCTGTCGAGGAGGTCCAGGCAGAGTATCTCCAAGCAGAGCTCCCCAGAAGGAGCAGCATCTTTCCCCAGATGTGCAGGGAACAGTCCCCAGAAAGCCAAACGGTAGGTGTATTGCCTTTGTTATCTGATGCCAACACATGGACTGTGGGCTCTCTTGATTGGTGTATTTAGTCCATTTGCGTTTAAGGTTAATTATGTCAGCCCTTAACACTGCCATTTTATCATCTATTTTCTGTTTATTTCCTCTGGTTCTCATCCCTGTTTTTTCTTTTTTCCCCCCTTCCTTTGGGGTACTTGAACATCTTTTAGGATTCCATCTTGATTGGCTGATAGTGGTTTTGAGCATCTTTTTCTATGGTTTTTGTGGTGGTTGTTCTGAGTATTATATGTATAATATATATAATATGTATAATATATGTGTATATATGTATATATGCATGTATATATGTGTGTATGTATGTATTATATACTTACATGTTTACTTATATTAAGTATATATACTTATATGTATACTTACTATATATGTGTATTATATACTTACATATACATGCATGTATAAAATATATGCATGTATAAATATATACATACATGTGTAATGTGTGTATTATACACATATATGTATGTATATACTTATATGTATATGTATAATGTATATATAAGTTATAAGGAACCTATAACTAGTATCAACACTTTACCACTTTGAGTGAAATGTAGAAACCTCATTTCCTTTTAGGTATCTTGACCTTCCCCACTTTTAAATATCATTGATTAGGTATCAGATGGTATTATAATTTTTGTTTCAATAATCAAATATAATTTATTTAAAAAACATGAGGAAAAGGATAGTCTCTTTTTATGTACCCACAATTCTGTTTTTCTGTTGTTTCGTCTTCTTTCCCAGTACTCCAGATTCCATCTTTTATCATTTCCTTTCTGTGGAAGAACCTTTATTGGCCAGTATTTAAGGGTAGCTCTACTAGCAATGAATTCGAGTTTTCCTTTGTCTGAGAATGTTTTGATTTCATTCCTGAAGAGTTGATAAACCAGATCCAGAATGCACAGTTGGCAGGTCTTTCATTCTCATCCTTGAAAGAGGCTGT
Source organism: Canis lupus baileyi (assembly GCF_048164855.1). Lineage (NCBI taxonomy): Eukaryota > Metazoa > Chordata > Mammalia > Carnivora > Canidae > Canis > Canis lupus. Next base: position 58,983,204 of record NC_132847.1, read on the forward strand.
GCCACTCCTGGCTTCCTGGTTTCAGATGAGAAATCCACTGTCCTTCAAATTGATGTTCCTTGGTAATGTTTCTGAGTAACATGTCACTGCTCTCTGGCTGCTTACAAGATTTTTCTTTATCTTTTATCTTAGTTTTCAGTAGTTTAATATGATGTGTCTTGGTATGGATTCTTGGAGTTTTTCCTGTTTGGATTTCACTTAGGATGTTGGGGATCCCCAAGAATCCCCCCAAATTTTAGTAACTTGCTAAGAGTACTCAAGACTCAGCATATATTTGCACCCACAGCTAGGATCTTTTATAAAAAAAGAGATACAAGTCAACATCAACAAAGTGAAAAGGCACATGGAGCAAAATCTGGAAGAAACTTTCCATGTAAATTTCCAAGAGTCTTCTCCCAGTAGAACCACACAAGACATGATTAATTCTTCCAGCAATGAATTGTAACAACCAATTAGCCTTTGTCTACCAGGAAAATATACCTAAACTTGGGACTCCAGAATTTTTATTGGAGTCAGTTGCGTAGGTACCTCTGCCTAGCGTATACTACAACTCCAGGCTCCCAGAAGGAAAACAAGTATTCTGCATAAATTATATTATTTACCCAAAGCAATTTAAGCATATCGAGCCATTCTTTTAATTAGGGAACAGCGAGAATCCTCCAGAAATCTAAGTGCAAATGCCAACATAGTGAAAAAGGCAAATAATTGTCTTTATTATTATAAAAATAGTTTTGATCTTGTGGAAGCCAGAAAGAGTCTATGAAAACTCATGGTGATCCAATTCAGGGCTTGGACAGTTTATTCTATTCACTGAGCCTTATTTCCTTACCTATAAAATAAGGGGTCGTGGGGGGGTTGGGTATACAAAAAAAAAAACACACACACACACAAAAAACAAAAAGAACAAATGGAAAAGCAGAAATAGACAAATACAGAGAACAAACTCATGGTTGCCAGAGAGGAAAGGAGTTGGGACAATGGGCAGAATGGGTGAAGGGAAGTGGGAGGTATAGTCTTCCAATTATGGAATGAATAAGTCATGGAGAAGAAAGGAATAGGGAATAGCATAGGAAATACCGTCAATGGTATTGTTATAGTGCCATATGGTGACACCACAAGTGTATTGGTGAACATAGCATAACAGAATTACTATGTTGTATGCCTGAAACTAATGTAACATTGTATATCAACTATAATTTTAAAAAAGAAAAAAATAAGGGCATACTCTCTATCCTGCAAGACAGTTATGAATATAAATCAAATAATATTTATTATAGCCCAGTAAAGGTCTTCAGTAACTACTTCAGTAAAAGGTCTTCATTAACTACTGAAAAGGTAAAAGGTCTTCAGTAACTACTGTTATTAACCCACACTAGTGATCTAGCCAAAACAAAACAACATAAAAATACATATGAATGACCACAAACATATCCAGAATATAATTCCATAACCCATTTTACAATGATAATGCATCAGCAATGTATGCCTTAAGGAGGTCTGATGCTCTGTTATATATTCATCCATTTATTCATTCAGCTAGTGTTAACTAGACGCCTATCATGTTACAACCACACTGAATTTCCTCAAAATCTTTCTTAGCCTCAGGTCATTGTGTATTTACATTCCCCCTATCCATATGGATAAAAAGTGCCTCTTATTTTCCAGACCGCAGGATGAGTGTTCCTTCCTCTATACAGCCATACCTCCTCACTAAACAAGGCTTTGTCTTCCTGCTTTGTGCTCCCATAGGTCTTCTGTAGTGCCATATTAGAAAGATCATCACCTTTTATTGTTGTTACTGGCTTGTCTGTTTTTTCCAATAGATTGCAAGATCTGTAAGATCAGGATTGTTTCCATTATTTGCTGCTATGTTAAAAAAAAATACACTAAAACTAAGTGGCCTAGAACAACAATTTATTATTTCTCATGATTCTGTGGGCCAGTTGGGCAGTTCCCCTATAGTTTCACCTGGTCTCATTCATATGCTACATTCAGGTGGAGGGTCAGTTGAATTGGATGGTCTGAGATAGACTGACTTGAATGTCTGACAGTTGACACTGGCTATCAGCTGAGATTCCTTGCCTCTGCTTTATGTGTCCTTTCATGCTCTATTAGCTAGACTGGCCTCCCTACACATGGTCTCTGGGCATCATTCTAAGAAAGCAAAGGCAGAAGCTATAGGACCTCTTGAGGAATAGGTTCCAGAATTTGCATGCTACCTTCTATTCATCAAAGCAAGTTATACGACCAGCCCAGACTGAATGATATGGAAAAATATACTCCCCTTTGCACATACTAGGATGGGAGCAATTTTTGACGATTAAACAATCTATCACAGTTCCTTTTTGGTCACAGATTATTCAGATTCCTCCCACATTCACAATATTCTCACTGTTATCACCCCAAATGTCATCTCAGTTGTCATAGCAAGCTTGAAGTTTGGGAACATGAGACCCATGTCATGTCCAGATTCCACAGGTGTGAATCTTTCCAATTTCAGGGACTAATCAACCCAAAACACACATTATCAACCCCCCACATATACCCAAGAAGCAATGGTGAGGCAGGGACAGAGTAACTACGGTAGATGCCCTTGTTCCAAAAGGGGAGAAATAAGAGGCACATACCAGTTACTAGTCCATAACAATTCTGAAAGCCAACTGGTTACATGTTAACAGAGCCCCTACTCTGGAATATGGAATGTTCCTTGGTTACAGTGTGGTTTTGCCCCTATGTGTGGTTTCCTATTTCATTCTTCTCCTTGGCTCTTGGCTGTGCCACCTGGGTTCTTGGTTCTACTCTGAGACATCTTCCTTTTTCATAAGACATAGCCCATGTTTGCAGTGAAATAGCTCTCACAGCCTGTTTCCTGCCTTATAGGAAGCTGAGGTTCCAGAAGCTCCTGTTGTTTTGAACTGCCTCAGTGTTTCAAGCTACTGATACTCTGTGATGCAATTATCTCAGAAATTTCATGGTTTCCAGGGACACCTGGGTGGCTCAGTCAATGAAGCATCTGACTCTTGATTTTGGCTCAGGTCATGATCCAAGGTGTCTCCTTGGGAGTTCCCTCTTCCTCTGCCCCTCTCTCCCTGCTCATGCTTGCGCTCTCGCTCTCTCAAATAAATAAAATCTTTAAAAAGAAATGTCATGGGTTCCCTAGGAATCTGATTGGGTTCACTCCATGCTCCAAAACTACATCCAAAATTATTTCTCAAACAGGCCTCTCTCTACTTGGGTGGCTCAGGCTGCTGTGGGAAAATGCTTCAAGTTCTTAGAAGTTCTTTTGTTTAGCTTACAGTGCCTCCAATGTACCATCTTAGATATTTTTGAGGTCTTAATAAAGGGCTGCACAGTAGTAATCTTGATCTTTTTTTAAAAAAAAGATTTTATTTTATTTATTTATTCATGAGAGACACAGAGAGAGAAGCAGAGACATAGGCAAAGGGAGATGCAGGCTCCCTGTGGGGAGCCCAATGCGGGACTCGATCCCAGGGCCCCAGGATCACAACCTCAGCCAAAGACAGATGCTCAACCACTGAGCCACCCAGGTGCCCCTTGACTGGATCTTTATCCTTAAGTCATATTTTATTAAGAGACTCTTTTATTGGCTGGAAAGAATGAATATGCAACACAGCTTTCTTTTCTAACCCAGCACATTTTTGGCTCTTTGTATTTCCTATAGATCCTGCTTGCAAACTGACCAGTTCTTTCCTAATTTTCTTTCTTTCTCCCCATACCTTATCACATGCAGCTAAAAAAGCCAGTTGAGACTTCTTCGGTTATTGTACCTGGAACTCTCCTAATCCATATCTACAAATTCATTAGATATGTTTTCTAAGTTACTGCAGGTAACTTTTGCCAGTTTTGCCAATGAGTCTGCCACTGAACAATACAATTGACCATCCTCCAAACTCCACTAGCAATTTCCTGTCTGCTCTTTCAGCCTTTGGTTCTTGTCTCTTCGTTGCCTTTCCAGCTTATGCCCAGTAACCAGTCTCTTAAGTCAATGTTATGGTTTCTTGTTAGGCCAGCACCTCTTTTTTTAGCTGTTGGTTTCTTGTTGATGATCTCTAGTGACGTAACAAACTACCCATAAAACTCAGTGGTTTAAAACAACAGTCATTTATTATATCTCATAATCATCCCCGCACCCCCCCCCCCCAACCCCCGGTAGATCACTTGGTTTCATTATGTGGCTGGTGGAAGGTTGGCTAGGTCAGAAAGACCAAGACGGCTTCCTTGCCCTGGGTGGCTGTTGGTGCTCCTGTGGGCTGAGGTGCCTCAGATCTCTCCTACATGACCTTGCGTCCTCCAGGAGGTTAGACCATCTCCCTTGCATGGCGTCCTCAGAACAGCGCCTGAGAGTAAGAAAGCCAGAAGTCACAAGCTCTCTTGAGGCCTCGGCTCCAAAACTTTCATATCACTTGTACCACATTCTGTTGATCAGAGCAACTCACAAGGTCAGTCCAAATTCAAGGGGGTAGAGACATCTCTAAAATAAATAAATCTTAAAAAAAAAAAAAAAAGACATGAAGGTATTCATTAGGTATACTATGTTTTCTGTAACAGAGTTCCATTTTATTGCAAAACTTAGCTTCTACTCAGTTCACTAAATCACTCATGTATGCATTCATTTCAACAGGTATGTTTTTGAGCCCACACACTAGGTACCAGCCATACTTAACTATAATTAGGGCTAAGGACCATACCATCAGCATCTTTCTTATAACAGTGAGCAGAAAATTGGTTATATAGATATTTCTTGACATGACTCCCCTTAGAAAGCACCCATTAAAAGTTTGGTGGGTTTGGGGCTTACTGTATACCACAAGAGTTATGCTTAATTCCTGCAATTTTGCATATACAAGTGTTTTCCCCCTAATGCAGTGCTCTACAAAACAGAGAGAAGGGAGAGCATGGTTATTTCAGACTTTTTACAAGTACAGAGGGTAATTGTGCTTCCTTTTATTATAAAATACCTTGAGACTTTATTTTTTTAAGAGAGCGAGCAGGTCATGGGGGCAGAGGGAGAGGGAAAGAGAGAATTGTAAGCAGGCTTCACACTCAGCATGGAGCCCGACATGGGGCTCCACCTCACAGACCCTGAGATCATGACCTGTGCCGAAATCAGGAGTTGGATGTTTAACTGAGCCATCCAGTTGCCCCAAAACACCTTGAGACATTTATGCTACAAGAGCAATCAGATCTACTGTGGACCTGGTCACATTGAGATACAATCAGTCACCTTACATCCTGAAAAATACTCATGAAATTTCAGTTTCATTTTTAGATTCAAATATACAGATAGGGTCTCAGAAAAGCCCAGCATCCAAACATTGAGGAAGAGTAATTAGAAGGGATGCCAATGAGCCTGATTCAGATGTAAAGAGAGGGAGCTCCACTTTCACTGGCAGCCTCTGCCCTCATTTACCTACCTCAGAAGCCGGAGTACAAAGGAAAAAGGAGATTTTCTACAAACCAATACTATCCATGGACTGGAGCTTCTCTAGTATAGTATTTCTGGGAAACCCCAACATAACTGGGCAAAGGGCACCCTGAGCCACTTTCTATTTGACCACAAAAGAAGGGTCATAGCTGCTCAACCCATCAGTGCTCTTGCAGTGCAGACAATGAGGGTTGGGCATCCCAGCAGGAACCCAGAGATGGGAAATGTGGGCCACTTCTTTTTCTCCTTCAACCTACGTCTTAGAAATAGAGAATGTTAGAGCTTGAGGGTTATTTGAAAGCATCCAGTACAGCCTTTTCAAAACAAGTCAGGAAATGGAGGCCCTGAAAGAGGGGTTTGCCCAAAAACATCTCTTAATATAAATAAGAGATTTCTTTCTTCCCTCTCATAGTAATTCTTCCCTTCTTGTTTACAGTGAATGTCGAGCCTAATGGCTGAGTGCACAAGCTTCAGAATCAAATACACTAGGTTCACATTTAGACTCTACCACTTACTAGCTATATAATCTTGATCAAGTTACTTAACTTCTTCTAAGCCCCCATTTCTTTATTTAAAAAAAAAAAGATAATGCCTCTTAGAAATTTGTGAACATTAATGCAATAACCCATGAAAAGATTTAAACGCAGTACCTACAACACTCTATAAATATGAGCTGTTTTTTTTTTAAGATTTTATTTATTTATTCATAGAGACACAGAGAGAGAGAGAGAGAGAGAGAGAGGCAGAGACACAAGCAGAGGGAGAAGCAGGCTCCATGCAGGGAGCCTGATGCGGGACTTGATCCCGGTTCTCCAGGATCACACCCCGGGCTGCAGGCGGCGCCAAACCGCTGTGCCACCGGGACTGCCCCAATATGAGCTGTTATTGTAATTGATCTCAATATTATTTCAAAAGGTACAGAAGGAAGGAGACATAATATTTAGAAAGATCAGGAATGCCTGAGTGGCTTAGTGGTTGATTTTCTGCCTTCGGCTCAGGGCGTGATCCTGGGGTCTGGGGATCCAGTCCCACATCAGGCCCCCTGCAGGGAGCCTGCTTCTCCCTCTGCCTATGTCTCTGCCTCTCTCTCTCTCTGTGTCTCTCATGAATAAATAAATAAAATCTTAAAAAATATATTTATAAAGATCACTGTGGCTGAGTGGAGGATGGGCTTGAAGGGCCTACACTAAGACACAGCAGCGGGGTGAGGAGTAAGGGATGGGACCAGAGAGGTGGAATTAAGAGGACTTGCTAGCAGATTGCTTGTGGGAGGTGGTGAGATAAAGTTGTCTTTGAGTCAGGAGAGTCTAGTGGAGGAGAGACTCACTGTTTTAAGGGCCATCCCTGGTGTTATCTTCTTTCTCACCATATGGGCTGCCACAGCTAGTGGGTATGACTGGTGGGAGTAAGTGGGCCCTTACATTTGGTACATGTACAATGGCTAAGGCAGAAAATTCAGTTACCACCTATATGCCAAAGACTCCCTGACCTCCTTCCCTTTTCCAATTATATATATTTAACTATTTACTCATGCCCTCACTTGAATGTCCCAAAGGCATCTCAAACTCAACCTATCCGAGACAGGACTGATGGAGATTTTATGTAACCCTGCTCTGCACATTGGTTAATCACATACTCATCCTTTTGAACATTTAGGACAGGAGTAATGATTATTTCCTTTTCCTTTACTGTCCAGAAACCCATTTTCCCCCTCTCATCCTTCACCACCATATATTCTAGATCACATCCTCTTAATTCCATCTCTGGACTATTGTAGTAGCTTCCTAACTGGTCTTACTTATCTGCTCTGACTCCCCTAGTCCATTTTCCTGTCTGAACAGATTGGTCTCTTCCAAACGAAACCTCATCATATCTCTCCCCCACTCAGAGCCCTGGAATTAACCATTTCTCCAAGGAACCCTGGTTCCCTTTGTTGGAGAATGGTTTTAGAAAACAAAATCTGAGTGCTGGGTGGGCGTATTACTATTGGAGTACCGTTGCTCCTAAGCCCTTTCAGCAGACAGAGATAAAAATTATTTACATCTATTTCTGCATCTATCTGTGTGTATATCTCACACACACACACACACACACACACCATGAGTTCATATTCATGATACCTCCAGTCCCATTCAACACCAGAGCATTTATTCTATCTTTTCTCTTTATTTGAAGTGTTTCCTCCAACAGTGAAAGATCTGGCTCCCATCATCTAGGATATATATACTTATTTGTTCAATCCTAGTATACACATAAAGCAGTTTCAGAATTGCTAACCATATCCTTGTGAGAGACAAACTTACTAACTTAAAAAAAAGGAATACAGTTAGATTTGTTTGTTTTAAATATTTTATTTATTTATTCATGAAAGACACAGAGAGAGAGGCAGAGACATAGGCAGAGGGAGAAGCAGGCTCCATGCAGGGAGCCCGATGTGGGACTAAAACCCAGGACCCCGGGATCACACCCTGAGCCAAAGACAGATGCTCAACCCCTGAGCCACCCAGGCATCCCAGATTTGTTTGTTATTATTTTATTCCATTTTGAATTCTTTCCCACATCCTAGCTGATTTTAATTGTTGTGTGCTTTTTTTTTTGTAGTTGGGTACGTTTTATTTAAACAGAAAGTGACTTTTTTCTTTTTTTTTTTCTATAAATTTACCTATATTGGTGTTCAATTTACTAACATACAGAATAACCCCCAGTGCCTGTCACCCATTCACTCCCACCCCCCGCCCTCCTCCCCTTCCAACACCCCTAGTTCATTTCCCAGAGTTAGCAGTCTTTACGTTCTGTCTCCCTTTCTGATATTTCCCACACATTTCTTCCCCCTTCCCTTATATTCCCTTTCACTATTATTTATATTCCCCAAATGAATGAGAACATATAATGTTTGTCCTTCTCCGACTGGCTTACTTCACTCAGCATAATACCCTCCAGTTCCATCCACGTTGAAGCAAATGGTGGGTATTTGTCATTTCTAATAGCTGAGTAATATTCCATTGTATACATAAACCACATCTTCTTTATCCATTCATCTTTCGTTGGACACCGAGGCTCCTTCCACAGTTTGGCTATCGTGGCCATTGCTGCTATAAACATCGGGGTGCAGGTTCCCGGCGTTTCATTGCATCTGTATCTTTGGGGTAAATCCCCAGCAGTGCAATTGCTGGGTCGTAGGGCAGGTATATTTTTAACTGTTTGAGGAACCTCCACAGTTTTCCAGAGTGGCTGCACCAGTTCACATTCCCACCAACAGTGTATGAGGGTTCCCTTTTCTCCGCATCCTCTCCAACATTTGTTGTTTCCTGCCTTGTTAATTTTCCCCATTCTCACTGGTGTGAGGTGGTATCTCATTGTGGTTTTGATTTGTATTTCCCTGATGGCAAGTGATGCAGAGCATTTTCTCATGTGCATGTTGGCCATGTCTATGTCTTCCTCTGTGAGAAAGTGACTTTTTTTCTAATTACAAAATCAGTTAATGTACATTACAAAATGATTTTTTTTTACAAAATAATTTTAAAACAGAAAAGAACAAAGAAAAAAATTATTCTTAATCTTAAGATAAATAACTCTCATCACTTTGGTACAAATCCATCTAAAAACTTTCCCTTTTTTTAAAAGCAGAAACGTGTGAGCATCCTATTTTGAAATCCTCTTACATTATTCCCCTGTTTTCAACAAAGATTAGTAGCTGCATAGTACTATATCAGAATACTGAATACAGCATGATTTGTTTAATCATGTCTGTGTTGTAAGATATATAAGCTAACTAACCTTTTGTAGAAATTTTTGTATACATCCCTAATTTTTATGTCTCTTTAAACATCCTGCCAAAGTTCATTCCACGAAGGTTGCAGAAAACTGTTTCGCCCTTTCAAAACAAAAAAATACAAAACTTCTCTAAACATTTAGGCAAATAGTGATTTTATTGAATCTGAGTAGGATGGAATTTTTTCATATTTTTATTTGCTTTGTGTATTTATTTTCTAGATTGTTCACTGATGTCGTCTGTCAGTTTTTATATTGGTTTTCATTTTCTTAATATTTCTAAAAGCTCAGCACATATAAGAAGAGCAACCTTTGTCTATCATATATAATGCATGTCTTTTTTAAGTTTACCTTTTAATTGTTTAAGGTTTTTTGAGATTTTTATTCTTGTAGTTTTACCTAAGAAAAGGGTTTTCCCACTTCAAGATCTGATGAGGAGACATATTTTCTAATTTTTACTATCGCAAATTTAAATTTTTTATATAGTGGTACCAGAATCTAATGACTTCCTTTTAGAGAACAGGCAGTTGTTCCAGCCATATACATGGAATAATCTGCATGGAATATACAACAATATACTATACGTGGAAACGAGCCATACACTTGGAGCTGCAACACTGGCAGTGGGCTTTGTGAGTAATGGCTTCAGGAGAGGTACAGCATCCTTCTCTAAGTTCACACTCAGGGGCTCCAAGCAGCCCAGCTCCTCACCACAAATTAAAAATTCTATGTTTGTTATATATTTTTATACATGGGTGTATTTTTAGCTTTGTATTCTTTCTTAGCGATCTATCTATATTAATACCCAAATCACATTATTTTTATCATTACTAGTTAATAGTATCTAAATGCCATCTAGCAGCCCCTTCATTATTTTTCTTTTTTTCCTTTTTTTAATTAAAGTCTGGTTGACATACTATGTTACATGGTTTCAGGTTTACAACATAGTGATTGGACAGTCCTATACATTATGCAATGCTCACCATAAGTGTAGCTACCATCTGTTACCATACGACACTATTATATTATTGACTATAGTCCCTATGCTGTACTTTTCATCCTTGTGACGTATTTTAGAACTGGAAGTTTATACCTCTTAATTTTTTTTTTTAAGATTTTACTTTTTATTCATGAGAGACACAAAGACAGAAGTAGAGACATAGGCAGAGAGAGAACCAGGCTCCCTGAGGGAAGCCTGATGCGGGACTCAATCCCAGGACCCTGGGATCATGCCCTGAGCCAAAGGCAGACGCTCAACCACTGAGCCACCCAAGTGTCCCAATTTTTTTCCTTTTAGTACGATTTACTTTTTAGAGCCATTTTATGTTTACAGCAAAATTGAACAGAAAGTACAGAGTTCCCATACACACCTGGCCCCCAACACACACATACTCCCCCACCATCAACATCCTATAACAGAGTGGTACATTTGCTAAAATTGATGAACTGCACTGATACATCCTTATCACACAAAGTCCGTAGTTGCCATCAGACTTCATGACTGGTGTTGCACATTCTATAGTTTTTGACAAATGTATAATGACTCATATCCACCATTATGGTATCATACAGAATAGTTTTGTTGCCTGTATTAGTCAGGGTTCTCCAAAAAAACAGAACTAATAGGATATATATAAAAGAGGAGATTTGTTACAGAAATTGGCTCGCTTGATTATGGAGGTTGAGAAGTCCCACGATCTGCTGCCTGCAAGCTGGAGAACCAGGAAAGCTGATGGTATGATTCAGTGAATCTGAAGGCTTGAGAACCAGAGGAGCAGATGGTGTAAGGCCGAGTCCAAAGGCCTGAAAAATCAGAGGAATAAGGGATCTGATGGTGTAAGTTCTGCTCCAAGTCTGAGAGCCTAAAACCAGCCGTACCTGTGCCTGAGGGCAGGCAAAGATGTCCCAGATCAAGCAAAGAGCAAATTTGCCCTTCCTCCACCTTTTTGTCCTGTTGAGGCCCTCAAAAGACTAGATGTTGCCCACCTGCATTGGTGAGGGCAGTCTTCTTTACTCAGTCTACCAATTCAAGTGCTAATTTCTTTCCAAGACATCCTCACAGACGTGCAGAAATAATATTTTACCAGCTATCTGGGCATCCCTTATCCCAGTCAGTTGACACATAAAATTAGCCATCACATTACTCTAAGAATCCCCTGTGCTTGCTTGTGTATCCTTCCCTCCCTTGAACCCTTAGCAACCACTGATCCATTTACTATCACCATAGTTTTGCCCATTTACACAATGTCATATGGGCAAAACTGGAATCATACAATAGGTTGCCTTTTCAAATTGGCTTCTTTCACTTACTAATATGCTAGCAATATTCATGCAAGAGAAGAAATATTTCACTTAGGAATATGCTCCATAGTCCGATAACTCATTTCTGTTTAGCACTCATTTCATTTTTAGTTCATTTCCTTTCAGCTCATTTCTTTTTAGTGCTGAATAATATTCCATTGTCTGGATGAACCACAGGTTAGTCCTCTATTCAGCTACTGAAGGACATCTTGGTTGCTTACAAGTTTTGGAAATTATGAATAAAGCTACTCAAAAAATCCATATGCAGGGTTTTGGGTGGACATAAATTTTAAATCATTTGGGTAAATAACAAAGAGCACAATTGCTGGATCCTATGGTAAGAATAGTTTTGTAAGGAACTGCTACAGTATCTTCCAAAGTGTACTATTTTGTATTCAGCAGTGTATGAGAGGGCCTGTTGCTCCACATCCTCATCAGCCTTTGATGTTGTCAGTGTTTTGGGGTTTTCATCATTCTGATATGTGTGTAATGGTGTCCTGCTGTTTAGTTAATTGGAGATTTTTTGGTGTATGTGAAACATTATAATGGTTCTAAAAGTCAGAGCTATACAAAAAGATATGCACAGAGAAGTATTGCTCTCCCTCACCCTACTATCCAGTTCCCATTTCCCCCTTCTTTCTCTCCCTTTCCTGCCCCATCGCAGTAGGTACGCAATTTCTTTAGTTTCTGGTTTATGCTTTCTATATTTCTTTTGTACAATTGAGCAGATACAAGTATATTTTATTTCCCCTTTTGTCTTACATGAAGAGTAGCATAGTTTAGATACTTTTTTGCATGTAAAATGATTGTTTTAAAATCTGTTTCTGAAAACACATTATCTGGATAACCGGTGTATCTGTGTTATTGTCTCCTGCCCCTCCTCGAACATTGTCTTATATCCTTATCTGACTGCGTATTTTTTATTGAGTCGCAGACATTTAATATGAAACATTATAGAAATAACTTGAGACTTAAAATGATATTAATGCCTCTAGAGAGGATTTACATTGGCTTCTGGCAGGCATTTAGGAGCAGGAGCAATCCAAGCTTGAGCAATCCAAACCTTAATCCATCAGTTTCCAGCACTGAGACGATGCACAGCTGCACTCAATCCCTACAAGGGTCAATTTACTACGAGTTCACCTTTTCTCCTAAGATATAGCCCTCCAGGGCTCCAGTCCAAAAGAATGCATCGTGGCGGGTTCTAGATTCCAGATTGCTCCTCCAAGCCTTGAGGGGATGACTTGTTTCCTCTAGGAATCTATGACCTCAAACGCCTTGTGCATCTCTGTTGGTTACCTGATTCTCCTGCATGTTGGCCCTGTATTTTTCTTTCCTGTTAGCCCTTCGATGCCTTCAGACAGGTGCTTTATAATATTTTGTTTGGCTTTACTTTTGTCCATAGTGGCGAGTGTGCCTAATTCTGCCATTACAGAAGTTCTTTCATTGCTTCTAACATTGAGTCTAAAATGTTTAGTTTTAGAGGTTGTATTTAGTTCTTTTTCAAATCTGTCTGTTCTTTTCCCATAATTTTAAATTATCTTGTGTTAGGGATGCCTGGGTGGCTCAGCAGTTGAGTGTCTGTCTGCCTTTGGCTCAGGGTGTGATCCCAGAGTCCCGAGATCGAGTCCCACATTGGGCTTCCTGGATGGAGACTTCTCCCTCTGCCTATGTCTCTGTCTCTCTCTCTCTGTCTCATGAATAAATAAAATCGTTTTTAAAATAAATAAGTAAATAATTTTGTTTAATCAGTTTGTGTGTGTGTCTGTGTGCATGTGCACACTATTTTATTAGCTAAGTTCCTGATGATCTAATATTTCTGTTGTGTCTGTTAACTCATTCATGGCAGATTGGTTATCTTGCATTTTATCATTTTGGATTGTGAAGTCATTTTCAGAAGGCCCCCTCTGTGTGGCCTGAGTTGAGGGAATGCCATGTCAAAGTAATATTGTGTTTGCTTCAATGAAGCATCCTGTACCACCATCCTGAGACTGGTTTTTATATTAATTTTTCCCATTGGTTGAGAATAAATGAATATGAGACCATGTGAGGCACAGGACTTGGGTTTCAAATTCTCAAGGGAGACCCCTTCCCCCACCCACAACCCAAGCTAAGACAAGCAAGTTTGTCTTAGTGCTGGAAATTAGATTTTTTTATCTGGATTATCATTTTCCAAAGGATATACTCCCTTAAGAGTCCTGGCTTCACGCAGGGTCTTGGTTCTAGCTAAACTTTCTGCCTGTACGGCCTTATTTTCTGTCCTTATCTGGATATTAAAACACAGCCAGATATTTAATAAAACCAAGTGTTGCCCACTCCACCACTACTACCTGCCCAGATGATTGCTGGATCTGCTCACAAACTTAACACCCTGATTTTCAGTTTTCTCTTTGTTTTTGGCCTCCAAGGATTTCCTTTATTTTCTTGAAGGCACTTTGGTACTCGTAAAAGAACATTTTTTTTTTTAATATTTTAGTCAGCATTTCTAGGTTCTTATGATGAGAAGGCTTTCAGGTTGCCTAACATTCCATTGCTAGACATGGAAGCTAAATAGTTTTTTTTCTAATTAGAACCACTATTATGGTGATGTTATGGGACAAGTGTATTTTATGTGAACAAATAAGCAAGAACTTCCCTACTATGCAAGTTTGGGATAATAAATATTCTTTCCCTTTTTCCTTATCTTCCCCCAAGAATCACCCAGAGAACAGTGTAAAGGCCGGTCCGCCTGTGTCCACTTTAGCCCCAGTGAAGGCAGTGATGGAAAGAGACATCCTGGAGTCTCCTCTGTTGAGAAGTCCAGAAGTGAGACAGGTGGTGAGCAGCGGTGTGACAAGGGGAAAGGCTTCCTGAAGCAGCCTTCCTGTCTCAGGGTGGCTGGGCCTGGTGACGAAGGAGAGGACCCCGGTTGGGCAGCTGCAAGCCTTCCACAGCAGGACGGCCACCGGAAACCCAGCAGGCGGCAGGACACAGCATCCAAGGCCAAGTGCACCTCCCAGAAAAGACGCGTTCAAGAGCTCCGAGGAGGAAGGCACTCCCCCGCTGGTTCTAGCCGGCCTGGCAGCGCCAAGGGGGAGGTGGTCCATGCTGGGCCGAATGCTCTCCAGCACCGGACACCAAGAAACAAAACGACGCAGGACAAGCTCGCAGGAGGGATCTACTCAGACTTGCCACAGAACACAGAAGTGTTGAGGTCAGGAGTCAGGAAGTCGGGGACATCCACCCTGTCTGAGGATGCTCAGGTATCCAAGGAGACTGATCCAGCACCCGGTCCCCTCTCTGGGCAGAGTGTGAATATTGACCTTCTCCCCGTAGAGCTGCGTCTGCAGATAATCCAGAAAGAAAGAAGCAGAAAAGAGCTGTTTCGCAAAAAGAACAAGGCGGCAGCTGTTATCCAGCGGGCCTGGAGAAGGTAGGGGGCAGAGGGTGCCGCGGCATCTCCGGATCTGTGGTTGCTCTGATACTCCTAACGTGACACGCCCTATGCTCTGCAGCATCCTCCAGTGGATTCCACATGCTGGCATGACAAGGCCAGTTTCTACTGAGCATACCCATAAAATTCACTCATGTGTAGGTCCTACTAAGTTACATTGGATAAGCTATTTGTTGATTTTTTAAAAATATTTTTTTTATTTATTCATGAGAGACATAGAGAAGGAGAGAGAGAGAGGCAGAGACACAGGCAGAGGGAAGAGCAGGCTCCATGCAGGGAGCCCGACATGGGACTCGATCCCAGGTCTCTAGGGTCGCGCCCTGGGCTGAAGGCGGTGCCAAACCGCTGAGCCACCCGGGCTGCCCGGATAAGCTATTTGGAAGATGTTTTTGCCAAGAAAGATAGGAAGCCCAAGATAGCCTGGTGCAAAGGAAAAGAGCCTCGGTTTGTAACCAGCAAGCCCGAGTTTCAGGTGTCTGACAAGTTATCTGACCTTTGCAAATCACACGGTCTCCCTGACCTTCAGTTTTCTCATCTGTAAAATAGGATTTAGTAATTGCTGCACCTGTCCTGTTTATAGGGCAGGTTGCTAGAATGAGATCGTGTGCACTTTGTAAATTCTAAAGCACTACACATGTAAAATATTTTAGTTTTTCTTGTTATGTCTTTACTACCCAGGCGTTAGGCATGGCCCAAATACCTAAACCAGGGCCTGGTCATCATGGATTAAGTGGCTGAAATAGATTACAAAACCCTGTGAAAGCACCTGCCACGCTGGGAATGTGGGGTAGGTGCGAGGGGTAGCGGTGGGGGCGCCCTGGCATACGGAGACAGACTCCCCCAGGGACTAACTACGGGGGGACTGGAGGAGTCCTTTGCTGCAAGTTTTTCACGTATTTCATAACCTCCTTCATCGGCAGGCCCCGCTAGGGCCTAAATCTAGATTAGGCCTTAGACGTGACCAGTGTCTGGGGGAGGATTGGAGCCCTTGCCCACAGGTGGGGCTCAGGTGGCCTCCATCTCCAGAGAGAGGAAGGTTGATGGGGGAACAAAGCAGGCAAATCACTGTGAGCACAGGTGTGCCACATGTCAACGCCGCTGTCAGGAGATAAAAGGGCCGGAGAGACCTGCACGTTGGCAGAGAGAGGGGAGAGCAGGAGAGGTTCTCGTGAGATCCGGGGAGGCCTTGGCCACTGTGGTGCTGGGGGCGGGCTGGCTGGCAGCTGGGCGACCTGCTCCAGGCCGGCACGGCCGTGCTGCGGGCATCCTGTCTGTTCAGGCTGTTGGCCTTGTGAAGTCATCTCCTGTCTGGTCCCCTTGCTCTCCCAGCTACCCCAGGAAGCTGTCACCAGGAGCATCAGTGTCCCCATTTTTTTGGCAAGCAGATTGTCCCAGGAGAAGTGATTTGTCCTAGTGGTAGAGGTCAGGCACTGGAAGCTCTGACTCGAGGGCCTTTGCCATACATTCTCGGTAAAGGTGTTTGCTGTGGTCAGGGTGACGGCGGCGGAGGCAGACCTCGTGCTCTTCACCTCAGAACAGGCCGGAGCAGAAGGGCTGCATGGGTGGTGCCCACCCTGGTCAAGGTACTGTTGTTACAGGGGTTGCTGGCATTACTGGGGCAGATGCTAGCACTTGGCGTTGGTTAGGTGCTGGGGCCAGATGCTGTTCTAAGGAGTTTTATGCGTATTAACTGATTTAATCCCCCCAGTAACCCTACGAGGCAGGTACTGTTCTTGTGCCCATCTCACAGATGACGACGCTGAGGCACAGAGAGGTTAATAAACCTGCCAAGGTTACAGAGCTAGGAAGTGCCCGTGCTGGCTTGGAGCAGAGAGTCTGCCTCTGAAGCCACAAATGGGAACAGTCCTTGCTCCCCCTCCCCGGGGACTTCTGCACTGGCTGCCATCCCAGAGGAACTTTTTAAGTATTTCAGCTGAAACCTGGGATCTAAACAAGCCAGCAAGGTTTACCGCATCAGGCCCCACAGCTGCTCCCCAGCCGAAATGCCTTCCCGTCAAACTACTCTTTGACTCCTTTGAAGAGTCAGAAGCTGACAGGTCCTGTCCGTAAGTGTCCATAGCAGCAAATGAGCCATCAGTCATCCCCCCCACCCCTGAACACTGGGCTCATAGTCTGTGTGCCCATCTGGGGAGGCAATTACACAGCCCTCTGGCTGCTCCGTTGTACAAGTCTGAGCCCTGGGGCACTGACTCCCAAAGGGACTGTGGGAAGTCGCGTGTCTGGTGACAGTAAAAGCATTCCTATTGATTCTGTTATACAGCCTTATGCGTTTTCAGTTTTAAGTACAGGAGCTCAGAGTGGTGTCCTGGGACAGTGTGTGGTGTCTGACACCAAACTTAAGGAGCGGTGAGGGGTGGGGTAGAGAACAGGGCTTGGCACATAACTGGTCCACAGAGGCAACTGTCCTTACAGGAGACATGGTGAGGACACAGACCAGAGACAAGGCGGCTGGGAAATGCACAGGGATAGGGTGAGCAGAGGGAACCGTGGGCCCAGAGACAGTGAGCGGGGCTGACTTTAAAGTGTGAGCCTTATCAGTCAAGACTTTTCTTTTTTCTTTAAGATTCG
The DNA here is from genome assembly GCF_048164855.1 of Canis lupus baileyi. NCBI lineage: Eukaryota > Metazoa > Chordata > Mammalia > Carnivora > Canidae > Canis > Canis lupus. Next base: position 59,000,744 of record NC_132847.1, read on the forward strand.
ATTCTATTTATTTATTCATGAGAGACACACAGGCAGAGACACAGGCAGAGGGAGAAGCAGGCTCCACGCAAAGAGCCCGACGTGGGACTCGATCCCGGGTCTCCAGGATCAGGCCCTGGGCTGAAAGCGGTGCTAAACTGCTGAGCCCCCCCAGGCTGCCCAAGACTTTATTTTCAGGATTGAAAGCAGATGCTGGGTGATCTAAGCGAGGCTGGAAAGTCGCTGTGGCTAAGAGCAGTCATACTAAACACTTCCTTTTTACGTGAATATCTGTCAGCTGCCTTCCTGTCAGCGTCTCCACGTTGTAAGGTGAATAAGCAAGGCTGGGCCGGACCCTAAGAGCTGAACAGGGCGACTGGCATCTTAGGGCTCCCAACAAACCAGGAGTGCTGTTTTCCCTCAGGATAGCAGAACAGGCCGTTACCTGACCCCCGGGACCGTGCCATCATCTGGACACAGACTAAGAAGTCTGCATCCCAGCTGACCGGGTGGAAGTTACACCCGCTGAAAGCCAACACCCGGGCTTCCCAGCGAGTTTTCTGCCTGCAGAGAAGAGGACGCGGAAGATGCTTGACACCACAAACCCAAAGAAGCTGAACTATGGAGCGGTATTCAAATCTCCAGCTTTTCTCCATAGTTGGCTTTTTGGAAATGTGATCAGTATTGTAGTAGAGAGAAGCCATGGTTGGCATGCTCCCGGAGAAAGAAGACTCGTGAAGTCTGAGTGAAATCAGCCATGAGGGCACCTAACATCACAAGGAGATTTTTTTAGCAGACTTGAGGAAGGAAGACCTCCCCCTAATTTGGTGTACTGTAAAATTAGGCACAGGGCCTGTCTCTGCAGCACCTTTAGGCTCACCAGTAATTAATTAATGAGCTACCAATAAGCTAATGAACACTGCAGCTTTCCTTGAGAGGCTCAAACAGTTGTGTTCAGTAATAAGTTTGGAAGCGCGTGTGGGACAGATACCGTCAAATAAACGCTAGGTGTAAAGATCGCCATCCTCCCCATGCCCCTCGCCTCTCTCCCATTCTAGGCCCCACCCTCCAATAGAATGAACTTAGTAAAATATAGCTCTAACTTCTGCACCTTTTTTTTTTTTTTTGAGATTTATTTATTTTAGAGAGGGAGCTTGTGCACGGGGGCGAGGGGCAAAGGGGAAGGAGAGTCCTAAGCAGACTCCACACTGAGCACACAGTCTGACGTGGGGCTCAATCTCACAACCCTGAGTTCATGACTTAAGCCAAAATCAAGAGCTGGACACTTAACCACCTTAGTCACCCAGGTGCCCCACTTTTGCCACCCTTCTTAAAAACCTCTGCAGATCCCCACCAAGTACAGATCAAAGTCCTTAGCAGGATTTGGCTGTTGGGTCAGACAGCCCTGAGTTTGAATGTTGGTCTCTCCTGGCTCTAGCTGTGAGACCTTCTACAAGTGACTCAGCTTTTCCCCCACCGATTTGAGATTTAATTGACATACAGCCTTGTAGAAGTTTAAGATGTACAGCATAAGGACTTTATTTGCATATATGATTTATATGCAATGATTACCACAATAGGTTTAGTTATCTAAACTTCATCATCATCTCATGTGGATATTAAAAAGAAATGGGAAAAATTGGATTTTTTCCTTGCAGTGAGAATTCTTAGGATTCTCTCAATTTTCATATATACCATAAAGCAAGGTTCACTGTAGTCATCATGTTGTACATTATATCCCAGTACTTATTTATCTCATAACTGGAAGTTTGTATCTTTTGATCACCTTCCCTCAATTCCTCCTCCCCTCACCTCCTGCCTCTGGTAACCACAAATCTGATCTTTTTTGTTCTCTTTTTATTTCTTTTTCTTTTTTATTATATCCCACATATAAGTGAAATCATACAGTATTTCTTTCTCTGACTTCTTTCACTTAGCATAATGCCCTGAGGGTCCATCCATGTTGTCACAAATGGCAGGATTTCCTTCTTTATAACTGTTGTATATATTCCATAATTTCTTTATCCATTCATCCATGGGTGGGCACTTAGGATGTTTCCGTGTCTTGGCTACTGTAAATAGTGGTAAAGTGAACATGAGGATGCAGATATCTCAACACAGATTCATTTCCTTCTATATATATCCCCAGAAGTGGAATTGATGGATCCTATGCAGTTCTATTTTTAATTTATTGAGAAAAATCCATCTGTTTCCCGTAGTGGCCAAACCAATTTACTATTCCACCAACAGAACACAAGGGTTCTATTTTCTGCACATCTTGCCAACATTTGTTATCTCTTGTCTTTGGAGAGTAGACACGTTAACAGGCATGATGTGATCTCTCACTGCGGGTTTGATTTGAATTTCCCCTAGGACTAATGATGTTGAGCACCCTCTCTTGCACCTGTTAGCCATTCATGGATTTTCTTTGGAAAAATGTCTATTCAGGTCCTTTGCCCATTTTTTTCAAGATTTAGGATTTTTTGCTATTTAGTTGGAGTTCTTTTTCTTTTTTTAAAGGATTCCTTCTTTTTTTTCGTAAAGATTTGATTCATGAGAGACGTGCGCACACACATACACAGAGAAAGAGAGTGAGAGAGAGAGAGAGAGAGAGAGAGAGAGAGAGAGAGAGAGAGGGGCAGGCAGAGACACAGGCATGCAGGTAGCCTGATGTGGGACTCGATCCCAGAACTCCAGGATCACACCCTGGGCTGAAGGCAGGCACTCAACCGCTGAGCCACCCAGGCGTCCCAGTTGTAGGAGTTCTTTATATTTTTTAGGTAATAATCTCTTATCAGATATGATTTGTAAGTATTTTTTCCATTCCACCGGTTGTATTTTCATTTTGTTGATCATTAATTTCACTATGTTTAAAATCTTTACTTCATAGTTCTGCTTGCTTATTTTGTTGTTTTTGCTTTTAACGTCCTATCCAAAAAATCATTAGCAAGACCTCTGTCAGGGAGCTTTTTTCCTGGGTTTTCTTTTAGGAATTTCTGGTCTTACATTTAAGTCTTTTTAATGCATTTCTAGTTAGTGGTGTAAGATAAGAGACTAGTTTCATTCTTTTACATGTGAATATCCAGTTTTTCCAGAACCATCTATTAAACATTATCTTTTCTTCATTGAGAATGCTTGGCTCCCTTGTCAAGCATAGTTGACTGGATAAGCATGGGTTTATATCTGGGCTCTTAATTCTCTTCCACTGGTCCAGGCATCTGTTTTTATGTGGATACCATAGTGTTTTGATTACTGTAACTTTACAATATAGTTTGAAATCAGGAAGTATAATGCTTCTTCCTTTGTTTGTTCTCAGTATTGCTTTGGCTACTTGGAGTCTTTTATAGTTCCGCATAAATTTTAGAATTTTTTTTCTACTTCTGTAAAAAAATGCCATTGGAATCTTGATAGGGATTGCACTGAACCTATAGATGGCTTTGGGTGCTATGGATGCTTTAATAATATTCTTCCAATCCAAGAACAAAAAGTACCTTTCCATTTATTTGTGTCTTCAATTCATTTTGTCAGTGTTTTGCAGTTTTCAGTGTAGAGATTTTTCTTTAGTTGAATTTATTCCTATTTGTTTTTGCTATATAAATGGGATCATTTTATTACTTTTTCAGATAATCTGTTATTAGTGTATAGAAATGTGATTTATTTTTGTATGTTAATTTTTATCCTACTTCATTGAATTTGTTGATATAACAGTTTCTGGTAGAGTCCTTAAGTATTTCTATAAATAAAATTATCTGTAAATACAAACTTCCTTTCCTTATATGATCTCTTTTATTTCTTTTTCTTCCCTGATTGCTCTAGATAGGACTTTCAGTACTATGCTAAATAGGAGTTGAGTGGGCACCCCTGTCTTGTTCCTAATCTCAGGAAAAGTTTCCAGCTTTTCACCATTGAGTTTGATATTAACTGTGGACTTGTCATATGTGACCTTTATTATGTTGAGCTACATTCCTTCCATACCTAATCTCTTAAGTTTTATCATGAAGAAATGTTGAATTTTTAAAATTCTCTTTCTGCTTCTATTGAAATAATCATGTTTTTCTTTCATTCTATTAATGTGAAGTAGCACTTTGATTTTTATGTATGTTGAACTATCATTTCAGGAGTAAATCCCACTTGATCACCATTAATAATCCTTTTAATGCGCTGGTGAATCCAGTTCCTACTATTTTATTGAGAATTCTTGCATCTATATTCATCAAGAGTATCCTTGTAGTATCCTTTTCTGTCTTCGGTATCAGGGTAATGCTGGCCTCATAAAATGAGTTTGGGAGTGTTCTTTATTCTGATTTCTTTGGGAAGGGTTTTAGGAGGATTGGCATTAATTTTTATTTTTAAGATTTTATTTTTAAGCAATTTCAACACCCAACATAGGGTTTGAGCCTACAACCCATAGATCAAGAGCCACATAATCTACTGACTAGGCCAACAGGTGCTCTGGCATTAATCCTTCTTTAAATGTTTGATGAGATTTATCAGCCATCTGGTCCTGA